>NW_021604754.1:1286851-1297066 GCF_004785775.1 Grammomys surdaster | reverse complement strand
TAATGAAATCCAAATGAAATAAAAATTGGATTAGAAGTTATATACTGAAAAAAGAATATAAATTAAAAATCTTGGATCTGAGTATCAAGAATAAAATATGATCATGTTATAATACAGTATTTACAGAGCAACACAAACACTGATCTGTATCTTCCCAAGAGTAGAGACTCAACATTCAGTAGAAACAGATAGAACATGTGAAGAATATGGGTTAATTGTTGCTGTCATGATTAGTTTCAGAAGTATGAGATGTGTCAGAATGTCAGACGGTTCATACATCTGTTCTCTCTCTCTCTCTCTCTCTCTCTCTCTCTCTCTCTCTCTCTCTCTCTCTCGTGTGTGTGTGTATGTGTGTTACATTATACTCATCTGACTTCCTTTTCTGACTATGTGTAAAGGAGAAGACTGTTTGACTTCCCTATTTCTTTTTTGTAGATTTTCATGGTATGATTATTTTTCCTTGAAAATAAAGAACCACCCAGAATTGGCAGTAGTAGATTTCTAGGAAGGAAATGGAATTTATTGCCTTCATTCTGTACTCCCTGGTTTTGTATGTTAACTTGACACAAGCTGGAGTTATCACAGAGAAAGGAGCTTCAGTTGAGGAAATGCCTCCATGAGATTGAGCTGTAAGGCATTTTCTCAAATAGTGATCAAGGGGGGAGGGCCCATTGTGGGTGGTGCCATCCCTGGGCTGGTAGTCTTGGGTTCTATAAGAAAGTAAGATGAGCAAGGCAGAGGAAGCAAGCCAGTAAGTAACATCCCTCCATGGCTTCTGCATCAGCTCCTGCTTCCTGACCTGCGTGAGTTCTAGTCCTGACTTCCTTTGGTGATGAACAGCAATGTAGAAGTGTAAGCTGAATTAAAAACCCTTTCCTCTCCAACTAGCTTCTTGGTCATGATGTTTTGTGCAGGAATGGAAACCCTGACTAAGACATAAGTCTCTGATTGTTCTGGAATGGTTTGTGCTATTGCTTTGAGAATGATTCTGCTTATATAGAAGCCACCTGTGTAACAGAAGAGCCTGACTAGTTGGTCCCACATTGTAACCAAAAAGGAATTCCAATGATTGTTACTGAGTGTTGACTTGTCTATGATAAACTTTGCATAGAAACTGATGCCTTTGTTAGGGGTGGGGAAACAAATGATAATGAGGACAGCACATCATGAAATTTCTAAAACTAGCCCTGGGAATCACTCATGCAGTGTCCAGCATCACACATACATTGGTTATGAACATGCATTCTTCTTTACGTATATGATTGTGTACCAAGGATACTCTCCTCAGGCCTTATGCCACTGAAAAAATCCTTTCAACTCCATATGGACAGCTGAAATTTCATCTCTTTAATATTCTGTGAAAGATGATGTGGGCTTAAAGAAGCTCTTGTTCTAAAAACAAAATTGGAGTTGTAGTTACTGAATTTTATGTAACTCATGAAATAAGAATAGCCATTTATGTATATTGTTACTCATAAATTTATGACATCCACCAACTAATTAATAAACTCCACCAATGAACATGGTTTAGATTTTTCAAAGCAAAACAAAAAGTCAAAATAGTTACCTGGTGTTTAAAGCTTAGATGGACTCTGAAAATCACTTATAAAAATAGACTTTAAAACAGAGTGTACGGTTTAAAAAGGTTATAGCAAGATACTCTCAAATGTCACTTATAAGATAAATAAAATATCTACTTTAAAAGAACTTTTGAAGCTCTTGGTAATAAGTATTGGTTCCTTATTCCATTTAAAACTATGTACACAATTCAAAATGGTTATAGCCTAGATACTATCAAATGCCATTTAAAAGATAAATAAAAGAGACCTACTTTAAAATTACGTTTAGAGCTCTTTGCTAGTGAGTATTGGCTTCTTATTCCATCCAAATAATTTATCAGTGCAAAGTACATTTTGGGTTTGGGAGATGGCTCAGTTGGAAAAGCATGTGTCTTGCAAGCATGAGGACTTCAATTCAGTATCCAGAAGACATCTAACTAAAGCAAGGCTTGGTGGTATGCGCTTGTCTGGAGAAGCCTAGATTGGCGGACTTACAAGGCAACTTACAAACGAAAGCATTTACTGTGGCTACTTACAGTTTCCTCGGGTTAGAGTTGATGATGGCCAAGTGACAGCATGGTGGCAGACAGTCAAGTGCTTACATCTTGATACACAAGCAGGAGGCAGAGAGGCTCCCTGGGATGACTCTGATAATCTTTTCAAAGCCTGCCCCCATTAACACACCTCCTCCAACAAGACCACACCTCCTAATCCTTCCCAAATAGGTCTTCCAAGTATTCAAACGTATGAGCCAATAAGAGCCATTCTTATTCAAACCACCATAGGAATGGTACCCAAAGTTGTCCTCTCACTTCCCCAAGCATATACACATGTACCCACATGCACATAAATGATCCATCTGTCACCATCACACAATTTTGTTATCATGCAAGCATCATAGAGTACTTACCCTGAAATGTCACTGTACAATATTCTGCCAAGACTACCACTGTATATGAGGTCCAATCATTTTCCCAAGCCTCATTATAAAGTACATGCCTGTATATAAATCAGTCTAAGGAGAATTTAGGAATATATTGTTTTAACACAATTCCCAAGGGGCACTTACCTCCTGTTATCTAATTCAGATATGACTATGTCCATAGAACAAACATTCAAAGAAACTTTCCATGAAGGACAACCCATTAAATCTTAAAATTTAGGGCTGAGTTAAATCTGTTAGGGATGGGAACGTGCTGTGTTTGTAAGATCTTGCTTCGCAATTGGTAGGATGGAATTTTCATTCCTTTGCATGACCCTGAGTATTTATTGAACACATACCATGTGACAAACAGTACTGTATGTACTACAAGGTGAGGGAGACTAGAATTAACCACAAGTTGATTCACACTAAAGGCCCTAGTTTACTAGCAGAGAGGAATCGTGGCATGCGCAGGTCATGCAGAGCACCACTGGTATATATTTCATCCTGTCTGTACCAGGTCCCTTTGGAATAGGCACAAGGGAACCCTTGTACAGTACAGATGAAGAAACTGTAGCTAGGGACCCTTAGCAACTTACAAGAAGCACCCCGTTAGAATGGCAAAATCACGAATAAAGCCCTTTACTGAGTAGGCCTATGCTGTAGTGGCCTACTACTAGCCTCCTGGTGCTGTATCTTTTAGAAAAGGATCAGTAGTCTGATGGTCTGATGGAATTGGTGTATCAAGAGGTCATACACCAATGGAATCTCTGAAAAAAATCTGCTAATAGGTAGATTTTGTACATGATGACTGGCTGGGAAGGGCAGCTAGAGAAATATTTGACAGTAGAATAGAACAGGAGGGCGGAAGTAACCAGCAAATGTACTATATACCATCTCGATATCAGTAGACAATGAGGAGGTGCTAGGGCATCCACTGCCTGGTTCCCTCTAGGTAACTAACAATCAGGCAGTAACTAAAGGCTATTGCTGGGGGAAACACAGAGGTGATCTGAATCTTGATGTCTTAAGGCCCAGTATAGAATGGAGAGGAACAAGGAGTGGCTGACTTACTGGGGAATTGGCTCATAAAGTATACAGTATGAGAAGTCCCCTGTATGTCTCCCGCACTTCGGAGAACCAAGAAGGAAACAAAGCTCAGGCTAATTTCAAAGGCCTGAGACTCACGCTAGGGAAGAGGAGCCTAGATTACAACCTGCAGTTGGAGGCTGGAGACCTGAGGGTGGCACTGGTCCAAGTCCGGGAGTCCAAAGCCTGGAGTTCTCATGGCCAAGGTCAATAGAAGAAGAGGTTAAAAACTTCTATTCTGGAAGGTGAACACATTCTTTCTAGTTCTATGGTCTCCAGATTCCTGAATGGTAATCACACACACTGAAGGTGAACATTCCCAATCAAATATGCTCACATTCACTTATCAGTGTCTTCTGGAAAGACCCTCACAGGCAGTCACCAAACTATTCCTTAGTGCAACTGAGTTTGCCACCTGGAACTCTCATAAACAGGCCTGTTTTACTATGGAAGAAACTACCAGTCCTTGTAGGAGCAGAAAGGTGTGACACCTCTCCATACCCACTGTAAGGGACACAGTCAACATTCTCGTATAAGAGGCTGCAAGAGGAAAGCATGATAAATGCCAACATCTTCTATGACACAGGAGCTGCCAGAAATGGAGACTGAAAGAATCTGAGAAACCTCTTTTCGCTCAGGTAATAACGTTAAGGTGAGAGACTGAGGGGGAAGTCTCTGCAAAGCCGGCATGTCCACATTCTTGGCCTCTCCCTATCATTCCTTTTTCTGGAGGTTTATGAGGTAGAATGTCCTGGAATGAGGGGCTTCAAAGGAGGAGGGGGAAGGGAGAAACGATCGAGATCGTTCGATCTTTCTAGGTTTTATAGCTTAGTCTAAGGGAGATGCATTCTAATTTCTACAATGCATCTTGGAGAAGGGTAATTTTGGTTTCTGGGGAGCTGGCTTTGCTTTGGAGGACATACAAGCTATGAAAAAAAGGACGGGAGTTCAGAGACACCTTGCTTCTGAGGACTTTCCAATTTCCTTCCATTCAAGGCATCCAGCACGCCAGCACAAGGTGTCCTATTTTGAGGTAGTGCATTCTGAGCTTAATCATGAGCAATATAAAAATTATAATAAGATAATCTGTTCAGTGATGAATTTTAACGTCTTGGTTATAGTTGGGAAAGCCTGCATTTGATTCATTTAACATTGAATACATTAAAAGTCAAATCGGTTATGAACAGAAACAGACTCGGTGATACCATCTAAAGCCATGTGGAAAATACATTATTTTATTCAGCTGTGGGAAAAATGCTCACAGTGTGATTTTATTTTTCAGTAAGTTCATATGAAGTACGCTAAAGTTGCCCTAGGGAATTGCTTACATGTTAAAAACAAAAACAAAAGAAGTAAAGGACTTGTTTGAATGGTGATCACTTGGAAAATAGGAAGAAAAAGAAATATGTATGCTATCAGTTTCTTTGGAAAACCCTTCACAGTGCTGCTTGAAAAACAAAACAAAACAAAACAAAACAAAACAAAACAAAACAAAACAAAACAACAGAAGCTAGCACAAAGACAAGGAGATTTCTCTTCAGGCCTACTGACCTGGAGTGCCTCTCTTCTAGCTCTTCTGGATTTTCTTGCTACCTTTAAGCCCCAGTCCTGAGAGAAACAGAGCCTTAAGACTCAGGTCCTGGAAATCTTAATTGCAACTGAATTCTGACGCCCACTTAAGGTAGACCTAGCTATGCTTTGGGCCTCAGTTTCCCTCCGTCTATAACCTCACGTCGTGGCAACTGTTGCCGGCTCTCACCCAGAAGCTACAAAGTGCGTGGAACACGCCCGGCTGTCGGAAGCGCACTACACGCGCGAGCTGTTACGTCAGTGGTTCCCTCGGCGGCGCCCGGGCTGTCCTCCTAAAATACTAGTAGAAGAAGTATAAATGGCCCGGGAGTGTGCAGGGACCGGGCCCACGTGACCGCTCCACGAAGGCCACCGGCGGGGGGCTCGGAGCGCAGGCCGCGCGGTTTCCCGCCGCATCCGGGCGGCGGGCGAGCTCGGTGGGGACGCCGGGCCCTGGTGGCGGCGGCGGCGGTGGCTCGAGCCTTGCCACGGGCCGGTGAATCATCCCGGCAGACAGCGAGCGCCGCGGCGGCCCGCAGCAGCGCCGGAAGATGGCCGAGGCGGGCGCAGGCTTCCTGGAGCAGCTCAAGTCCTGCATCGTGTGGTCGTGGACCTATCTGTGGACCGTGTGGTTCTTCCTCGTGCTCTTCCTGGTCTACATCCTGAGGGTGCCCCTGAGGATCAACGACAATCTGAGCACAGGTCAGGCCCGGCTCGGCCCGGCCCGGCCGCCCCTCCCCCCCGCCCCGGAAAGTTTAGTGCAAAGTCGCCCGGCGGGGTCGCGGCCGGCGGGGACGCGCGCTCGGGGACGCGCCGCCTCAGGTGGCCGCCGCAGCCCCGCGGCCTTCGCGAGTCCCCCTAACCCCCGCGCGCCGGAGTGTCTCCGCCGTCCCCGCGGGTCCCCGCGGAACCCCGAGAGCTCGCGAGTCTCGCCCGGCGCTCGAGCGTCCGAACCGCGCCGAGCAGGCGTCCTGCTCCCGGCTGCGCCGCGGGGGCCCACGCGTGGCTCCGGCTGAGGGCGCGCGCTCCGCGGGCCGCGAGTGGAAGGAAAGCCTCGTCCCGGAGGGTGTCGCTGTGGTGTGGACGGGGAGGGCATGTCCGTAGGTCCTTCTAGGAGCATGGATGACGTGTCAGGTCACCCAACGGAATGTCCAGGGGACACGCGGAGGCGTGCGGGGATCTGGAATTTCTGACGCCCCCGGCTGAAGTTTTCCGGTTCTCTGCCTAGCTCTCTCTAAAGCGCTCTGGGCTAAACCAGTGTGCCTGTGGTGATTGTGGTCCTGATAAACTTGCCGCAGGCTACCCCAGTTGTTAAGAACCAAGGAGGGCAAACTCAGGCTAAGGACACCCCAGAGACAATTCAAGAAAGGAAATGCACTTTGAAGAAAGGTTTACAGCCTTTCGAGTCTGCACGTTATTGTGGATTCAAGGTAGATGCACCTTTATTCCACACTACGCTGTGAAGTCTTTACAGTTCTGACTTATTTACAGAAATAGAGACACATTCACATATATCTGTCTAATGTCGTTTAATTTGCATTGTCTACAAGAGCAAGTTTGGAAATGAATTTCCTATGACCTTAACTGGGGATGGGGGTTGGGTAGGAGATGGACCCTTTTAGATGCTTGCCACAATGTACTCATTTTGTTTGGACATGAGCTTTTAACATTATAAACCTCCTTTAATGTGAATGGGTTGCTGACTATGTTTCATAGTATCCTTTGGATGGTCTCCCTGGGAGGCAGACAGAATTGTGCACATAGAATCAGCTCATCCTACTGGAGAGGATGCTAAGTTGTTTGACTCTGACTATTCCAAAGATCCCATCTTTTTGTGTTTGTTTTTGTTGTTGTTCTTTGACTTTTTATCTGTTAGGGTGACTGGTTGTCACATTGTCACATTTTTGTATTCCTTGCCTTAGGACAGACATTCTCAACCTGTGGGTCATGACCCTTTTGGGGCTTGCATATCAGATATCCTGCATATCAGATATTTAAATTACGAGTAGCAAGATCACAATTTCAAAGTAGCAAATAATTTTATGGTTAGGGATCACCACAACGTTTGGAACTGTAAGTAGAGGGTCACAACATTAAGAAGGTTGAGAACTACTGCTTTAGGATAAGTGTTTGTTTTTTTATGTGACTCTGGTGAGTAGAAAGTAGATTCTAGTCTCAAAGGCCTGTCCTTTAAACAAATTTAAATGTTTATCATGTATTTTAGGGAGATACATCCAAAGTTTTTCCTTCCAGAAAATTCGTTGTAGAATTTTTTAAAACTTGAATGTTTTGCATAATGTGGTTATTTCTTTTTTCAAGAACAGGACTGTACACCACATTTCCTTAAAGTAGGTTAAATAGTCATCCAAACAGAATTGTATGCAAGGCACAGAGCCCCACACACTAATACTTTAGACAGAACAGGCAGGAAGCAAGATACCTATTAAGAAGAGGGACAATTGTTTCAGGAACATAATTGGGATCTCCTCCAACCCCAAGCAACACTAGACCTGGCATTTTTCACAGCTAGTTTGCACAGGGACGTTTCTTACTGAGATTCATGGGAAAATCTGGCGTTGGATGGGCCAGGCTGTGGCTCCTGCCTTCCTAGGCACCATGTAAAGGCTCTTCTCTCTGTGGAGCGGGGCCTCAGTTTGTCCTGGGGTTTTGTGCACATTCTTGTCATCAAGGAGGATGAAAAGAGAAGCGCGCGTGGAGAGTATTCGTCTTCCTGGTATTTCTTTCTGCTAGTTCTGTGAGAATGTAGTGGATGAGGAAGGCCTTTAGCACTGCTCTCTCTATATCCAAGGATGGCGGTGAGCCACCGCAGCCAGGATTAAGTTTTTCAAAAGGCAGTGTGAGACATTGGATGGCATTTTGCTTCCCTTTTAAGAAAAAGTGTGAAGTTCTTGTAGGAAGACTGCCAGAGATTCCTGTCAACTTATTTCCCTCCTTTTCTTGCCAAATTCTCTTTCCCATGGAAACAACTTTCTATAATGAAAGAACTTGCTGGCTGGCTTGCACCTCCAAGTAACTGCCCTCCAGTGGTCAAGCTGGTCCTTTCAGGGAACACTTTAAATGGGGTCCAATCCCAACTTCCTCCCTCTCCCTCCCTTTTCCCCTGCCCCTCCCCGTCCCCCTCTCTTTCCCTCTCCCTCTCTTCCCTGTCTTCATCCCTTTGGTTGTTTCTCTCTCACAACTTTGGGTATTTCTGAGACAGGATTTCTTGCTCTGTCACCTGTCCTAAAACCTACAGAGATCTACCTGCCTCTGCCTCCCAAATGCTGTGATTTGAAAGTGTGCACCACTACAGGCCACTTAACTAATTTTGTTGCTTTTTAACGGTGTGGTGCTTTCTCCTCCTGTGATAAAGCAGAGAAGCCATTGGGTCGAGTGCTACTTTTTAGAGTTGCTGCAGGTGTTGCAGGCCTCCACCCCACTGAAGTAAGGCAGGGCTATGAAGCAACTAGGAGCCATGAATTCCACAACTGAAGCCCTGCTGTGCACCGATGGGAGTGGACTCTGATTTAAATGCTGTACATTGTTTTTTGGATATGTGCAATGCTCTCCTCAAAATTCTTTTTTAAAATATTCTTTTCTTGTCTAATACTTCCCAACCACAGTTTCCCCTCCCTGCTCCCCTGGATTCACTCCCTTGCCCTCTTCCATCAGAAAAAAAAGCAGGTCTTCAAGAGACAACCACCAGATAAAATACAGTAAGACAAGGCAAAAGCCCCCATGCAAAATCTGAACAAGGCAATCCAACTGAAGGAAAAAGAGCCCCAAGAGCAGGCAAAAGAATCAGAGACACACTCACTCCCACAGTCAGAAGTCCCACAGAAACACCAAGCTAACAGACACGACATATACACAGAGGATCTGGTGTTGACACGTGCGGGCCCCATGCTTGCTGCTTCAGTCTTTATGAGTGGCTCATATATGCCCTGCTTAATTGGTTTAGTGGGACGTGTTCTCCTGGTGTCCTCCATCCACCTCTGACTCCTACAATCTTTCAGCCCCATTTTCCAGGAGATTCCCCTGGCTCATAGGGGAGGGACCCGATAGAGATCTCCAATCTAGACTCTCCCAATACTGTCTGGTCGTGGGTATCTCTTCATCTGTTCCCATCCGATGCTGGTGGAAGCCTCTCTGACAATGACTGTCAAGGGACTGATGTATGAATATAGCAGAATATCATTAGGAATCATTTCATTGCTTTGAAATTTTTATTTTTAAACCAGTCTTGTTTGGACTATCCAGTCTCTGGTTCCTGGCCATCCAGGCAGTGTCTGACATGGGTTTCCTCTCATGGAGTGGCCTCAAGTTGGCCACTCTCACAGATTCTGCACCCCCATTGCTCCAGCACATCTTGCAGGCAGAACTGATTGTTGGACAAAGGTTTTGTGGCTGAGTTGGTGTTCACAGTTCTCTTTCAGTAACACGTGTAGCTTGCCCTCCCTATGGTCACTGAACTAAGTGTTCAGTGGATGTTGTCCTCAGCAATGAGGCTGCGGTATTAGTTTTGGAGAACAATCCTTTGTCCTAGCATGAGCCTGGCTTGTTTGGGGACCTCCATGGGATCCTATTAAACAGCAACTCAATTGAATGCAACCTAGTATACCACTGAAAACCTTGCCTGGCAACAAAAGATGGTCAGTTGAGATTCTGTATTTCCCATTACTAAGAGTCCTCACTGGGACAACTCTCATGGATTCCAGGAAGATTCTATTGTACTAGGTTTACACATTGCCCACCGAATGCTCTCCAATTTCAGCTATCACTCCTAAACTCTTCTCCTTCATCCCATCTGCCTCCCGGCCCCACCTGATCCTCCCCTCTCCTGCCTCCATCATCCTCCTGTCCACTCACAAAAAATCTATTCTATTTTCCCTTCCCAGGGAGACCCATGTATTCTCCCTGGACCCTGCGTCTTTACTTAACCTTCCTGGGTTTATGGATTGTATAGTTTGGTTACCATTTACTTCATGGCTCATATCCACTTAAATGTGAATACTTACCATTTTGTCTTTCTGAGTCTGGGTTACCTCACTTAGGATGATTTTGTTCTTTTTTTTT
>NW_021604754.1:1245076-1286841 GCF_004785775.1 Grammomys surdaster | reverse complement strand
TCTGAGTCTGGGTTACCTCACTTAGGATGATTTTGTTCTTTTTTTTTTGTTTTTGTTTTTTGTTTGTTTGTTTCTTGTTCTATCCATTTTCCTGCAAATGACTACCCTCATGGATTTTATTTTAACAGCCAAGTAATATTCCATTGTGTAAGTGTGCTATATTATCTTTATCCATTCTTCTGTTGAGAGACATCTAGGTTGCTTCCAGTTTCTGGCTATTATGAACTAAACTAAAATGTACATAATTGAGCCAATGTCTTTGTTGTAGGATGAAGTGTCCTTTGAGTAATGCCCAAGAATGGTAGAGCTAGGTATTTAGGTAGATCAATTCCCAATTTTTGGAGGAACTGCCATATTGATTTCCATAGTCTATAAGAGTTTGCACTTCCACCAGCAATGGAGAAATGTCCCCTTGCTCCACACCCTTGCTAGCATGAGCTGTCACTTGTGTTTTCAATTTTAGCAATTCCAACAGGTGTAAGATAGAATCTCAAACTGTTTTTGATTTTCATTTCCCTGATGATAAGGACTTTGAACATTTCTTTCAGTGTTTCTCAGGTATTAGAGATTCCTCTATTGAGAATTCTCTGTTTACATCTGTACCCCCTTTTTAAATTGGATTATTCGGTTTTGTTGATATCTAGTTTCTTGAATTCTTTATATAGTTTGAATATTTGTCTGCTATTGGATGTCAAGTTAGTAAAAATAGTTTTTCATTCTGTAAGCTGCAGCTTTGTTCAATTGCCTTATGTGCAGAGTTAACTCAGAATAGTTTATATTACTTTAAGCTATTGTCAAAGGTTTTGTGTCCTTGATTTCTTTCTCAGTCCCTTTGTCATTTGTATTTAGGAGGCTACTAATTTTTTTAAAGTTAATTTGTATCCAGTGTTTATCAGCTGTAGGAGGTCCCTGGTGGAAATTTTATTGTCACTTATGTATATTATCATATCATCTACAAATAATGATACTTTGACTTCTTCCTTCCCAATTTGTATCCCCTTGATTTCCTTTAGTTGTCTTATTGCTGTAGCTAAAACTTCAATATTGAATATACATTCAGAAAGTGGAAAACTTTGTCTCTGGTTTTAGAGGAATTGCTTTGACTTTTTCTCCATTTAATTTGATGTTGTCAATAGGCTTTCTGTAAATTCCTTTATTATATTTAGGTGTGTACTTTGTATTCCTAATCTCTCCAGTACTTTTGTCATGAAGGTGTGTTAAATTTTGTCAGATGCTTTTTTTGCATCTAATGAGATGGTCATGCATTTTTTTCCTTTCATTTTGTTTACATGGTGGATTATATTTACTGATTTTTTATATATTGAACCATCTCTGCATCTCTGGGATTACTGTGTTCTTGGATTCAGTTATCAGGTATTTTAGTGAGTATTTTTCCATCAATGTTTATAAGCAAAAGTGGTCTATAAGTCTCTTTCTTTGTTGGGTCCTTATGTGGTTTGGGTATCAGGATAATTGTGGTCTCATAATATGAAGCTGATGACATTCCTTCTGTTTCTAGTTTGTGGAATAATTTAAGGAGTGCTGGTATTAACTCTTCTTTGAAAGTCTGGTAGAATTCTGAGCTAAAACTATCTGGGCGGTTTTTGGTTTTGTTTTTCCTTGTGTGACTTTTAATGGCTGTTTCTATTTCACTAGGTGTTGAAGGTCTATTTAAATTGATTATCTGATCATTATTTGACTTTGGTAAGTGATTATCTGTTGAGAAAATTTGTCCATTCTTTTTAGATTTTGCAGTTTGGTAGAGTATAGGGTTTTAAAGTATGTTCTTATGATTCTTTGGATTTCTCAGTGTCTATTGTTGTGGTCCCCTTTTCATTTCTGATTATTTTAATTTGGATATTCTCCTCTTGTTTTTAGTTTAGATAAGGGTTTGTCTAGCTTGTTGATTTTTCTCGAAGAACTAACTCTTTGTTTTACTGAATCTTTGTATTGTTTGCTTCGTTTTCTATTTTATTGATTTCAGTCCTCAGTTTGATTATTTCTTGCTATCTCCTCCTCTGAGTTTTGCTTACATCTTTTTGTTCTAGTGCTTTCAGGTATGTTAAGTTACTAGTATGAGATCTGTTCAATTTTATTTATTTATTTATTTATTTATTTATTTATTTATTTATTTAATGTAGGCACTTTGTGCTATAGACTTTCCTTTTAGCACTGCTTTCATTATGTCCCACAAATTTGAGTATGCTATGTATTCATTTTTATTGAATTCTAGAAAGTCTTTAATTTCTTTCCTTATTTCTATCTTGATCATTTGTTTTTATTCAGTGAAGAGTTGTTGAGTTTTCATGAGTCTGTATGCTTTCTGTTGTTACTGATATCTAGCTATCCACCATGTTGGGCTGATAGGATGCAGGGAATTATTCCAGTTTTCTTATATCTGTTGCAACTTGCTTTGTGAGCAAGTATGGTCAATGTTGGAGGAAGTCCATTAGGTACTGAGAAGAAAGTGTGTTCTTTTGTGTTTGGGTGAAATGTTCTATATCTTTTAGATCCATTTTGTTTATAACATATGTTAACTCCAGTATTGGACTGTTAGTTTTTGTCTGGATCTGTCCATTGACGAGCGTAGGGTATTTAAGTCTCCCACTATCAGTGTGTGAGGCTCAAGATATGATTTAAGTTGTAGTAATTTCTTTTAAAGAATGGGTGCCCTTGTGTTTGGGGCATTGATGTTAAGAACTGATGTCATCTTGGTGGAGTTTTCCCTTGATACATAGTATACATAGTGTCCTTCTCTATCCCTTTTGATTAGTTTTGATTTGAAGTCTATTTTGGTAGATATTAAAATGGCTACACCAGCTTGCTTCTTAAGTCCATTTACTTAGCATATGTTTTTCCAACCTTCTACCCTGAGGTACTGGTTATCTTTGATGTTGAGCTGTGTTTCTTGGATGCAACAGAAAGATGGATCTAGTTTTCCCATCCATTCTATTAGTCTGTGTCTTTTTATTGGGAAATTGAGGCCATTGATATTGAGAGATATAAATGATCAATGGTTATTGATAATTGCTATTTTGTTGTTTCTGGTGGTTGTGGTTCTGGTGGTGTGTGTATGCTTGTGCTTTTCTTCTTTTGGTTTTACTGATGTAAGATTTTTTTATTTCCTGCATTGTCATGGGTGTAGTTAACCTCTTTGTGGTGGAAATTTTTTTCCAGCACTTTCTGCAGGGCTGAATTTGTAGATAGATTGTGGTGGTTTGAACATGCTTGACCCATGGTAAGTGGCACTATTAGGAGGTATGGCCTTGTTGGAGTAGGTGTGTTTTTGTTGGAGGAAGTGCATTCTTGGTGGGGGGTGGACTTTAAAGCTTCACTCAGTGCAGAAGAGACCTTCCTCCTGGCTTCCTGCAGAAGAGTCAGTTTCTCTTGCTGCTGCCTTTGGATCAAGCTGTAGAACTCTTAGCTCCTTCTCCAGCACTCTGTTTGCCATGCTTACTGTTAGGATGATAACATACCTCTGAAATTTTAAGCCGGCTCCAATTTAATGTTTACCTTGATCATGCTGTCTCTTCATAGCAGTGAAAACCCAAACTAAGAAAGAAGTTGATACCAGGGCCTGGAATATTGCTGTGGTAGGTCTGAGCATATTTTTGTTTGAAGGAATGTGGATTTTGGGATTTAGACAGCAATGTGATGCTTTAAGGGGGGGCTTAATGTGCAATACTAGTAGAAGCATGGAAGACAACGTTCCCGAGTGTGTTTTGAACTGTGAAACCTTAGCTCAAAAGAGTTCAGAGATTTAATCCATTATTACCATAGCAGGAAGCATGGCAGCATGTAGACAGACATAGTGCTAGACAAGGAGCTGAGAGTTCTACATCATGATCTGAAGGCAGCAGCAAGGGAAACTGTTTTGCAGGAAGCCAGGAGGATGGTCTCTTCTGCACTGCATGAAGCTTCAAAGGCCACGCCCACAGTGATGTACTTCCTCCAACAAAAACACACCTACTCCAACAAGGCCATACCTTTTAATAGTGCCATTTACCATGGGCCAAGCATATTCAAACCACCACATAGCTATTGTTTAAATTTGACTTTATTGTAGAATATTATTTTTCTCATCTATGGTTATTGAAAGTTTTGCTGGTATAGTAAGTAGTCTGGGCTGGTATCTCTGTTCTCTTAGAGTCTGTAGCACATCTGTTCAGAACTTTCTGAGTCTCCATTGAGAAGTAAGGTCTAATTCTAATAAATCTTCCTTTATATGTTAGTTGGTCTTTTTCCCTTGCAGTTTTTAATATTTTTCTTTGTTCTGTATGTAGTGTTTGATCATTATGTGCTGAGGGGACTTTCTTTTTTAGTAAAATGTATTTGGTGTTCTGTATGCTTCTTGTACCATTATAGGCAACTCTATCTTTAAGTTAGGAAAATCATGTTCTATGATTTTGTTGAAAATATTTCCTGGGCCTTTGAGCTGGGATTCTTCTCTTTCCTGTATTCCTATTATTCTCAAGTTTGGTCTTTTTATAATGTCCCAAATTTCCTGGATGTTTTGTGTCAGGACTTAACATTTTCTTTGACTGATGTATTCATTTCTTCTATCATATCTTCAGTGCCTGAGATTCTTTCTTCCATCTCTTGTATTCTGTTTGAGAAGCTTGCCTCTGAGGTTCTTGTTCAAATTCCTAAAATCTTCATTTCCAGAATCCCTCAGTTTGTGTTTTCTTTATTGCTTCTATTTGTATTTTCAGGTCTTGAGCAATTTTACTCATTTGTTCAGTGTTAGTTAGTTTTTGTTGTTGTTTATTTTTCTGTGTGTGTGTGTCGGATGGGGGAGGCTTTTTAAAAAGGGATTTATTAGTTTTCTCTTATTGTTTGTGTTTCTCTGGATTTCTTTAAGGGATTTTCTTTTTCATTTTCTCTTTAAGAAGCTCTATTATCATCATATAGTTGGCTTTTAAGGTCTTTTACTTGTGTTTAGCTATGTTGGAATAGTCAGGGCCTGCTGTGGTAGGATAGAGGAGCTCTAGTGAGGCATGCTGTCCTAGCGGTTACTGATGGTGTTCTTGTGCTCGATCTAGGTATCCAGCTTTGGGGTGATTAAAGGTCTAAGTGCTGATTTCTGAGTTTTTCTTTGTTGGGTGGGTGTTTTTTTTTTTTTTTTTTTTGGTTTCTGTTTCCTCTCCAAAGTGTGATGGCTGCGTGTTGCCGGTCTTACTGACCTTCTCAGCTGAAGACTGAATGCATCTGGTTTTTGAGGTTGGGATACAGTGAAGAGTTGGGGGATTGAGGTAAGGAGGGGATGGTAGTAGGTAGTAGGTAGTAGGTAGTAGGTAGTAGGTAGTAGGTAGTAGGCAATAAGTAGTAGGTAGCAGTATACCACAGGAGATCTGGGCAGGGGAGAAGGGAGTCTGCCGTTGATGATCTGTGGCAGGGCTAGAGAGGAGACTGAGGGATTGGCTATAGGCAAACAGAGAGAGTGGAGATGATCTGTTGGCAAGCTATCTTGGTCTTCTGGCAGACTCCTCAATATCTTGATTGCTTGTGGTAACTTTAATCATTTAACCTCATTAGAGTGTGGTAAATGTACTTTATATACTTGTGTACTGATTTACATTGCAATTACATTGCATGCATAATTATGTATACACAATTAATTTCTTCATTGCTGCTTCTGCATAGGGCACTGTGTCATAGGTAATATGACGAGAAAGAAGTACAAGTGAGTAAATGTCAGGCTAAATAAGGAGTTTACAACATGAGTGTTCTTTCTTATGATGTGAAGTGGAGCAGAGCAAGTTAAATGGGAATTTCCCCTGAGCAGAGGCCCTGAGAGTGAGAATTCTGATTCTGAGTTGGGACTGCAGAGGAGTGGACCTTCCTAACAGAAACACACAAGCATGAAAGTGCAGGACAGATTTAGAGAACCATGAAATCATGTTGAATTTAAAACAATAAAAGCAAGGGACTTTGATGAGCAACTATACTTTAAAAAAAATCCTCTTGTTTCATTGGTAGCTTTGCACATAGAAATAATTATAAGATTCCTTTCAAGGCATAGTACAGTTTCTTTATATTATTCGTAACTTCTACCATCTGAGCTAGATCCTCATGACACTAAAGTGGTGCCATTAAAGCTGTGGGTACAGTTTGTAGAATTCCACAGGGTTCTGATGATAAATATAGACCTCACAGAGAACATGTCACGGGGCAACAATAATCTGGTAATGGAAAATGAATTTGGAAAATGACAGGGAAGAAAATAAATGTAGAGGTAATACTGATTACCTTCAGTGCTCAACTCTGAAGTTAATGGAGAAACTTTAAATCATTTTAGGAGTTATGAAAATAGGATGAACTTTTCACAAGATTTTAAAAAGTATCCATAGATATATTATTTGTTGGTTTTCTAGTGAATTAATTTTCTAGAAAATCAGAAAATTTATTTCCAATTACAGTAGTCTTGTAGGTATTACTTTGAAAAAGAATAGGTTTGTCAAAAAAAAAAAAGAAAGAAAGAAAGTCACTTACTTTATATTGTGCTATTCATGGCAATTCCTCATCTACCCTATGCTGTGTGTTTTGGACACTATATTTTGACCATCTTGTACAGTATACATGTAAAACAATATGCTCTTTTGCCATCTTTTGTATTAATGAGCTAAAGTAATTTTCCAATTTAATTTTGAAAAAATTCAAATTTAAAAGAGCTTTGAAACCCTTTTTCATTCTGTTTGGCAAACACAGGTGTACTGCAAAAGCCTAAGCTAAGCTTACTGCTGTTTCTATTATAGAATATTTTGTACTATGATAATGACTACAGATATAAAACTCATAGTTTTTGAATCATATTAATTTCTACCCAGTTTTGATTTTCTCCAAGTTGGCGATGGTTGCTCTAAAATTAATTGATACCCCAGATTTCTTTTCTGGAGGGCCTCATTATAGTTGTTTAAGATCATTTCTCTGACTGTAAACACTACCCATCCTTCAAGGACGAGCTTGTAAGCTATCTTCTGATTCCGTCAACTGAATGCTGTTTCCCTCTAATCTCACGGTGTATTATCGCGAGGCACGTTGGCATTTTTACCTCGTCTGAAGTGTTGTATGTCTACTCTGTTACTGTTTTTATGGGCGGGTCTCTGTATACTTACTTCATCATTGCCTCAGGACTTCTGTTATTCATCTTCTTATTACTTTCTTGCACTTAGTAAATTTTTACCGTTCACTGCCTCAATCAATATACATGCTAGGGTATGCATAGTGAGGTAGGATTAGAACATAGGAATAGATCAGTTCCTGGACATGGACCCTCTTTAATTAGATTAGCATTAGATTGAGGTCAGAGGCTGCCACAAAAACTTAAATTTTTTGATAGGTGTTGTGAGTCTCCTCTTCATTGCTGTATAATCTAGGCAAAGCTTTCTAATTCAAGTCGGCTTTGAGTTTAGCCTGTAGCTCATACATCTGCATCTCCTTTACTTTTGGAACTATCTCTCCTACACATTAATGAAGCAATAGGATACTTTGATGGCCTTTTCTCAAGTTTCTAGTTCTGCATATTGTCAAATAATAGCTCTACGTTCTCCAAGAGTCCTTCTCGCTCTCATATTGGCATCTGTGTCAGGGTCTTGAACATGTATATGAACTTAGATAGAGTTTTTCTTTTTCTCTTTACTTTGGCTCCTAATTCTTAGTGAGTCCAACTCCACATTTCATCTGTTTTCTTTAATGGCTTCTCATTGCACTGGGAACGCCTGATGATCTGGACCCTTCCTTCCCCTCAAGTATGAACTTCTGTCTCTTCTCCAAATACTTTCAAGAGAAGCATCCCCAAGACACAGCTGAGAGTCTTTCCCGACTTGTGGCTTTTGCTTTTGTTATTCCTTCTATCTGAATGCTTTTTGACTTGATATTTTTCTTTTTATTTATTTATTATTTATATATTTATTTATTTATTTTTCAAATCGTAATTTTTACTTATTCATACAGGGGTTATAAACACAAAAAGGCAGGATGTGGGGAAGGGAGTGACACTGGAGTGTGGGTGTTCAGGGGGCATACAGATATCTTTCAGAACCGGGTATTGGCTGGGTGAAGGTTCAGGGGACAGGTCGCTATGACTCTGCCTATGATTCACTTGCCCTTATCTAAGTTGGTATTATCTACCAAGGCTACCTATTTGCAAGGTCTATGACTACTCAGGCTGGTAAATTTCCACAAAAGCTGCCTGTTTACAATAGCTTATAGCCATCTGTTTCAATGTTTTTCCACAGAGACCCAAGACTTGGTGTTAGTATACATGTATGACCGGCCTATTGCTGATTTTAGGCCTATGGCTAATTTTAGGCCTTCAGAGTATAAGCAGGGCTGCCCCTGACATCTTTTCCCTTTTCTAAGTATAGAAGGGCTATGGCGATTCTAATCTTGCAAAGGCTGGGATAGAGGCCTGACCTCCAGTAATTGAAGGGGATCTTGTAGTGGCTGTATTCCCCCTGTTGTTGTCTAGTGAGGCATGAGGGCCATACCCATCCCTATGTCTTTTTCCTGGAGAGGGGATACTTTTGACATCAACCCCTATGCAGTCAGGCTTGTTCCTCAGGGAATCCAGAGAGATATTTTTAACTTTTATTTGTATTCCCTTGCAGTGCTTAGCCTTGCAGCCTAAGCAAGAATTCAGATCGCCAGTCAGCAGGGGTTCTGGGTGGCCCCTCTCTGCTTGGTCTAGGGGCAGAAGTCCCCTCTTTTAAGTTGGGGGAGATGGGTTTTGGGAACACCCTGGATAGAGTAACAGCCTCATCTTGAGTCTTGTGGTCCTCCATAGCTAACTTATGATAATGTATCTGAATAGGTTTTGCTACCAAATTATTTATCTGTTGTTTCACAAAGTTAGTCAGCCTATTTGAGGCCCAGGGACCAGAACAAATAAGCAAAAATAACCGAATTAATGGTCCCAAGATGGGAGGAAGTAGGGTTGACAACCATGGAGAGGCTTAAAGCCAATTCTTGTACCAGCACTCATCTTTCTCTTTCTCTCTCTGTCTTTTCTC
This sequence comes from Grammomys surdaster, assembly GCF_004785775.1. Taxonomy (NCBI): domain Eukaryota; kingdom Metazoa; phylum Chordata; class Mammalia; order Rodentia; family Muridae; genus Grammomys; species Grammomys surdaster. Next base: position 1,277,830 of record NW_021604754.1, on the reverse strand, counting down.
AGGGCCTTCTCTGACCTTTTTCATGCTCTCTTTAGCCATCCCTGTCTTATCTATGTAAAGGCAGCATTTTTCTTTAAGGGCTGTACACAGTCAAGAGCTGTACACAGCCTTTTCTATTGTAAAAGAGTAAATCAAGTCCAATAAAGCCCTTTGCGATTTTAGGAGGTCTCTTCAGACAGCGAAATGAGGGATTTCTTCAGATTAGTGATGTCAATCTCTAGCTGTTTGATGTTCTTGTCAATGGCCCGTCAAAGGTTTGTGTAATATAAGTTCGGAGGCCAGCATTTGGATTAGAACTTCTAACAGCAGACATCACGGGTGATTCATTTTTATCTGGAAAGGAAAAAGAAGGGAATTCTCAGGGAGATTTCTCTTCCCTGGATGTCAATTGTTATTCATCTTATTTATGGTTGGGCCTGGCTTTGTGGGAGTATCTATTTATTTCATTAATCTTTTTGGTAGCCATTTACCTGTGCCTTCAGTGGTATCAAACAGGCATATCAATCCTTGGCCCCATAAGAGAATTGAGTCTGGGTCATTCCTTTTAAGGGTAAGAGGGTCCTTCCACATAGCTGTGGCATAGTTTTTATTGGTCTTGGTGATGCCAGAGGCAGTCAGCAGCAGATTTGCCATGAACTTTCAGTTTTAGACAGTTAAAAGTGAGCAAGGCAAGATGGAGAGTATTTCAGGGGGACTCCTGGGGGGGGTACTCTTCCCCCTCTTTTGTTTTCAAAGCCAATTTTTCAGAGTTCTTGTAAAATCAGGGCATAAGCACCAACAGCTGCTGCTTCCACAAGTCAAAGAGTCATGGAGTCATGATGACACTATTTAAAGAAATATAAATCTATATTAATAATCTCTTTTATCAAAGGACTGTTATAGCACAATCAACAATTAATCAGACTATATAATATATCGATTCATAATAGCTTCTTCTACTTTTTGTGAGATTACTTCTCTTTTGTCAATTAATTGTTGAGGGAAATTAGGATTTACATCTCTCTTGAGAATATTAAACAGAGACTTAAATTCTTTTGTGGAGAGCTTAAAATAAGATCTTAGCCAATTAGCATCTCCTAGAAACTTTTGAAAATAATTTGAAATAAGTAAACTCTTTTTTTTCCAGACCCTTTATCTGGTTTTATTTTATTGGATATTTTACATATTTACCTTTCAATGTTATCTCCTCTCCCATTCTCCCCCAAAACCCCTTATCCCATACCCCCTCCTCCTATTTTTATAAGAGTGTGCTCCAAACATCCTCCCAGTCCCATCTCCCTGCTCTCGAATTCCCCAACACTAGTGAATCCAAACTTTCGGGGACCATGGCCCTGCACTTCCACTGATGTCTGACAAGGCCACCCTCAATTACCTATACAGGTGGAGACATGAGTCCCTCTCTTTGTGCTCTCAGGCTGGAGGTTTAGACTTTCGGAGCTGTGGTTGAATCTTTTGATACTCCTTCTAAAAAGGACTAAAGCACCCACACTTTGGTCTTCCTTCTTCTTCTTGAGTTTCATGTAGTCTGCGCATTGTGTCTTAGGTATTGTGAGATTTTGGCACTCACTTATCAGTGAGTGCATACCATGTATGTTCTTTTGAGATTGGGGCACCTCCCTCAGGATGATATTTTCCAGCTATATCCATTTGCCTAAGAATTTCATGAACTCATTGTTTTTAATAGCTGAGTAGTACTCCATTGTATAAATGTACCACATTTTCTGCATCCATTCTTCTGTTGAAGGACATCTGGGTTCTTTCCAACTTCTGGCTATTATAAATAAGGCTGCTATGAACGTAGTGGAGCATGTGTCCCTGTTGTATGTTGAAACATTTTTTGGATATATGCTCAGGAGTGATATAGCTGGGTCCTCAGGTAACACTATGTTCAATTTTCTGAGGTACCACCAGACTGCTTTCCATAGTGGTTGTACCAGCTTACAATCCCACCAACAGTGGAGGAGTGTTCCTCTTTCTCCACATCCTTGCCAACATCTGCTGTCACCTGTGTTTTTTGATCTTAGCCATTCTGACTGGTATGAGGTGGAATCTCAGATATTTTTCTTAAAATTAAAATTTGTGAATACTTCTTGTCTGAGGATTCTGTTACTGTGTACAAGCACCATTACCAAAAAACAGTTGGAAAGGAAAGAGTCTATGTCATCTTAGTACTTTTAGGTAACAGTCCACAACTGAGGGGAAGTCAGGGCAGGAACTCAAGGAAGGAACTGATAAAGCAGTCAAAGAGAAATGCTGCTTACTGGCTTGTTCAGCTGTCTTATACCATCCATGATCCCCTGTCACGAATGGCGCTGCACACAGAGAGCTGGGCTCACTCACTTCAGTTTTTAATCAAGAAAATATTCCAAAGACCAATCGGTTGCGGGCATTTTCTAGATTGAATTTCCTCTTTCCATGTGAATGTAAAATCATGTCAAGCTGACAGAACACTAGCCAACACACTTATTGTATGTATATGAATGTTTGCCTGCATGTATTTATGCCTATATACTACTTGAATGTCTGGTGTCTATGGAGGACAGAAGAGGACATTGGACCCTTTTGAGTTGGAGTTTCAGTCCATGGTGAGCTACACTGGAACTGAACCTGGTCCTCTGGAGGAGTAGCCAGTGCCCTTGGCTGCTGAGCTGTCTGTCTCTCCAACCCTTTCCACTTGAGTTTTGGATGGCAGTCTCCTTACCATTCACAATTCTGCCTCCAGCTCCTCTTTCACAAGTCTTTCCCCATTGACCCTGTCTGAAATGTAAATATAAAGTTCTGTCACTGTTACCTCAACATTTTTGAGTTTCCTGCACAGCACTTACTACGCTTGGATAGAATTCTGCTTTATTAAATAGTTGCATTGCCCTCCATGTGGCTGTAAGCCTATGAAGGCAGGGACCTTCTTTGTCTTGTCTTGTTTACTTGTTTCCAAAATTTTAATTTATTTGACCCCATTATTTAATGGTAAGAACTTAAGGATCACTATTCTAGTCTTTTCTGTAAGTATATTGTAAAGTTAAGCAGCAATAATGGATAAGTTGGGAGCTGACTGTGTGACATAGCCTGGTATGTCAATCACAGAGATTTGCAAAGTAAAGTACCTTATAACACGAGGATGTAGTTTAGGGTCTACCACCATGGCGAAGATTCTTATTTGTATGGAAGAGAGTGAGAGAGTAGAGGAAGTTCTGTTTGGGAAATGTTTAGAATGATGTTCTAAAGTGAAGGCAAGTGAAGTTTAACCACCACACAGAAATACAATGTGAGGTGATTAGAAAGAATTCACTGAACGTTACATATTTTCCTGTCCGAATTTCTGACTTTAGGAACCATTTCTAAAGTCCTAAGAGCCTGAGGGAAAATAGCTTTGGCATTATAGAGATTTGCTTCATAGACAATTTTACTCAAGTGTTTCTTTCTACATTAAATACTGTGCATTAGGAAGAGTAGGCGTCAGCTGTGATGAAATCAGAGGAGTGTTGTGTTTAGAACAAGGAGGTTTCAGTCAAATCTCAGTTTGTAAAGTATTAGGGTTTCTGGACAAATTAATTCATATATTCCTTTATATAGAAGGATGCAGTGATACTCTTTTATAGGTTTGCTTTGCAGTCTAAGTGGGATAGCAAATAGCACTGAGGACTGAGCAGAGCAGAGCAGAGCAGAGCATGGAGTGTTAGCCATAATACTTTACATACCTTTGTACCAGTCTATTTCATTCCCTGTGACCTGTGTTCAATTAATAATTAATTTCCTAGTTAGTTGATTCAGTCATTTGGATACATGGGTGCCCATAAACATGAAGCTGTTTTTTTCCTGTCAGTTTTCATTTGGACACAAACATCTCACTCAGTTATTTTCCTCCATATTTCCACACCTTTGTTTTCTGTGTCATCTAGTATGTGGCCTCGATCACTAATGCCTTCAGATGCACTATGCTTTCTGCGACCAGGAACTCTACCTAACAGTTGCATCCAAACGATTGAGTTGAGACCAATCTGCTGCCTGGAGCTGAGGAGAGACAAAGCATTAGCCTTCGTCAAGTTCTTATATGAGTCAGGCACTGCCTGCTTTTATTACTGTTACATTTCCAGGACTGGATTGTAGAAATGTGCTCCTATCCCTTAATGTAGCTGGCATTCTCTTTGCATATGTAAAGATTGTTCAAATTAAAAATGAATACTGTCATAATAATGCAAGCAAACACATTTAAAAGTGCATTTTAATGGCAAAGCAGCTTAGTTCATGGATCAGGATGAGAACTTGGTAGAGATTGCTTTTTTTTTAAATTTAAAAACATACTCTTACACAATAATATCTATAACATTGACAAGTACATACATTCAAAAGCTAGTATCTTCCTCTTTCTTTCTTTCTTTCTTTCTTTCTTTCTTTCTTTCTTTTTTTTTAAAAGAAAGATAGTAAAAGGCAGACTTTTTCAGAGCTTTGATTTGTTCATATGACAGTCAGGATGCAGAAGCTACTCCTCATTCCACAAGACCCTACACCTTCCTGTAAAGTGTCACCCAACATGCCAGGACTCCGTCGTTTTCATTTGCTATACTAGTCTGTCTTTAACTCTAAAAGAAGTTGTTGTGGTTTGAGGAGATTGAGTTGTCTACCTGATCTACCTGGTGACTCAGGATCTCTGAGTTGAGTTCTTCTGAAGTGATATCCTTGTTTGCCTTATCTTTTACAACTTCTGAGCGGTGTCCTTCTTGGGGGTGAACTCTTCTCTGCAAATGTGGGCCATGGTGGGCCAAGGTCTTCCTGTGCCAGTTCTATTTTTAGAGTCAGATAATTGGCAATGCTCAGAAAAGCTGGATATTATAATTTCTTTTGCACTGGGAGTAACCAGGAAATCTACATCCAAGGAACTAGGTGAGTGTGGTTCTCTCAGTTCTCCCCATAAAACAAGGTAAATCCAGCATCAGAGTCCCTAAAACTGAGGCCTTATCCAAAGGTGGCTTAGAGTGATGACACACAGATTTTTGCCTTCACATTCCGAGGCTCACTTTCCTTGAGCCAGATACAGATTTTGTTGCAGTTGTGTTTTAAATTTTTGAATTCATGGCACTTTCCTTCAGGTTCTTTCTCAAACCTAAGAATCTTTGAAAACGGTTAGGTGGCATAGGAGAAACAGCAGTTTGCAAACCTCCAAATGCCATTTGTCATTTATGCCAGACATAAGCATGATCTTATAACATTTAATACCTACAGACCGTATTCATGTGTTTAAGATGTGGGTATGTGTGCGAGCTCTCCAAACTGCAGTGTATGTCAGTCTTCATTAGTGTATGCCATAAGTTCAAGTTCAGAATCAAGGCATTTCTTGTAAATTATGTTTAGTCCCTAAAGGCATCGATGTGCTGTACATACCCACAGGGATGGTAGATATTTAAGGTATTCTAATCTAGAACTGCCAGCAGAGCAAATAAACGAAAAATACCTATATCCTAGCACTAGCTTTCAAAGGCCTTGCCTGTAAACCTCATGAGATCACTTCCTACATTTGCGGCACTGTAGCATCTTTAAGCTCCCATGTCCAAGGCCCCACAGTAGCAGTAGCAATGCTGTACACTGGCTTTTGATTTGCACCCCAGTCAAGGTCTATTATGCCGTAATGTCTACATCCTTACTTGTAGAGCATTCAGATCTGGTCCGTTTAAAAACACACCATAGGCAGAGCTATTGTTTTTTCATCTGAATGAACAGACTCGAGATGAATAGATAGAAGAAATGACACCTTGGCTACCCTTGTCATATACAACTATTTCATTGGGAGCTTCTGAATGCTCTTTGTGACTGTTGATCAGGCCAATTCCCCACTTTTAGTAGTTCCCATTTGAAGATCCTGGAGAACCCTGAATTTAAAACCATCTACTGTGTGTTGAAGTAAATCTGTCTTTTTAATAGTTCCAGGATAAAACAAATCATCTGACTACCTTGACCTTCTTCAAATTCACATGAAGATTTTTTTGGCTTTAGGTACACTCTACTTATGTAGAGTCCTTTATTTGGTCACTTTAGTGGTGCTGACTACATCACACAGGAAGACAGAAGCAATGGCATTCAATGTTTCCCCTTGCTATAGATTTTTGTAGTACTTTTGGAAGACAACACATCCTTAGTTTACTTGGAAAAGCTAGAGTGCAGGGATTATGACTTCTGAAATTTTTGCCTTTTCGTTGTCCACTGGTGAAACATAGACTTAGATAGGACTTCTTCCAAGATTGATGGCATTCACGACCCTTTCTTGTTTCACCTTAGTACCCTAGGTTTTCCTTTTCTCCTAGTTCACAAGGGTATTGTTAATACTCAGTACTCAACACTGAGCTTCTTTGTGTCACAGTTGAAACGTAAGAGCGTTCTCCTGGAGGTCATTAGTCAAAGGTTCACAGATACGGGAAGAAAAAGCACTCCTGTGTGTAGAGAACACATGATTTCCAGAGGAGAAACCACTGGAACAATTCAGTAGGAATCACTAAGTGTGAGGAAGGAGCCTGGATAAGATGGTGTGAACATGACTGAAGAGATGGATCAGAACAGCTCAGCGACTGTCTAGATGAGGGGTTGGAATGGAAGTCACAATGTGCAGCTGGACAAAGACAACAAGTTATAGGGTGTGTGTCCATCTAAGATAGCCTGTGACAGGCCTTTCCCTGGGCATTTTAATATTTGTGAGACTGTGACTGATACTTGCCTTTCGGCGTGATGATAGAATTGGTTCTTTGACTAGAGTCTAAATCACATGAGATACGAAAATAAATGAGAAAGTACCTTCCTTTGTATTTGAGTTTTTGAGATAGAGTCTTGAATATCACCCAGGCTGACCTTTTTCCTCTTGTCTCTGTCTCCTGACAGCTTGGGTTATAAGCATGCACTACTTCTTCAGTCTAATAATGTGCTTTTTAGACTATAAAAATACTATTTAGATACAATACATTATAACAGGAGGCTTTTCTAGAAGCTTATATTCTCTAGGTTTGGCTTGCACACTAAAATAATAGATTAAAATATGAGAACATTTACACTGCATGTTTTCACTAACCTTGGAGAAGTTAGGTTAATGAGTTATTGATTATTTTGGTCTGTACTACTAAATGTCTGGCCTTACTGAACATAAGATACTGTCCCCCAATTGCCTCATTATCATTGTAAAGACATCTATAAAGGATTTTGAGTTTTCCAAGAGAGAAAAGAAATGAACTTCTTTTGATGCTACTATGGAACAGGGCAGTTGTTCATGCATTACTCTTATTCATCATTTAAATATAGCTTCTGTCTTTCTTAGTGACTCTAGCACTCCCCTGTGGGCTAAAATAAGAAACTGACAGACCCAGAATGCTTTTTTTGAGTATTTTGTCAGTTATGGCTATTAAAGCTTACAGCAGTTACTACATATCTTAGCAAAATAAGGCAGTGCACATCTGAGAGACCATTTATAGTCCTCCTCTAAATTTTAGGGAACTGAATATATACTCTTTATAGACATGCATAGGGAAGAATCTAACTCTGGTTCCCAAGTTGAACTCTAAATCTAATAAAAGATCTGAGTGTTAGTCTTTCAGAAGTGTTAAGCAAACTTGTGGAGATTTAAAAAACTTCAAAGGAACTTGTAGGTCAGTGAGTATCTTAGGGTTTCTATTGCTGTGATAAAGCATCATGGCTAAATGTAAATGTTGCTTTTGTTTCTTCAGATGAAAGCTGTATCCAAGCTGTGTGAATACATGGCTAGGGCTGAACCCAGAGCATTTCTTTCCCTTTTCTAACTACCCCTAGGCCTAGGCCTGGAAGCTTCTAGCCTCCATACAATCTAATCTTCCAAGTTGACTGATTCAATCTGGCTTCTCTCAGCTCCTGACTGAATTGCTCTTTCTTGCCTCGTATTAATTTTGGTAATATGTTCTAATCTTCTGGCTCTTTCTCATTGTCTGGTTCATTCTGTCTTCACCTTTGTCGAGCTTGTTCTTTCTGAAATCTGACTCTGTAAAACTGACACACACACACACACACACACACACACACACACACACACACACACACACAGTCCTTTTCTCTCCCTTGCTGCTCTTAAGTAGCCTCTTTTTTCCTGTGCTTTTCTCCTGAGAGTTGGACATAGTCTAACTCTTACTTATTCTGTCAAATCTTTCTCTAATTTGTCACTGTGTGACTCTCAATGAATAGGTCCATGACCACACGATGTAGGTGAGAATTTACATTTGGTTTTGTACACCTAGCCAACTACCCATGGCTGGAGAGGTCATAGAGCCTAAAGGACAGCCTAATATTTCCATTTTCCTAAATCAATACATCCTAAATATTTATCCTTATGCCCACATGTAAGTGTCGCTCTCAACCCTCACCAGAGAAGGGTTTTTTTTTCTTTTTCTCAGCATATGAAAACCATCACAGAAATAGATAACCAGTCAAAATGCAAATAACAACAACTGTGGAGTTCCCATCTCCAGTTGATACACATCTACGTCATAATCCCTATAAATGAGACTGAAGGAACATTATGTAAGAGTGGGCGGAGATGTTGTAAGAACAAGAGGACCAGAAGACCTGCTGCAAGACAGAGTCTTCTAAACACTATAGTCAAGCTACACTCATGAAATTTCAAAAATGCGATTGCCTAAACAACACAATTGCATAGCAAAAATACCAGTTACCATACTAACATTGATAGGGAAAATTTCACAAGGTCCTACCCCTAGATGAAGAGCGACAGGTGGTCACTGGCTGCTGAGGGAGGGAGAATTAGTTTTCTCAAGGGACAGTCCTTGGTAGGTTATTCAGCTCCAACTGGTAAGCCATAAACATATGTATATACAAGCAACACTAAATGAACCCAGTTGGGTGTGTGTGTGTATGTGTGTGTGTATATGTGTGTATGCATATATCAATAACAATTAAAGAAAAGATAAGTAATTTTAGGAAGAAAAGGGGGCCTGAGAAGAGTTGGAGCAGGAGAAAGAGGGTTGGAAGTGATGTAAATACAATACTTGTGGATGAAATTCTCAAAATAATTAATAAAACAAAAAGATCTTTAAAATGAAGTAAATCATAAAGTATTTTTTATAATTTTTCTGTTATAATAGTGAGAGAAATACATAAAGACATGTAGCTATCATTTCTTTAGTGAATTAAATTTGTTTCTGTCATTTATTATACCTATAATACATATCATATTTCATTTAAATCCTGGTACTCTTCATGTATGAGTATTTTTGATCCTTGGCCTTATTAGCCAGGCAGGCATAGTTTGTAAATACAGGCAGACAAGGTCAGTTCTTTCAAATTAGAATTTATTGAAGATTTTATTATCTATGTATAAGTAGAAAGCCTAGTTGCTTGGAGGATGACATTATTTTTTTAATTTAATAGAATATTTATTTATTATTATTAACTAATTATTTTATTTATTTATATCCCAAATGTTGCCCCCCACTCCTGGTCCCCCTTGCAGAGTTCTTCCCCCCATTCCCCCATCCTTCGCCTCTGAGAGGATGCCCCCCTCCCATCCCTCCTTCCTGGGGCATCAAATCTCTACAGGATTAAGCACATTGTCTTAGTTAGGTTTTTCCAGCTGTGAACAGACACTATGACTAAGGCAACTCTTATAAGGACAACATTGAACATTCTGAACCTGGCTTACAGGTTCAGAAGTTCAGTCTATTATCAGCAAGGACACATGGCAGCATCCAGGCAGGCATGGTGCAGAAGGAGCTGAGAGTGCTACATGTTCATCTGAAGGGTACTAGGAGAAGACTGGCTTCCAGGCAGCTAGGATGAGGGTATTAAAGCACACCCCCACAGTGACACACCTACTCCAATAGGGCCACACCTCCTGATAGTGCCATTCCCTGGGCCAAGCGTATACACACCATCACACATATCTTCTCCCACTGAGGTCAGACAAGGAAGCCCTCTGCTACATATATGCTGGGGGACCAGACCTTGTATGCTCTTTGGTTGGTGACTCAGTCTCTGGGAGCTCCCAGGTGTCAGGGCTAGTTGACATTGTTGTTCTTCCTGTGGGGTTGCTATCCCCTTCAGCTCCTTCAATCCTTCCCATAACTCTTCCATAGGGGTCCCTGACCTCAGTCCAGTGCCTTATTTGGCTATGAGTATCTGTGTCTGTCTCAGTTAGCTGCTGGTAGAGCCTCTCAGAGGGCTGTTATCCTAGGCTCCTGTCTACAAGCACAACATAGCATCAGTAATAGTGTGAGGGTTTGGTGCCTGCCTATGGAATGAATCCCAAGGTGTGTCAGTCACTGGTCAGCCTTTCCTTCAGTCACTGCTCCATTTTTGTCCCTGCATTGGGTTGAAAATTTTGAAGGTGGGTGCTGTCTGACTACTGTAGGTGGTCTCTTCAGGTTCTATATCCTCACCTTTGGACATTTTGGCTAAGGTCACCCATATTGAGTCCTGGGAACCTCTCTGATCCCGGGTCTCTGGGACTTTCTCACCTCTACGCCCAACAACTGCATATTTCCATTCATTTTCCTGACCGTCTGGCCTTCTCTCTTGTTTCCCCTATACTTGACTCTTTCCCCTTTTCCCCTTCCCTTTCCCTCTCCCACCAAAGTCTTCCTCCCTCTGCCTTACATGATTACTTGTTCCCCTTCTAAGTGGAATCGAAGCAGACATACTTACCACCTCGTTGTACTTCAGGGGAAACTCCTCAGGCTCCTTCCTGGTCTCAGCACATTGCTTTCAGGAGTTTCTCAGCCGCAGTGGAGAACAGCAAACTGGTGCTTCTGGCAGGACAGCATTGTCAGCCTGTGATTGCTTCCTCTAGACTTCCTATGGCAGGAGGCACTAAAGTTTGCAGAATAGGACGGTAAAGTTTCTGTCAATAAAAATGTATTTTATACTGTTTTTAGAAGTAGAAAATGTGTTACTCTTAGAAACTGTTACATTTAGAAATTGTTACCTTTATAAATGATTGCACTTAGAAATAATAAAAGTACTTTGGAGAAATGAGATCAAAGTATGAAAGGTTATACTCTACTATTTGTGGGTTTCTATTCTTATTGTTGTTGGCTTTAATTACAAAGCAACTCCAGTTTGTATATATTGGTAAGAATAAGTAATGACAATTTTGAATCCATTCTAGAGGGCTTCAGAACCTCTTAACACTTACCAGTCCTCAGTGATAGACTCTAAGTGATCTCTCTTCTAGGTACAACAGCTATACTACCTACTGCTACTTCTGCTGATGCTTCTGGCTTATGGTACTTTTTTCATGACTCATTGAATCCTGTTGTTGGAGACTAGCATTAGTCAGGCAGTTTCTGTCCTAGGGACAGGTGTATCTGGCTTGCTGGTCAAGTCCCATGGGGTCTTACTGATAATTGCATGCAGTATTTCCACTTTCCTACTTCTGAACTGTAATAAAGTTGATGGTGCCTGAGCTATGTGTTAACAAAATCAATGTAGGTTCATGTTGTATAGCTGTTTTAAGATCCTAATACTAGTTGCTGTAAAAGTAACCACAATGGTAGTAAACATCTCAGAAGACCGTGATAAGGATTAAATGAGAAAAAATGAGCAAAGCATAAATTAGTGTAGGAACATTTTAAGTGCCTAATTGTTCAGTTTCAGCCTGAGACTGTTCTGTAATTCCCAGTTTATGACTTTAATTAGTTTGTATACCAGTAGTGTTCCCTTCAATAGACTCTTTCAACCTTTCCAATTGTATATATGTCCACTGTGTATTTTCTCTTTTCTTCAGTTTTGAAGAGAAATATAAGACAACATTAGGAACTCTACCCCTAGTCAAAATGAACAAGCTTTATTATGTTCCCTAATTTTATTGCTTAACTCTTTGTACTCTGCTGCCTACTTTCTTACATTTTCTGTAAATTCATAAACCTCATGGATAATTTTAGACTCATTAATCTCTTTCTAGATTGTTTTATTAACTCATTGAATAGTAGAAAGGTATTTGTTATATAACAACCCTATCCTCTTACTGTCAATTAATAAACTCATTGAGTTATATTTCTGGAATTCTGTGCTTAGTTTGGGGGTGGAAGACTTGAATGATGACCAGTATACAGTACATACCTTTGCATCTTTAAGGTATTTAGTGTAGAAAAAAAATTGGCACCATATTAACTCTGACCCAAAATATATTGTATAGACCAAGACCAAGGAGGAGTTTCAAAGAAGATTACTGTCTTAGTCACAGTTCTATCACTGTCAAGACACAGTATGACCAAGACAACTCTTATAAAAGAAAGCAATTAGGGCCCTGCTTACAGTTTCAGAAGTTTAGGCTGTTATCATCAAGGGGGTGAACATGACTGAGCTTATGGCTCTGGGGGGAAATAACAGAGAGCCATATCTTATTCTGCTGGCTAGCAGAGAGAGAGAGAGAGAGAGAGAGAGAGAGAGAGAGAGAGAGAGAGACAGAGAGAGGGAGAGGGAGAGGGAGAGGGAGAGGGAGAGGGAGAGGGAGAGGGAGAGACAGAGAGAGACAGAGAGACAGAGAGAGACAGAGAGAGAGGAATGATGGGCCTGGGGCCTGGCTTGGGGTTCTGAAACCTCAAAGCCTATCATCACAGTTCTTCCAACAAGAACACACCTCCTAAACCTTTCAAATAGGGCCTGATGACTAAGCATTCAAATATATGAGCCATTCGGGACCATTCTTATTCAAACCACCACAAATACCAAAGAGAGAGATAGGAGAAAACTTTCAGTTTTGGTAGAATTGTTCAGCTGGGCCTTGCTCTAGGAATTCCCATGCTGTTTAGTAAATGTGGCGATAGGGAGTCTAGGGTGGCTCACAGATAGTAGATGAGGGAAAAGGCATGATCTGGTGGCTCATGTCTGTGCCCATTCTGCTCAATAAAATTATTTAAACTCCCACGGATTTTACTCATATAGGAAAGGATAGGATGCCATGTAGAATTCAATAATAGCAAGGTGGCTTACAGCCCTTTACAAAGTATACAAACATTTTGTGACTGTTGCTCATACTGCCTTTCATCTTTTAGATTAAACCGTATTTTAGAATATTTTAAGAGTCACAGAAGAATTACAAGGATAGCATACAGTTCCTGCATGCTCCACATCCAGTGAGTACTGTTAGTAACATTGTACATGGCCTATAAGACAGCAAAATCATGGATATTTGCTTCAGTGAATACATTGACATTATTATTGATAAAGTTCGTATTTTATTTATTTTTTGTTGCTATTGTTTTTGTGTGATGTTCTTTTGCTATTCCTGGATATCACATACCATTTTGCATAATAGTTATGTCTCCATAGACTGTCCTTGATTTTGAATGTCTTGACATTTTTGAGGAGTATTGCTCAAGACAATGTTTGCTCTCCCTTCTTTGAGTTTTGTTTGTTGAATCATCTTGGCTTGTTGTGTTTGGGGGAGGATAGCACAGTGGTTAACTGCCATTCACTCCAGTGTGCTTTCCATTCTTCCCGTCTTCCCTGGGGAAAGCTATTTCTTCCCTTCGGTTCTCCAAGAATGTTCTCTGTAGAAAGGACCCACTCTGTGCAGACATAAGAATAAAGACTGTTGTTTCCATAAAGACTCTTGTTTCCCATCATGGAAATGAGTGAAGAACATGGAAGCAAGAACAAGTAAAGGCTGCTTTTCATTCAGAGCTTGCTAACACGGGAGTTAGCAACCATGATCTGTGCCTGGCAGAGATTCAAAGGCAAGCACAAGAACAGGAACGTTGTATAGTGAGTGAGGAAAGCAGGGGAAGCTTTGCTTTTGCTCAGATTGGAAGCTTTAATGTGGACCAAGTAGAAGTGGACAAACACAGTGATACAAATATGGTTTTGTCTGGTCAGCCCTAAGTTAAAACTGGGAGTAGAAGTCAGAGGAGCTATGAGGTGTTGATCAAATCCTGACCATCAGGCTACTTGGTGCAAACGTTCTGTGCCTGGTGAGGTTAGTACTTCTGACAATAGACATAGACAGGGTGACCTAACCAGATTGCTTATTCTCTTTCTGGAAGCCATTGTCCAAGATCAAGGTGCTGGTGGACCTGGTGTCTTCCTGCTTTGCAGATAACCATCTCCTGGTGTCCATACACGGTGGAAAGCAGAAGAAGAGGAAGTGAACTTTCTGTGTGCAGTGTTGCTAACAGGCTCAACTGGGTGTGGAGCACACAGGAACTCTGCTGTCTTTCATGTGTCACTTGTCACAGCCTGCATGTGCAGGTTTGAGTTCATGATGATGCTATGTAGGGTTGTCAATGTCTGCTTAGTCTCTTACATCCTTTATGAAAATCACAATGCATTGTATTTTAATACTATTGCCATTATTTTAAGCAGGGCCAGGACTAAGTTGAGGCAAGTGAAGTTGCTGAGCTGCAATAAGCTCTTCTGTGAATGATGTCTTCTCAAGACCCAAGTACTTCCAATCCCTATCCCAGTCCAAGTGCTATCTTACACGTTGCTGCTTCTTGTATTACAAACTCCCATAAAAATTCGCTGGAGACTTTACTCGATGTGAACTTTATTAACAATTCTTTATCATTTGAGAGACTCACAAATCTAGTAGCCATACAGTGTGTGAGTCACCAGCTTCACATACTTGTCTCAGCCTGCATGTGCAGGTTTGAGTCCATAGTGATGCTATGTAGGTTTGCCAATGTCTGCTTAGTTCCTTACATCCTTTACCAAAATCGCAACGTGTTCCATTTTAACACCATTGCCATTATTTTAAGCAGGGCCGGGAATAAGTTGAGGCATGTGAGGCTGCTTAGCAGCAGAGTCTAAGAAGTTCTCAATTCTGAAAGTACAAGCCCAGTGCTCCCAGGACTTGCCTCTGTTTAATTCTGTGTTCTGTGCACCTTGCCTACCGCATTTTTAAATTTGTTTCATAACAAATTATGTTTTGCTTATTTCTCCTTCTGTTGTAGTTAGGATATTATGTAGATTTTTTGAAGTTTATGTGTTTTAATAGTGGGTTTTTCATATTAAATTTTTTTATAGGCTGGAGAGTCCTTCAAATGATTGTTTATGAAGGGAGGTGTTAGGACTGGGATAAGCTAGAAGGCTCACTATTAGTCACTCACCACACAAGCATGGTGTCAGAGTCTGATTGCACAGAACTTAACATGGTTGAAGGAGAAAGTCAACACTCAAAAGTTGTCCTTTACCTCCACATGTGTGCTGTGGCACATATGTGTCCTCTTCTGTAGCTTCTACCATAGTAAATAAAAACAAAACAAAATTTAAACTCAGTGTAGTAAGGCATCAGGTATGTCTCGTTCGTTGTTAATCTGTGGTCGGTAACTCACTTGACCTGGGAGGACTCTTGACTGGGCTCTGGGTTTCAGTCTACAGATCCAGTTGAGATTGGCTCCAGGTCTGCTTCTTGTCTGTCTCTACTCTCAGATAATTTACTAAACAGAACATGTTCTTCTCATGGGAAGTATCAGAAAGAAAAATAAAAGTTGGAAGTTGGCCATACAAAAACAAAACAAAACAACCCCCCCCCCAAACTTATATATCCCACAAAGGTCCTGGTACTCCAGTTGCCAGGGTCTTTCTTGTTTGATAATTTGAGCTTACAATACCATTTATAAAGCTCTCCAGGGTGGTTTTGGTGAATTTCAATACATACAGCCCAACCCCTTTGCAGTTTCTTCTCACTGCTAAGTCAAGACAAACAGACCTGGGTCCTAAAGAGGTGATTTTAATATGCAATACAGCAGACTGACACCTTAGCTTCAAACTCTTGGACTGAAGGCAGTGGAATGTGGCTCTTGGGATCACCACTTCAATAGGTGAGTTGGTAGTCTGATGAGGTTTTTAGATATGTTAGACCTTGGTGATTTGGTGCATTTTTCAGTATCAGTGCATTTTATCCACTTAAATAGAGGAGGGTTTTTGTTTATTTGGTTGGTTTTGTGCCAGTAGCTTAGCTAAATTCTTCTGTGACTCCTTCTGGCAGCCTTATAACTATTGGCAAGACAGGTATAGACTTACAGACTTTTGGCAGATATCTTCAGAGAGAAAGCAAGGAAGGCCAGGAGGGCTGGGGCTGATTTTCTATCAGATAAAGTAGAGGCCATTTTCTTTCTTTCCCCAGAGCTAACTTCTTTATTTGTTTATTCACACACTCACACTAGACTTTTGCTTACTCTTTTTTTTAAAAGATTTATTTATTTATTTATTTGTTTGTTTGTTTATTTAATGCATATGAGTACATTTTAGTTGTCTTCAGATACACCAGAAAATGAAATCAGACCCCATTACAGATGATTGTGAGCCACCATGTGGTTGCTGGGAATTGAACTCAGGACCTCTGGAAGAGTAGTCAGTGCTCTTAACCTCTGAGCCATCTCTCCAGCCCTTGCTTACTCTTGATAAACAATTTTTTTTCCTTGATTTTGGAGAATTTCCTTTGTGAGAGGTTGCTTTCTGATCCACAAGTGTGAATTCACTTCACTTCGGACCTCCTTTTTCTTTCAGGCCCCAGTCTCTGTGGGGGCTGCTGAAGATGTACCACATTTCTGAAATCCTAGATTCCAGTCCCATAGAAAACAACAGAGGGAGCCAGAGGGGCTGGAAATGTAGCTCAGTCAGACCCTGAGATCCAGTTCTACAATCCCAGAACTGGGGAGGGAAAGAGGAAAATGAGCAAAGAAACAATTGAACAAAGGAAAACCAAGACATACTCAGGAAAGGTTCTAAGTGGTAGAACTTTGTGAAGCTGACATGTGGGAAATTAGATATGTACTATGAAAATATTTTCGATTCTCTAAGATAAAATGAAGTTCTACCAGTGTGGTCAGGATAGTGAGAAAGAATACATTATCAATAACAAAGGATCAGTTTGTTGATTGAGACCTCTAGTTTAAGCTGTCTCCCTCCCTATGGAGTTCTCTTTTCTTAAGGTTACCCTTAAGAAAATAGAATAGAATAGAATAGAATAGAATAGAATAGAATAGAATAGAATAGAATAGAATAGAATAGAATAGAATAGAATAGAATCATAATAATTTCTCTCCATTCCTCCCTTTACCTGTCTTCAGTTAGAAAATCCTGTCAAATTTATAATGCGTCATGAGTCGCTCTTTAGTTCTTTCTTCTGCTTTTATTTCAACCCTTATAATCTTATTACACTAATCTCCTAGCTGATCTTCCTGCCTCTAATCTCTCCTAATCTCTCCTGCAACTAGGATATTGCTTTCAAATCCTTTAATATCTTCCTGTTGCCTAGCAAACAAAATGCAGAATCTAAACCTAGTATCTTTGGCTTTATCCTCAGTGACAATGGACCTGTACAGCTTGATATTGGTAGGACTTCCTTCATACTCCAACCCCACTTAAGGAATGTGTTATTCACGAGTTACCTTTTCCATCATGCTGCTATGTATCATCTTACAAATTCTTCGTCTTATTGTGAAGGCTTCTGGGTTCATCTTCAATTCCTAAAGCTCTCTGAATCTCAAGGCTTTCAAATACCCCGAGCCCTAAATATCCCATAACTAGCATGCCCTACTGTTTTCTACTCTCTCCCCTTGTCCTGTGATTCCTGAGACCTCTGCCCTTTCCCTCCAGTGCATGGCCAGGCTGTCAGCCCTTCCTTAGCCTCTTCTCCCCAGTACATGATCTTGAGTATAAACTGAACTCTTTTATTTGGCATCGGTCCCAAAGAAAAACAAATAGTTTATATGGCCAACCATATTACAAGCCTGACACTTGTTTTTTTTTAGTTAGAATTTTTATTTTCAGATAATTTCAAATTACAGAAAATTTGAGATTTCAGTTCAGCACCCCTCCATGAGGGAGAATACACATGATGTAGTTCACTCGTATTGTGAAATATGTCTGTGTGTATTTTCTGCATATAGAGATGTTCTCTTGCATAACCACAGATAAGCATCCCAATGAAATTAACTAATCAGACATTGGAACAGTACCACCATGTAAGTCTCAGATCTTATTCAAGTTTCACCAGTGCCTCCAGGAGTTTGATTTAGAGCAGATTGTCCATTTACAATCTTGCACTGAAGTGTCTTGTCTCTCTGGACCCCGTCAATCTGGAAAGTCCCTCTATCTCTTTTGAATTTTTATGGCTGATACTTTTGAGAGCTTCATGAGGTCGTTTTGTAGAAGTCCCTTTAGTTTGTTCCTTGTTTTTTCTGATTGAATTTGAGTCATTTGTGCTTCCTTGGCTAGATTATGACTGGAGTTGCTGAGCATTTCTCACCGTAGCCTACTAGACAGCACTTCATTTTCATTTGTTCTGTCCTGATGATTCTGGTTTCTAGCATATAGTTAGGACTAAGTTTGTTTCTGGGAGGATTCTTTGCTGCACAGTTATTTCTGTCAGTAGTTAATGAGTACTTTTGGAAAGCCACTTTGAAACTCTGGAATTCTGGATCAGACCTTAATAAATTCATTTAGTTCTTCGTACCAGGAGAGGCTCTTAGTTTCCCTTTCTATTCCATAGAGAATAATTTGCTATTATTATTTATTATTATTGACAAGTTTCACTATGTCTGGCTGGCTTGGCAATCACTGTGTAGCCCAAGTCAGACTTGTGACAGTCCTCCTGCCTCAGTTTCCCAGGCATGTATCATCCTGGCATCTATTATCATTTTGATACTCAGTGGTCCCTGAACTCTATGGGTATTGTGATTTTTCTTGTTCTTTGTTTGTTTGTTTGTTTTGGTCTTGTTTTGTTTTTGAGACAAAATTTTATGTAGCTCAGGTTGGACTGGAATTTTCTGTGTCACCTTGAATGATCTTGAATACATGATCTTTTAGTTTTAGTGTCCCTAAGTGCTGGCATTATAGGTTGGTGCCGCTAGCATACCCAGCCAGTGGCCATGCTTTGAACGCTCCGGTACTTTCTAAGTTAGTCAGTCTCATTATCATCAATAGTCCCTGTCCAGTTCCTATTTATATTTATTTTGGAGAAAAATATTTAGAAGAGATTATCTGGACACAAGATACAATTACTGCCATTTGGTAGTTGTCTTTGGTAGTTCTTAAGGATAGTGAAGGAACCTATGTATGTGCGTGTGCATGCATGCATGCGCGCACACACACAGACAGACAGACACACAGACACACACACACACAGACACACACACACACACACACACACACAGAGAGAGAGAGAGAGAGAGAGAGAGAGAGAGAGAGAGAGAGAGAGAAACAGAGAGACAAAAAAAGAGGCCGATAGAGAAACAGAAAGATAGACACATACAGAATGTCACATACAGATACATACAGATACATACAGAGTGTCGCATAGAAATTGTTTTCTATCTGCCTAGTCCTTATTTATTGGTTGTCTTGTGTTCATGAGTTGACTTGATAATTCAAATTCCAGCTTTATCTTCCAGTTCTTTTCCTTTCCATATTTATTTCTTCCTTTACAAGTGAAGAAATGAGTATTGTCTTTAATATATTTACTTACTGCTCTTTCTGTGTGTAACCAGTGTTTGTTGACATCTCTTTTTTCTTACTCTAGTTTTGGCATACTTGATCTCTGAGCAGTTTCACTCAGCATCAGTACTCATGGGGGATTGGGTGCTATCATGCAGTATTCTCTGTATCCTTCTCTGGCACATGGATGTCCTCCTCCACACTGCTGCCATGGATTCCACTTGTGTTCTTGCCTCCTGCTTAGGCTGTAGGCCTTCCACAGGGCTGCATTTATACATAGATACCATCTTAGGGTTTCTGTTGCTGTGAAGAGACACAGCGACCACAGCAACTCATATAAAGGAAACCATTTTATTGGTGCTGGCTTACATTTCATTACATTTATTGTTATGGCATGCAGCATAGCAGCGTCCAGGCACAGATGGTGCGGGAGAGGTAGCTGAGAGTTCTACATCTAGATCAGCAGGCAGCAGGAAGAGAAAGTGACACTGAGCCTGGCTTGAGCTTCTGAAATCTTAAAACCCACCACTGATACACTTCCTTCAACTAGGCCACACCTCCTAGTAGTGTCAGTCCCTGTGAGCCTATGGGGCCTTTTCTATTCAATCCACCACAGATGCTGTCTTTAACTTTCTCTGTGCCTCATCCCCTACTAGCCACAAAGCTAATATTTTTAGGAAGGGGATGAGGAAGGCCTACTTTCTCTTCTCTATTTTCTTTCTTTTGTACTTATACATCTCAATAATCTGTCATCTGGTTACTATAGATTTGGGATTGCATTGTTTTTCATTATTGTTAGTTTACAAAAAATAGTGGTTCTGGGTTTCAGACCTGAGTCATTGCACAACACAGACAAGTCCTACCGCTGAACAAGCCCCAGCCCCAGATCTGGAATTTAGAAAGTGTTGTCCTCTTTCATTAAGCTGTGCCATCATGTGTGTTCTGGGTCTTAGTTCTTAGTGTGGGATTGGTCTCATTCTATAAGTCAGAGAGGACTCGAAGAATGGAATTGTACTGAAAAGATTCTGTATCCTGAAAGCAAGTCCCAGCCTACACCCATCTATCTCTGGAAGGGAGGGAGGCAAAGATAGTTTTGGATATTAATGTTCAGATAATAACTTACAAAGGCCTCTCTTGTAAAGCAGACAACCTTTTTATTTTTTTTTAAGTCTCTGGGAAACTTTTCCTCTTTGCTGGAGGCAAGTCATAGATTAATCAATCTTCCCATGTGGCAGAAGCATCTACTGGTCTGTCAACTTTTCCACTAAGAAACAAAAGTTAACTTTAGGAGCCAGAGTTGCAGGCTCCATGAGAGAAAGGCTTGTCTTCAAGGACACTTGTGGTCCCAGCCCAGCATTGTGTCCAGCTTCAGGAGGCACTGGCTTGACCTATACGGTTTGCTAATCTTAGTTTTTACTTAGACATGACCTCAAACTCCATGATCTTTTTACCTTACCTCACCAGGTTCCAGACTAAGGTGAGGCCTGTTTCTTTTTACCTAGCATGTGGTTCTTTCAGTCTGAGAGATTTGCTGATATCTAGCCAGTGGGTTTCCCATCCGTATTATACATAGCCTAGTGTGCATACTTAGACAACTCCACTTACTGCTTTACTTGATTTATCCACATTTGAGGACGGTAATAGATAAACGAATATGAGTGATGGCTCTATCATTTAATGCCTATGTTACTTAAATTCTTTAATATTTGAGGGTTAGTTTCTTAGTGGTTAACAATTGATTTACTGGTTACTGTGAGGACTATTTGGGATATAACATATGTAATTGGGGCCCCATTCATGGCTTAATGCTAAGTACAGACATTGTTTATACTCTTCTACTTCAAGAGGGTCTTAGGATGCTGAGTCAGTCAGCGCCAAACTGACCCAGTCACTGGACGCTTTACCATTACCTGAAACCTGGCCTTCCCCTGGAAACAGGAGATACATGAATAAATTTGTTAACAAAATTGGGTCCTGAACAAGAGCTGCCTGTGATTTGGGTTTGGATCCTAAATATTTTGCATCTACCACACCCACAGCCAGTAACTCTAGATGCCACTAGATGGTGCTTGTCCATGAACCTGTGAGGCTCTCCAAAGGGAGCTTGTATTAATTACTTGGGGGAAAAAGCTTTTGCAGATCTTTGAGAATCATGTAATGGTGTTGATACTCATGCTTATTACCTCGATGATGAGATGTTTTTATGGTTAAAATTCTGCAGGGCGGGGGGCAAACAAGTGAGAATTTAAAACTAATGCTTGATCAGTCTGCTAATCATTCTTCCTCTGTTCTAACTTCCCAGTCCCTAAGTGTAAACACGAGATGTTAAACATGAACAAAGAAGTGAGAGGAGGAAATGAAATAGCAGGGAATGACATTCGTATCATAGAGATGCATTCAAAACTGGAAGGAGGCTAATTCCTGAATTAGTTAGAACTATCAGGTTTACAAACCGACCATACAGAGTCTGAGAGCTACTTCTCCCATATAATTTCCTTTTGACTTTTCAGTATGATCAGAAAATATGGCAGTCAGTTCACACCGAGACCTATTGATAATTGATAATCAACATAGTGATCAAGGAGTTCACATCACTCCAGGTTAGTGACTCTTTAAAAAAAAAAAAAAAGTGAAGCCTTTTCTGCATTATCTCCTGATAACATTCCAGGGACGGTTACCAGGCCTGACTCACTTGAAGATGTACAGTTGAGACCTGGCCCCTTCCTTGCATAAAGATAGGAATACTTAACTCTATTTGGCTAAGGTTAGTTGATCTGGCAGAAACAGTTTATGAAAAGCAAGGAAAGAATTACGAAAGTTTGTGGCATAGGACAATTTTAGATGGCCTGAAATAGGAAGCCTGTGAGATATTTCCTTCTCACTGTATTTTTTTCCATGGAGAGATGACATAACCAGTTAGGGACTTAATTTGGTATGTAGATAACTTACATTTATTGGAATTTACCACGTAGGACTCAGAATAGATCTGGGCACATGTGATCAGAGTTGGTTATGTTTATAAAAAGTGAAAAAAAATTAGAGTCTAATGAAAAGCTGAAGAATTATGGTAGATGTGATGGAATCTAAAATGTCTCCAGACATCAACAAAGAAGTTTTCCCAGAATCAAATAGTTCTTAGAATGAATGCTTTCCAGCTATTTCTGCTTTTACTATTGTCATTGTCCTTATTTCTTAAATGGCTGTCCAAATACTTGTCTTTGGAGAAAGTGAACACCCACACCCCAAGCCCTGCTGGCATCAGATAAGATAGGGAATAGAAATGGGAGGGCCAGATTCTGGGTTAGGTTGCATTATGTTGAGATGCTCAGATCAGACTGAAGGATGAGCTGGTAGTTGGAAGAATGAGGTAGAGGTAGAGAGAGAGAGTAGATTTTGGACATAATCAGCTCATGGGTACTTAAAGTCTCCAGAGTAGATTACTTACTGAAGAAGTGCTTATACACAGGAAGTGTAAATTTGCATTCTAAGCTGTCTAACCCAAAGTGATTGGGAAGATGTGGAAAAACCAGTCAAGAAAACAAAGGAAAGGAAGATGGAGGAATAGGGAGGGGGGAAGGGAGGAAGAAGGAAGGAAGGAAAGAAGGAAGGAAGGAAGGAGGAAGGAAGGAAGGAAAGAAGGAAGGAAGGAAGAAGCAAGGTCTTTTGGTGAGAATTATGCTCATTTTGAGCACTCAAATGGTCTATCTGTCCACATTGGCAATCTCGAGCTTCCCATCCTCCAGTTCTTCAGTATCATCCCTTTCAGCTTCCTGCTTTCTCAACAGAACACTATGC
Organism: Grammomys surdaster; assembly: GCF_004785775.1. Lineage (NCBI taxonomy): Eukaryota > Metazoa > Chordata > Mammalia > Rodentia > Muridae > Grammomys > Grammomys surdaster. The sequence goes on along the minus strand of NW_021604754.1, from coordinate 1,254,634 downwards.
AATATGCAGGGATTCTGAGCATGAACCTAGCCAGGTGATCTATGTGAGTTTGAGGCCACCCTGGTTTACAGAGTGAGTTGCAGGATAGCCAGAACTATACTGTTAGACACTGTCTCAAACAAACAACAAAGAGTCTAGTCCTACGCTTTCTCTTGCAGACAAGTGGAGAAAAGGTACTATTTGATGACTTGAGGTGGACAGAAGGCTCAGTGTATAAGAGTGCTTGCTGCACAACCGTGAGGACTGGAGTTCAGATCCCCAGTGCCCACATGAGTAGCTCAGCTAAACTGTGCAATGCCTAACCCCAGAGTTAGTTGATAGGTGGTAGAGATAGGATTGCTAGGTCTTACTGGCTGCCAGCCTAGCTGAAAACTGAGCTCCAAGGTTAGCGAGAGACTTGTCTAAAGGCCCCCACACATATGTTTCTCTGTGTATGTGGAGGCCTGAAGGGTCCCAAGTTATTCTCCACCTTATTTAGCGAGGCAACATTTCTCCAGTGAGTCTAGAACTTGCCAACATGGACTAACCTCACTAGCCAGCTCGCTCCCTGGATCTCTTGTCTCCACTTTCCCAGTGCTGAAATTAGAAGGTAGCTTACCTGGCATTTATGTGGGTACTGGGGTCCTGATCTCTGGTACTGCTTGTTACCAGCGATTTATCCAGCCCCAGTGTGTTTTATATACTATACATAATGGACTTCCTGACTAGAGAAATCACGGTCACTCTTTGGGGAAGTTACCCTGATTTTCTATGATGGAAATGACTAGATTTATCTGAGAGGCTGTAATTTTCTTTCAAACCTCGAACTCAATGTTTTTAGATGAAACCTTTGGTGATTTTTTTTGTAAACTAGACTATGAAAATGAATTCTACAAGACGTTAGAGGAAATATCTTGATGTGAAACTTTCTGTTAGATACCACAACAAAAAAGGGGAAGAAGATGCATGGATATGGGTGAAATTTTAGTAATATATTGTTGAGAAATCGATTCTTGGAATAAATGTAATGTGTCCTCATTTAAGTAAATGTAATATTTCCCCATTTCAATAAATGACTGGAGATTTCAGTACAGACTGGTCATTTTCTGTTTGTTCATTTAGATTCACTTTTCAACTAGAAATTTATCATATGTACTTATTGTAAAGTGTGTCACATAAGAATGTTTTCTTTTTTTAAATTTATGTATTTATTTTTTTACTGGATATTATATTTATTTACATTTCAGATGTCATCCCCTTTCCGAATTTCCCCTCCCTAGAACCCCCATCCCATCCCCCCTCCTCCTTTTTGCTTTTGTACCATTTGAATTATATGCAAGTATTCAGGTCAGTTCTAGGTTGAGGGACTAGCAATACAATAGATACAAATAGTCAAGGAACAAGCAAGACAATAAACACAAATAGTCAAAGAACAAGCAAGGCAATAAACAAAATTCCACGAACACTCCCATGATCACTGTTTCTAAGGGTTTATCAGGATGACCAAAATATCTGAGCCAACTTCCCTGTCCTAGCCCAAAGTTATTTTCATGTCTGAAGCCTATGTCCTTGTTCTAGCCTAATATTTAGATTCCTGCCTGAAATTACTTCTTTGTTCGGCCTAAGATTTATATTCTTGCCTGAAATTACTTCTTTGTTCTAGTCTAATGTCCCTTTCCTGACTGAAGCCTACTTCCTTGTCCTTGGCCAATGTCATATTCCTTGCCAAGCAGCCCATTTCCTTGTCCTTGGCCCATGTCAGATTCTTGCCAAGCAGCCCCAAAGGCTTTCCACCTCTCCCTCTTCTTTATTTCATTAACAAGACTGAGCCTGTCTTAGGTTGTTCTGACAAGAATGCCTTCCTTACCCATTGTGGAATATGCATTATCAAAAGCAATGCAATTCTGTCTTAAGTTGATAAAGCTCTATACAGAATCTTATCCATCCTTGGCTTGCGAGCCTTTTAATTTAATAACTCTGTCTGGGGGTCTATTTTCAGGTTCAAGCCATGTACTTTGGCTGCCAATATGTTGTTGTTGTTAAAGACAAGCTTTAACATGATGGGCAGGAATAAAAGCATTCCCAGGACAAAAAGGGCTAGCATGATCAAGCTATATATGTCATTCTTGAAGCTTGTCCAAAATAGAAAAACTGATCTCAGGCCATGGATAATTTTATCTGCAGTATCTACTGCATCAACACTCAACAGAGAAGCATTCTTGAAATTCATAAGCTCACTATGTAATGTTAAAACATCCAGAGATGTGTTAGAATTATGCCAAATACACTGCATGTGCCTTTAAACTTTTTCCTAATTATAGTGACTACCACTGTAAATTTTAGAACTAACATGAATCCAATGGTATTTGGCATGACACTCCTTACCCTTAAATTCTAAACTTCCTTCCAGTAATTTGAATAGGATAAAGAACATCAATCTATTGTTCCAAATGCCTATCTAAATCCCCTTGTATATTCAACACATTAGTAACCTTTTTTGCTAAATGATTAACAAAAGTAGCTGTCTTAACTTCTTGTGTCATAGCAATTGCAGAAGCAGTGGTGCTAGCAATTAATGTAATTAAAGCTGTTATACCCGCAATAATCAAGCCCTCTACCCTCTTGATTCTGCTTAAAGCCTGATTCATTTTTTCCAGTACTTGCAAGCTATTTTTAGAATACCAAGGTTCTGTGATACTCAGGGCACTAAAACAAATGCTGGTTGATAGACCTCTGTAACTGGCATGCCGGATTTCAAAACACAAACACAATTAGAAGATGTACAGTCAGTGCAACTTACATTAAATACTGTAGAAGAAACAAAAGTAATTTTAACTTGAGAATTAAAAGAGCCTTAACACTTGTGCTAACACCTGTTTGAAATCCATATCCTGCCACAACTTTATCTCTTGCTAACATAACATCATAGAGAAGTGCAGCTAATTTCCATGTCTTTGAAAATGCCCAGACACAGACTTCCAAATGAAGACTGCTATTTCCAATATTGGATTGATTTCTAGACCAGTCCATGATTGAGTCTGAATAAACTGGTCACATTTAAGAACAATACAAGAGTCATTATAACTTCTCTTTTTGATTCTGTTTCACAAGGTCTAAAAACTTGAGGCAAGGCAGCTTGTCCCATCAGGGATATAGGTAAGCAATGGTGGGTCAGGAACATATGTCTAATACAGCTTCCAGTCACCATTGTCGGAGCACTCAGCAAGCTCACAGCCAGCATTGTACTTTGTCCTGGCATCAGCATGTCTCACCTGTCGCTTTGGAGGCCACCATGCTCCTTCAGCATCCTACACTCCTGGGTATGCTAGAGCTCCTGGGAGTCCAGCCTCTTCTGGGTTTGGGGGGATTGGGTGCAGAGCTGACGCCTTAGGACTGCTCCAGGCACAGGCACAGACCGGAAGGGTCAAGAATGTTTTCACACACATGTATATTGTATAGTTAAGAGATGCTCTGCTTTACCAGATCATTTTCCCTTCATTTTCCCTTCTCCCAGTTGTCCCCTTTGTTGTTCCTCTGGACAGTTTTGGCTCTACTGATACATATATCAATCAGTAGAAATACAGATTAAAACTAGATTGACATTCCACCTCACCTTGGTTGGATTGGAAATCATTAAGAAAATAGACAATAAAAAATAATAGTGAGGATATGGACAAAAGGAAACCTTCAGGTGGGACTGTAACCTTGTCTAGCCACTACAGAACATCAATACAAAAGTTAATCACAAAATTGAAAACAGATTCTTCATATGACCCAGGTATTCCACTCCTGTGTATTTATGAAAAGGACTCCAAGTCAGTGGATCACAGAGATAATTTCTACCTTTTCATTAATTTTTTAAAAAAAGTTTTGTTATTTTAATTGTGTGTGTGTGTGTGTGTGTGTGTGTGTGTGTGTGTGCACAAATTGGAGAGCTCTGGTTTATAGGAGTTACAGCAGAATCATTGCCCTCAGTCTGGAGCTTCAAAAAGTCCAGATATAGAAAAGTAGACTTTCCTCATTTACCTGATGCTTTTCCAAGAATTGATATTATAAAAATCTTAGATATATGGCACAAAGACTTCTCAGTCCATTTTCAGGCAGTCCCAAGGTTCGGTAAGATATCCACTGAGAAATAAAAGAGAAGATGAAATGTCACAGAGTTTGGAAGAATACGCATATCCATGGTCCAGAAAGGTTAGGCACATTGCTAGTGTTATCTTCATGATCATCTTGTATATCAGTGTATTTAAGCAGTATTGCCTCAAGTTTCTATTTAAAGTCAATTATTAGAGTTTAGAGATAAACTATGAATTACATTTTTTAAAAAATTTTCTGCTACTGGAGTTTTCTTTAAGATTTATTTATTTTTTATATGTATGTGTCTGTAGATACATAATGTGTGTATATGTACATGTGCACTTATGGAAGCCAAAGGGGGTGTCAGATCTCTTGGAGCCATAATTAAAGATGGCTGTGAGCTGCTCAGTGTGGGTGGGAATTGGAAATTTCTTGGTGCCCTCTTGTAGTGAAGCAAGAGCTGCTTCTCTACTGCGGAGCCATCTGTCTAGCCATGAGAGTTCTTAAGTCATAGTCATGGACCCGATTGTGTTTTGAGAGGGGAAGGGGTCTCTGTTACTTATAATGGACTCACATTTATAAACCCCCTTCCTCAGCTCCTGAGAGCTGCATTACAAGTGTGTAGCACTATTTCTAGCTCTGCATTTTAAATTTAAATCTCTCCATATATAGACATCTATTAAATAGGACAGGCTTCAAAGTAGCTTTAATGCCCCCATGATGGAAGAGTCAAGAAGCCAAAGAGCAGAGTGACTTCGGGACTTTTTTCAGGCTGTTTGTTATCCCTTTAAGTGGTCATTCCATATCCTGTATTATCTTCGTTTGCAGCTAGCTGTGTAGTTTTGCATAATAACTGATGAAGTAACTGAAAGGTCTTCTAAGTTTTGGGGCACCAGGAAGACTAGTGAATGCATCAGAAGGTTGGCAGGGCTGGACCGTCCTACCAGAGGCCATACAGAAATGCATATAGGGTCTTTGTGCTGTCATAATGACCAGTCAGCATCACGGGACATTGATGCCTAGGGACTAGGAATGTGCACTATTTAGTTTTATCTTGGTTAAAACATTTATAGCATACTATTGGAGAAATGTTGGTGGCTGTTTTTGAAGGTAAGAATTTTATTAAAATTTAGAGAAAGAATTTTATTAAAGTTTTGAAAAAACTCCTATATTTGGTATACAGTCCTCCAAACTTGTTTCCTGTGGATTGTCTATGCTTTAGCTTGGATCATACAGTTAGTATTTTAAAAGTTGGTGCTGGAAAACAAGAAAGCAATTGATATTTGTTTGGAGTAGACACAGTGAAACAGATAAGGTATCAAATGTGCTTAAAAATCCAGAGAAATGAGTGAAGCAAATGTATTCTTTAGGCAGGGGAAAAAGAGCAGGGTGGAGGTATGGTTTCATGTTAGTTGACACCTCAACCAGCTACTATTTATCTCCATTTTAGAAGACAAATTGCATTGCTAGTAGTATTTTGTGTAAGAGTGTATCTATAAACTGTATTTTCAAGTTTCCAGCTACCTTCTTCAAAGAACGTCATAGGAAAGAAAGTACCACTGCTAAGGGAGTTTGAGCAGCTTTTCTGCTTCCTGTTGTGATGTGGACTTCAAGTGTCTGCCTGAAAAGGGACCCTTTACTTGATAGGTCAGCTTCAGTGAGAAGCTTCATGTGTGTGTGCGTTACAGTAAGTTAGCAAGGTCATCTAGTTGTCAGGCAGGTGGTGGTAGTTTTAGAGGCATCAGTGTTAGATGTTAGAAGATCCCATGAGCCTTTGGGGATTTCCTGAGTCAAATCTAGAAGAAGGTATTGCCTCTGTAACTCATTTAACCAGAGACAGTGTGTGATGGTCTCAGACCTATTTCCACTTCTTGGGCAGTTGTTTATTTATGATAGACTGATAATTGTGTTTGTGACAATGATTGTACTAATATCAATATAGGCTATATATTTAAAAGGGCAGAGGTGACCATTTTCTTATCCCCTACTCAATAACACAGTAATTATAAGATTCTTATTGTATTCTATCTAAATAATTAGAATTTCAGTTATATCCAGAGAAAGAGTATAACAAAAGTTTATAGGAAACTACTACATACATATAATTTATGCTGTAAGTCAATTAAGATTTATTATTTTGGTATTTCAGGTTTGTAGTGTAGAATATGGTTATGTTTTCAAGGTTCATTTAATTTCAGTTGATAGCTTGATATATTTTTAGTGTATTATACTTCAAATTATAGCCAGGTATATGCAATCTCTATGATTTAGCCTACTATGTATTGGAGTGGCAGTGTTTGCTTTCCTTCCCTCCCTCCCACTCATCCTCCTACCCTCCCTCCATACATGTTAAATTGAACGAAAAAATTCTCCAAATCAAATACATAGAACATAAAATGTATTATTTTATGGGCAATATCAGATGCATGTGCTGGATTTATTGTTTACAATGTGGATTTTCCCCTTGTGATCTACTGGAGGTTGTTAATAGGTTTCTGAGGAAGAGATGTAAATGTCTTTTGCAAGCTCTGGTAGCTGCTGACCTGAGTTTCTTTGCAGGGTGACTACAATCTGTCTAAAGCCCCCTCTCTCTCTTTCATTTTCTGTTGCCTCTAAGGTCAGAAACTCTCTATTTTTCATTAATTAATTAATTACATCCTGATCAGACCTTCCTCTCCCTTCTCTCTTCCTAGTCCCTCCCCTACATCCCCATCCCTTTCTCCTTAGAGAAGGGGAGACCTCCCATGGATATCAACCCACCTTGACATAAGAAGTTGTAGTAGGACTGGGGGAATCTTCTTCTGTTGAGGTTAGACAATGCCATCCAGTTAGGGGGAAAGGACCCAAAGGCAGGCAGCAGAGTCAGAGACAGTCCTGTTCCTGCTGTTAGAGGTCCCAAATGAATACCAAGCTGTATATCTGTTACATATAGGTAGGGAGACCAGGTCTGTCCCAGGTATGCTCTCTGGTTGGTGGTTCAGTCTCTGTGAGCCCCTTCGTGCCAAGGTTATTTGATTCTGTGGGTTTTCTTGTGGTGTGCTTGACCCCACTGGCTCTCTCAATCCTTCCTCCCGCTCTTCCACAGGATTCCCCAAGTTCTGCCTAATTTTTGCCTGTGGGTCTTGGCATCTGTTGTCATCAGCTGTTGGGTGAAGCAGAATCTCTTAATATGGTAGTGCTGTAGTCTAAGTATAGTGTAAAGAATAGTTTAGGATAGAAAATACTAATATTTGTGGTACCCCATTTGGGATTTTCCTTATGTTTCTCTACATTCAGATGAGCACTGACAAGTATAGGTAATATAGCTTTCAGTAGAATTTCTTGTTCCAGATACAAAATGATTGTCTTTTGAATGTGTAACAAAAAAATTGAATTCTGGACACACCTTATGTGTCTGACAATGGTGAACAGTGATAACCAGAGGTACAGGCTGCTGACCAGAGGGTGCTTTGACCTTACTTTGTAGTATCCATTTGGATCATAATTTTGCTACTTCACCATGGGCAAATCTCCAGAAAGGATGACACATTCAGCCTTTAAAATCTCTCAGCCATTCCTAAGTATGTTGTAGGTATCAAAAAAATAACAAAGAATTCCAAGACAGCCAGGGCACTGAAGAGAGACCCTATTTCAAAACACCAAACAAACAAACAAAACAAATAACATGTAGGCCTCTGTGTCCTATATAGCCACCTGATGCCATGTTAATATCCATGGTGTACCTTACTAGCGATGGCCATGCAGATGTCTAAGATCTCTGCTGCCACCTGAAGCCATGGTGATATGAGTGGCCTAAGATTCCAACTGAGGCTGTGTTGATGTCTTTGATCTGTGTTTGGCCAAGGGCTGTGATAAGTCCGAGGCCCATGCTGCAGCAGAGGACAGTGTTGATGTCCATGGTGTGTACTGCCACTGGAGACCATGCTGAGGTTCTTGGAGTGAGCTAATGCCAAAGACCATGTGACAGTCTTCAGAAAGGATCTTGGTAAAGATCCATGCTTCCATTAACTGTAAAGGACAAGGGAAGGACAAGTAGCTACTTTGCCATGGTATTGATGACTGCAGACCCATATTTGAGAAAGAGGAACATACAATATTTCTGTGACACCACAGACCCCAAGTAACAGCCTAGACAGGAAGCCAATGAAGAGAACTCTATGTCCTTGTGATAAGAATACTGAAGTATAACTCTCCACAATTGATGGCTTCTGGGAGGGGTGCAGGTAGAGAAGGACTCAGTTTCTTTAAGGGGCTGGCCGGCAGGAGTTTGACCATGCTTCAGTGAGTATGTGGGAAACACAAATGTCTTAAAGGTGAATATCTTATTTCAGGTCTTTTGGAGGATAGTTCAGCGATAGCATCTACAGTTTTCTCCAAAAGCTCAAAACAACTTAGCTGCTCAAGTGCCCTAGGCTGACTAATGCAGTGCCTTAGAAATAAAATGTGTGGAAGGTACACATTTTGGAATTTATAAATTAGGACACTCTTTGTGGTAATTCTCTTCAGTACTGAAGTGTAAATGCATTTGTATGAATTGATTGAAAAATACAACCTGTCCTAGTTTGCTTTCTATTGCTGACATAACACCATGACCAAAAGCCACTTGGGGAAGAAAGGGTTTATTTGGTTACAGGTTACAGTCCATCACTCAGGGGAGCTAAGATGGGAACTCAGGAAGGAACCTCGGGGCAGCAACTGCAGCAAGACCATGGAGGAATGGTACTTCCTGGCTGCTTCCTTATACAACCCACAACCACATGCCCAAGGATGCAGTGCCCACAGTGAGCTAGGCCATCGTTAATCCTGAAGATGTCCAATAGACTTCCCTACAGCCAAGCTGTGGAGTCAGTTCTTCAAGTTAAGGTTCCATTTTCCCAGGTGACTCCAGTTTGTGTCAAGTTGACACAAACTAACAAGCACCGTAGATGTTATATAAGATGAGGTTAGGAATGCTTTTTTTCTGCAGTTTCAATAAATAAAACGATTTTGAATTAAATTGCACTATTTTCTTCTCTTCTAATGATAAATGGCTGGAAACAGTTTTGATTATAGAAGTAAAACATTTTTATGCTTATTTTATGTAACATTTAATATGTTTATGCCTGTACCTGGCATAAACGTAAAACATTGGTGTTTAAAAATAAATACCAATCCTTATTTGATAATTATTTAGAAACAAGTGTTTCAGTATAATTTTAAATTAGGGTTTAAAAACTTGTGTTACAGAATTAATGAAAAAGATGATATCGTTTCATAAGACATTTTTGGGTAGTAGGAATCACTTAGATACGTTAATCTGTATTTCTTAAGGGCAACTCGATTCAGGTGCAGTGAGGAACACTTTTGGAGAACAGCATGTGGGAAAGGGCATGTTTGAGGTTGCCCTTCCTTAGCTATTTTGTAACACAGATCTGTTTAAGTATCACTGTATGATGCCTGGAAGTTTAGCCATCTCTATGGTTTCCTCATGATCTTGTCTATCCTCAATGTAGATCAACA
>NW_021604754.1:1225913-1244676 GCF_004785775.1 Grammomys surdaster | reverse complement strand
ACACACACACACACACACACGTATGAGTTTATGAATATCATGGGAATTTATTTGCGTCATGCACTTGCAAATTCCCATTGAGGCCAGAGGGCATTGGCACTCCTGGAACTGGAATTAGAGGTGGTTGTGAGCCCCTGATGTTTGTGTGGCGTTTGGTTCCCTGGGTGCTGGGACCCAAATCCAGATTCTCAGCAAGAGCTATGAATGCTTTAAGTGTTGAGTCATCTTTCCATGCTGAATTATGTTTCCAGCCTCTCTTGTTAAACATTTTAAAATTAATCCATTAATTTACAGCTTGACACAGTGTTTTCCCCGTCCTCTTCTTATCCCAGTTTTTCACACCCCCAAAACCCTCATCCTCCTCCCTTTCTTCTCAGAAAAGGCTAGGCCTCCCATGGATATTAACAAGTCTAGACAAATCAAATGTCTGTAAGACTTGGGGTATCTTGTACTGAGGCTAGAACAGGCAGTCCAGTGGGAGGAAAGGCTCCCAAAGGCAGGCAACAGTGCCAGAGACGGGCCTTGCTCCTACTATTATATGTGCAGAGGGCCTAGGTCAGTCCCATGCATGCTCCCTGGTTGGCAGTTTAGTCTCTGGAGTCCCTTTGAAGCCAGGTTGGTTGATTCTGTAAGTTTTCTCATAGTGTCCTTGATCCCTCTGGCTCCTACAAGTCTCCTTCTCCTTCTTCTGCAGGATTCCCGAAGCTCCACTTAATGATTGGTTGTGGGTCTCTGTATCTGTTCCCATCAGTTGCTGGGTGAAGCCTCTCTGATGATGGTTCTGCTAGGCTTTCGTCTGCATGTTTACAGCAGAATATCATTAACAGTGTTGGGGGTGGGCTCCCTCTCATGGTCTTAAGCTGGACCAGTCATTGGTTGGCCACTCCGTCAATTTTTGCTCCATCTTCACTCCTGTACATCCAGTAGACCAGGAGAAGAATGGAGAGAGAGAGAGAGAATCGTGGGATAGACAACTGGAATCAGAGCGCAGGGCATACATCTCTGGAATGAGCTAGAAACTGAAAGCTATGGAAACTCCCAGGAATCTATGAGGTGGACCCCAAGACTCCTAGCCGTGGAGATATGTAGCCAGCCATTTCCTGTAACCAGGCAAGACTTCCAGTGGAGGGATTGGGACACCAACCCATTCACAAAACTCTTGTCAGTTTTTTTAATGATATGCTGAAGGGCATTACTGATAGAGCTCATAAGACACAGTTCCTTCTTTCAACACATACACTTCCTCCTAAGTGCTGATGGACTGTGGAAACCGTGTCTAACATGGGACACGGCTTGAGTCACGGGAGGCAGCTATGGATGTTCTCAGACATAAAAATAAAGTATGTAGGACATGTTTCTGTTAAGAATGAAAATGGGAAACATGGGCCTGGGAAAGAAATTTGAGTTGAATTGAGACATTCATGTGGAAGAATATCTTAGTGGAAGGAGAAGCTTTCTCATCAACCAGACCTGTTTACGCACAAAAGGATAACCCGTTTGTCTGAGAGCTATAACCGTATAGATCATGAGACAAAATGTTTCAGAGCCGTTTCACTGCTGAAGAAGAAAGTCAGTGGTAGTAGCCGTATAAGGACACTAATTAGTAAATGATACTTGCTCCTGCCATGTTCCCATCTGTACAGTTGTGCTTTTAACAGTCTTTCCACATGAACTCAGCGGCGACTTAGCTCATATCGGTGCCACTGAGGTCAGAGTTGCCCAAGAAGCATCCCAGAAGCAGATCTTTGTCTAAACCTAAACCTTCTTTATCCATCTTCTGCCCTCTGCCTAGTGTGTTTATAAGTAGAATCTGTTGCAGAAAATATTAAAAAATAGACTGACTTGCTTCCCACGCTACTGCTGGCAACTCTCAGCCCTGGCGTGGTCTCACCGCCTTTGTCTCTAGCTAGCTCCCACAGTGGCCAGTCAAGGTATTCCTAGCTCCAGTTCGCTTGTCTCTGGAGCCGCTAGTTCCTTCTCTTCAGCCCTAAATCCCCTGTGGTCGGCAGCCCTACATTTCAGTAACTCTCTAGTGGGGTGTTCTCATCTTGGCAGACCCTCTGGCCCGGTGTGGTCCCTGAGGTGTCTCCATCCAACTCAACTCGCTGATTTCCCTCTGCGTGGTCGCTTCCACGCCAGGCTCATTTAATGACCGCCCACCTCATGGTTAGATATCACAATACCCAATAACCTGGTAAAATCAGAACTCTTTAAAGCTTAAAATTAACCAGTCAGATGTATATATCAATAAATTCTCAAGTCACAAGATGTCCACACAATAATTTCTAGGCCAATTGATAATGGTACAAGCTGCCCACCTAGAATAGACAAGTTACCCCAATCATTCTATCCCTCAATGACATTCATAATTACATGTGGCTATTTAAGATGATGTGGGATCAGGATCCTCTTCCTGTCCGTCTGCCTCCATCTTGATTCTTTTTCCTCTCTCCCCAGAAGCTCTCCTCTCTTCCAACTCTTAGCCCCGCCTCCCCTTTCCCTGCCCAATCACAGGCCTCCCTTCTGCTCCACTAATATTTTAATGTAATTGGACAGGGAAAATCCTGCCACAGAATCAGTGTAACTTTTCAGAATTAGTAAAGCTTTCAAAGGAGGGCAGTGGTAGCAAGTGTGTTACTCCATTCTTTCCTACATAGTGTCTTTGTGTTTTAGGGATACTACTGTCAGCTGATAGCAATAACACATGCTCACCTATTCTAGAGAATTAGATTTCCTGGGATTTAGGAAGTGGACTACTACTCAAGCTTGTCCATTTATCTTTTAATAAGCATTGTCGTGCATACCATTAAATAATACAATTTGTGTTCTTTATAATTTATAATGTCTATTTATAATTAAAATTTATCTAAACTCTATCTCATTATATAAAGTATATAAAATTTATAAAAACTCTACCAAAAAAGTTCATTATTTTTTTCTGGCTCATATACATATATATGTATGTATGTATATGTATGTATATATACATATATATGTGTGTATATATATATATATAATGTAAATATTATATATAATGGTTACAACATTTTATCTTTAATATATCTTTTAAAAATTAATTGGTTCTTTAGCTCCTAAATTGCACAGCTTTTAGTAAGACTGACAGTACGTATACAGTGAGACTCCTCTGGACAGAATGGGTTTCATAGTGAGCTGTATTGTGTTTGCAACAGTGAAGAGGTATGTAAACTAAAAAGCCAAAACTGCCATTGATTCTCCCGTTGGGTATTAGCTAGTTGCTTTCCATTTTAACAATTAATTTCTTTTATTTTAAAAATATTTTATTTTAAAAAATTAACTGTGGGAAAATAGACATAACCTAAAAGTTACCTTGTTAGTCATCAAGTGTACAGTCCAGTAGGTAGAGTAATAGGATATTCATGTTGTTCAACCAATTTTTTGTTCATAAAGCTGAGATTCCATATTCATTAAACAGTAGCTCCCCACCTCTCCCTCAGCCTCTAGTCCCCATGTCCCCTTGTACTTTTTGTGCCGCCTGGGAGATCAAGCTGTTCCTTCGTGACTTGCTTTTTTCATTTATCCTAGTTTTGAGGTTCATCTGTGCTACAGCACATACTGGAATTTTTTTGGGGGGGGAGACTGTGTGGTGTTTTTAAGGTTCTGCACAGTACAATGTTATTTCTATTTCTTTGTAGACTATTTGTCATGTGCGATAATGTGTTACAGTTGTTGTCCAGAATCAGTACCTATATATTATCATGTCTGTATCATCTCTGTTTCTACAGGTTGGGCATCCCTTATTTGAAATATTCAGGACCAAAACTGTTTTAGATATGACTTTCCTTAAGATTTTGGAATATTGTATATGGATGGTGAGAAATCTTGTGGGGGTGGGGTCCATTTATAGACATAGAATTTATTTATGATTTATGAAGTTTATACATATAGTCTGAGAGCGATTTAAAACAATACTTTTAGTATGTCTGTATTTTGGCGAAATCTAGTACATGAGGTCAGGTATTGAGTTTTCTATTTGGAGCACATGTTTGCATCGTAAAGAGTTTGTGTCCTATCATCTCAGTCTTCTTTCTTTGGGGTATTCAGCTTATGTAAGATCTGGTAGCCTTCTTCTGTAGACAGAGGAACTGAAGTTTGGAAAATACCTTTTGATTTGTAAGTGCAATTGCAGATGTCAACCTAGGACTCTATGATTGTAGAGACATAGTTTATGAGGTATGTTTCATATAGGCCAGGATCATGATTGTTCTAAATGAAACAATGCTAAAGAAACGCTTCTTTGGAAGCAAAAAAATATATGTGACCCAATGCGTGGTTATTGAGAATCTGTAATTTGGACTGTGTAGGAAGCACGAATCATTTCCCAGGCGTTACCCTTTGCCAGATTCTCTCTAGGCATCACCTCCACCTGTGTCAAGATTGTGTTATTTCTAAGAAAAGAGTAGTTTCTTTGATTAAAAGTATGTTTCCCATGGTCTTTCAATAAGCCAGAGATAGAGAGGAAATTATTGGCCTCTTGCTCAAAGGACAAGGGAAAGTAGAACCGCTGTCCCCAGGAACTTTTGGTAGAAAAATTAGCTCGGTCAGATTCTGTGATCAGAAGCTCACTACAAATCATTGTATTTTAGGGATGAAAGGATCTCAGAAATAATCCATCTTCTTAGTTAGTTTCACAAATAAGTTTTGTTTGGAATGCCAAATCTCCTAAAGAATTTAACTGTGTGATTAAGATTTAGCCTACATTTCTTATTTCTCAATAATTCTATTTCAGCCAATGTTGAACAGGGTCAGACTTTTTTCATAGCAAAACAACTGTTGTTTGTATATACAACATGAGCATGTTTTGTACAGAGTTTTCTGGTTATAATGTAGTTACGAGGAAATTAGGAAATCTCACATAATATTTATTTATTTTACAATTTTTGATGACTAGAAATACATGTGGGGTGGAAATGAGTGGAAACAACTTTATCCTGTGAAAGGAACCAAGGACTTATTGGGAGTTGTACTTACCTATCAATCACCAGTTCAAATGCATTAGGGAATGAACAAGGTACTTAACTATCAAAAGGATGCCTTTCTCCATATTGTCTTTTGAAATGCAGTGAACTGGGATAAACATTTCTGTGAGTTCCCAACCCCCATACCTGAGACAGTGGTTGATGGAGTCCATTATTTTGAGTCTTGTCAGTGGCAGAGACTTCTTCCAGGGAATACTCACATCAGTGACAGATCCCAGGGTTGTTCTTTTGTGAACTAATATATTGATTAAAAGTTTAAAAGGGTAATATTTCCCAATATGTGATTATGAGACATTTTTTTCAGAGCCCATACAATTTCATCAGAACACAGCTACCATCTTTTATTTAAAATGTTGATTGGAAGATTGTATTAAAATAGTAGGGTTCATTTGTGATGGAGACTGGAAAGGGATTATAACATCTGAAATATTTATGATTTGGCCTTGTATAGAAAGACTTTGCCAACCCATTATAAAGCAGTGAGAATGATTTATGTCCTAGAAAGCCATGAGTGTGGCTGCGATGCTAGCTGAATTCTACCATATTCGCTTGAAGGATTTCTCTATTTCTCTCCCTTCCAGAACAATCATTTATGATTCATTCATGACTATTTTCCTGACTTCTCCTGACTATTTTCTAGTGGTCCTTTTTGCAAACCAGGTGAACAGACCAAAACCATACAGGAAGCGTTGTGGTTTGCCTGATGAAGCTGTTCTACCGGAAGATGGATCTGCAATACCTCTCTGTTTGTTATGGAAGCCTGGAACTTGATTCTGTTCTTCACAGTAGAGCATTGATTCACATGTATATAATGTGGCTCTCACTTTCAGTGAGTTGAATGAGCCTATTACTGTTGGATTCATGTTTGTAAAGAGAAAATCTTAATTATTCACATCCCATTAGCATTTTAATAACTTTAGTTATGTTCGTTATGAGTCCTTACATTAAGATTAATTAATGTGTATTCTTTTTATTGATTAACCTTCAATAATTAAAATCCTCTCCCTAATCTTCTAATAGAGGAAAAGTCTTTTAAAGTTATTCCTCTCCTCAATTCTGGTGTCAGGTTCCTTGAGGCCCATGTAAGAAGAGAGGTCCCTGCTAATCTATAAGAAGCTTGTGTCTGGCAGCCATTAAAAGCTTTGGGCACTGTCACCAGATTTTGAAAGCTTAGAAGTAGGTGCTGTGCATCTAGAAAGAGGACACTGCTTATTTCGTAGGGCTGTTCTGGTTGGTGCTTGATCTGTTAAGTGTCTAAACTTGGGAGTTTTGAGGTGAGGTATGCAGGTGGAGTTGGATTCTGTTTGGAGGAATCTTCTTCAGGCACAGACCCTTTGCAGTGGACTCTTCTCACACTTTGATGTGAGCCCAGGATGCTCAGTAAATGAAGCGAAGTTTGATGCCAAAAGAGAAAAGAGAAAAACCACTGAGACTGTGCATACTGGAGTCAAAGCTGGGAAAGTGGTGAAGGGAGACATCTTAGGTGAAGTTGAAGTTTGATCTTGATGCATCAGCAAGAGGAAGTTGGGTTGAGGTACAATGGAAGGCTTTGCCGTGACGTGTAGCGTGGAGGGTAAGAATTGAGTTGTGGATCATATAGGAAAACCCTATATTATCACGTGAAAAAAGAGGGTGTATGGTTGTAATCCAACTCTGGGGCTTCCAAATCTTTAGTTACAAAGTGAGTTACTGTATGGGTTGGAAACGTAAGCTGTTGTGGTAAAGCTGTGGTTTGGGGTTTAAGAGGGAACAGAGAAGCGGGAGCTGTGATCATTCTCCTATGGGGAAGATAGAGAGCCAGAGGTTCACATGGGAGAAGGACTCTTAAGTCTTGAAAGGGTGAGGGAGAGCTGTCCTCAGTCCCTGAGCTGTCGACATGGTCTGTCTGGGGCTTGTACAGGTCCAGTGAATGCTGCTGTAGGCACTGTGAAGTCCTGTGTGCAACCACTCCGCTGTGCTCAGAGAACACAGTTTCTTCCCAGTCATGCATCTCAACCAGTACCACATTTTCCTTAGAGTAGCGACAACTTTGTAATGGCAGCACTGTAAAGGCAAGTGCATCTTTGTGAGGTCAGGGCCAGCCTAGTCTATATTTTGCAAATTTTGGGCCAGCCAAGTCTACATTGTGATTTCCTATCTCAAAAAATCAAATCAAAACAAAGTAAATAGCTGTAATTTTAGTGTTTTTTTTTTTAAACAACTCTAAATGACAAATTGTCTGGTTGTCCAAATTACTTGGAAATAGAAGGAAAATTGTGGGGGGAAAAGTACATTTTTGGACTTATCTTTAGGGAAGGTAAAGAGCTATGTCAAGATGGAGTAGACATATACTGAAAATCATAACAATTGATATCAAAGGACTGGGTGGTGGTGGCGCACGCCTTTATTCCCAGCACCCCGGAGGCAGAGGCAGGTAGATCTCTAAGTTTGAGGCCAGGCTGGTCTACAGAATGAGTTCCAAGACAGCCATGGCTACACAATGAAACAAAAGCCTGTTTCAAAAAACACTAAACAAACAAACAAATAAATAATTGTCAGTGAAGGAAAAGATGGCTCAGGGTGTTTG
Source organism: Grammomys surdaster (assembly GCF_004785775.1). Lineage (NCBI taxonomy): Eukaryota > Metazoa > Chordata > Mammalia > Rodentia > Muridae > Grammomys > Grammomys surdaster. The sequence continues at coordinate 1,237,092 of NW_021604754.1, read as the reverse complement.
ACAATGGGAGATTAAAGGTCACATCTGAGCTGTCTCAGCAATGACCTTATGCCTGTAAGTTGACATCCTTTTCAGGACCTGGGTAAATGCATTGGTGGTCTTATGTTCTAGATATGTTCTAAAGGATCATTCTTTTATCATTTTTCTGAGTTTTGGTCTAGAGTGTTTCAAATGGGTGGATTGCACATACATACCATGAAATGAGTGAACACAGCGAATGCTTGGGCACTGACTCCTTTCAGTTATGAGACTTCATAACATTGAGAGCTCCAGCAAGTAATTGATGGCCTGTAGTTTTCTGTATTTCACTTACAGAAATTAGCAAGCTAGCCCCCCGCCCCCTCCCCCATTTTAACCTAAAATAACAGGAAACAAAACAGACATGGGGAGACTTTTCTAAGGATGACTTTACAAAAATAGTCAAAGGGGCGCAAGAGCCACAGTTGAGTTTCTGCTGAGTTGAGATAAGCAGCCATGTGAGCATGTGTGCACACATTCACAAGGCGGGCTTCCCCAAGCTTGTTGCCTGTTCAGGGAGCCGCTTGGTTTTCTGGCTGATAGAGTTGTGCTTTGAGAAGTACCCAGTTTCCTGCTTACTGCTCCTCTGTGGAATATGCAGGTAAAGGGAAATTTAGAATAGACACTGACTATATAGAATACCTTTAAATGTAATACTTAAATTTGTTCCTTTAAAATATCATCACATTCTGTAAGCTTAAAGATATGAGCTAATTTAGTCCCTACTACCTTGAACTTGTTATATATAAATGTAACTAATTTCAGATAAACATGCAAAGGAAATTCTCAAACATGTCCTGTTGTTTCTTCTGTATCAGTTTGAGTCATACTCACAGATACTTAAACGGCAACCCACAATAAATTCATATTTTTCTTCTTTTGGCCAAAAGCTTAAAATCTAGCATCTGAATTTAGGTTATGCCATAAATACAGAAAACAAAATAAAATTTATATACAATTATGGTACAAAAGTCTTGGTATACTAGTGATAGGAAAAGAAAACACACACATAGGCACATGCACACACACACACACACACACATGCATGCACACACACACACACACACACTCATGTGCATGTGTGTTCGTGCACGAGATGCAATTGTACTTACTTTAGAGAAAACCTAAAATAGGGTATTGAAGATTTATAGAACAAGTCTATTTGGTACATAACTTTACCTAGGTTTTAGAAGACTCACTCTCATGCTGAAAGAGGAAAGAGCATAATTGATAGCTCAATTTAAAGCAGTCAAACTTGTAACATTTTAACAGACAGCCTTCCTTTAGGATGCTTTATACATTTTGAACTTTGGTTATTGTGTGAAAAATGTGTGTGTGTGTGTGTGTGTGTGTGTGTGTGTGTGTGTATGTGTGTGATTGTAGTTGTGCATGTCCCTACAGTCATATGGAGGGCAGAGGATGACAATGGAGTTAGTTCTTTTCTTCTTTCACCTTCACATATGATGGAAAGCAGATCCTTGGACTCACATAGTAAGCAGTTTACCAGTTGAACCATCTTGCCTACCTGAGTAAGCGTTCAGTAATAAAATTGTACCTCCTCCCAATACTAAAATGACTAAGTCTTTCATTTCAAGTTGCTTGTATATTGCCATTATTATACGTCTCTAATGTTTTCAAATAATGCTTTATTTGCACAAATGATTTTGATAAAGATGCAACTTTAACAAGGAAGTATCAAGCAAGATACTAAGAAAAACCTTAATAGAAGGGAAGGTGAAAGTTCAGATATGACAGTTTAAAAGTTTGTGTGTATGGTTTTAGTACTCCCATATTAATAAATGCATTTATTAGATTTACTATTAGGGTATTAAGAGCTACTTCAAACATTGTCTTCCATAATTATTTTACTTTACTCATATTTAAACTTGGATACATTTAGTTCACTATCTTTGAAGAGAGAAACTCATGTTTTCAGTTCCTGGACAGAAGATTATTTTGAGCAGGAATAGAGGCTGGATTGTGCTGTCTGCACAGTTCAATGTGACCCCTCTCTTACTAAATCACACTGTTAGAACACCAAAAGGGATAGCTTCCAATAGAAAACTGATATCTGGTGATTTGTCAATAGATTTACTGTTAGACAATGTAAGGGGCCACCAGCATCCCTGATTCTCCTGGACTTTGCCAGAGCCTTCCAGTTGGTGTCTGTGTCACTCATATGGCTTCACTTTTTGTTTTCGGATCTCTGTTGAAATGTTGCCATTTTTAGGGCTCACCTGGGAATTTTGCTACCGTGCTCTACCTCTCATCCCACTTCCCCCAGTTCCTTTCTATCTATCATCATAATGTACACCACCACTTCACACGCAGCATATACGTTCCTCTGTCAGAACCCCCAGGACTGGAGTAACAGCTACAGAGGAAGGTGTTAGTTTGTACTGTGCCCATGGAGTAAAGCAGTGGGCTCCCAGGAAGGAGCAAAGGAAATGGAAAAGTATATGTGTGCTCCTTTTTTTTTTTTTTTTTTTTTTGCAACTCACAAGCAAGATCTTTATTCTATTTGAGCTAGCTCACCCTCCACCCTCACCCAATGCACCACCTTCACATAGTTTTGGTGGTGGAGGAGGCTGGAATATCTATAGGCAAGACTTTATAGTAAGCAGCAACATGTGTGTGTGTGTGTTTTAAGTGTGCAAGCATCTAATTGGAAAGCTCCTGTGGCCTTTAACATAACTGGCTGGTGCTGGAAGTCATATTGTAAACTTAACTTCTGCTCCCCTCTGCATTGCTGGTCATGAGGCAGGGGGTGGGCTTGTAACATGGGGGTCCAGGTTTATTGGGGGAATAACCTGGAGATGCTGATCTTGCTGACTAGCCTAGAGACTGGAGCTAGGCTCGGGTGTTTTTTGGGGGGCAACTTGGAAACTAATGCTAGATACCAACCTGTTAATTTACCTGAGTTCAAACTTAGGTCAGGTTCTCTAAAATGAAGTCTGCATGGGATTCTTTTAAAAGTGCTTCCTTACTTCCTTCACTGGCTCAGCAGGCAGTGCCACTCAAGCCTGGCAACTTGTTTCATCTCTGGAACCCAGACATAGGTGGGAGAGTACCAAGTCCACAGAGGTCCCCAGACCTGCCGGCACTGTAGCTTGTACTCCTCACCCGCCGCCATGTGCTCTCACACAGTGTTAAATCAATAGAATAATTAAGAAGATTTTAGTCTTACATTTATCAATGTTTCCAATTTTATAATTTCTTCTTTCTTTATGTGTATGAGTTTGTGATGTGCATGCTTATTTTTGCCCGTGTGTGCCTGCATGTACACATGGAGGTCGGAGGTTGACATAGAAGTCCTCTTCAATCACTAGCTGCTATGCTCATTGAAGCAGGGTCTCTGAATTGAATCCACAGCTCCCTGATACAGCTAGGCTAGTAGCTCGCCAGCTTGCTTTAACCATGGAGCCATCCCCTGTTCCCTTATAATGATTATTTGGAACAATAAATTATTTAGAATATTAGCATTTTCTCTCCTTGTTAATTTTAATTAATTTACAAATCAGATCTCTGATTTTTTTTATTAAAAACTGAATGAAAACTTTTGTTTTTGCTACTATTGCATGTATTCGTGCTTTATGTTTCTGGGGGCACATGTACCGTGATGTACATTCGGAAGTCAGTGGTCAAGTTTATGGAGTTGGTACTCTCTTGATTTTTACAAGACTTCTAAGACTGAACTCACTTAGGCCCTCAAGCTTGTGCAGAAAATACTTTTACAGACTAGTGATCTTGCTGGCCCTCATTGCTAATTGTATCCTGAAATTCACAATAATGTATTTATAAGTGGGAGGGCGAAGTCCTAGGCATTAATAATTAGACAAAGTAAATGTAAAGATTACTTTGGTTTTGAAATCTATGTGACCTTTTCTTGGCAGGGGTAGTAGAGTGTTTAGGAACTTCAAATCAGTTTTATTTTTCTTCATCTGCTTCCATTACATTTTCCTTAGGGAGCACATTAAAACATGTGTTTATTCTCTGAACATCCTAGAGGAGATAATTAGGGCAAATGAAACTTCTGAAGTAGGTTTTGTCAATGAGGAACCCTCAGTGATGAGGAGCCAAACTTTCTGAGGTGTTTGAAACACCTCAGGCCTTGGAGTCAGAGGAGTCAGTGGTGTGAACTCGGCCCTGTGGTGTTGACGTGTCAGATGCCTAATGTTTTTAGCATACAGTTGCCTCTAAGGCTATCTATAAAGAAGGCTTCTTGGAAAATATTGTAACCTTTAACCTGATTCTTATAACTCTGTGCCCAAAAAGAGACATGGAACTGTGAGCTGCACATTGAGCTCATGTAGGAGCTGAAGCAGGGAGCGCCCGCCCATCCGTTGGTGCTTGAGTCCTTGCAGCATCCTCATCAGGGCCTTAGTTGGAAAGGCTCTCGTCCTCAGGGGATCACCTTCTTTTCTGCCTTCTCTAATTTTTTTGATGGCCAAATCCATCCTTACTTCAGTGACTTCATGTACAACATATTGTGCACAATTTAAAGTAGATCTTTCCCAGGATAAAGGTAGATAAGCAAACAAACACATGAACAAATAACTCATATGAGATAAACTTTGGCTTTAAGGTCCTCACTACTCTTAAGTGTATTCCTATTCCCTCTTGCTGCAGATACACGGCAACATCACTCATCTTCCTCTTTAGCTGTTGGCTTGAAAGCTGTGGGACCTTTTTATATAGTTACAATATCACTCCTGCTGACATTTTTATTACTTCTTTTTTTTTATTTTTCTTTGGTGACTTATGTTTTACGCATCTCTATCCACATTTTCAACTTATTTTTTCCTTTTATTTCATTTGGTATTTTAAAATGCTGTATAATTTTTAGCAATTATTTGTTCATTTTTTTTCCCAAAGAGGTGTTACAGTAGACAGACCAACAGCTTTGCTTCGGGACCAGACCTCCTGGATTTGACTCTCAACGTAATTCTTATTACTTATATCATCTTGGCAAATTAAGTTATAAATGTAGGTGATAGCAGCATCTCCTCGTGGAGTTGGTATGAATATTAAATGGATGAGCATATATAGAAGTCCCAGATAGGGCTTGACACGGAGTTCGCAAAGAAACATTGCATCTGATACTGTTTTATGCAAGCCCAGCTTCGTTCACGCTTGTTCTTCATAGTGGCTCACAATGGCTCAGCGTTTATGGATGCTAAGACAACTTACCTTGAACGAATTGTACAGTGACTACAACAAACTATTATGCAAGCAGCTAAGATGATGAAGCAGATCTACATCTAATAGCCAGAGAACTACTAATGCTACTTTTAGGTGCAATTTGCAGTTAGTTCCACATTCTTGCCATAAATCTAATGTTTGAGAGCTGTGCCCATTTTAAGACAGTTCTTTTAAATCATTGAAAAAGGTATACGCACGAGAATGAGTGGAGGGCGTCTTGAACTCTTGAACCTTCTCGTGTACATGATTTTAAAGTGAAGCATTATGCACTCAGTCCCCATTTTGTACATTTCAGAATTTAAGAAGGATTGGAAGAAACTTCCTTCTTTGCTTGAGTAGAGTAGGCCACTCTAAAGAAAGTTCGCATACTTTTAATGTGTGTTTTAAAACCAGATTTAGGAGAATAAGAATAAGCTAGTGCAGGAATACTTTTATTTGCTCCCTGAGTTAAGACGCAAATCGCTATTATTTTCTTTTTGTTTGAGCAGATTAAGAAGAAATAAGTTAGTCACAAATTCCCATTTGTCCACAAGTGTGCACAGGTGTGTGAACACAGCCTTAAAATGCCCGAGTTACTCTGAAAATGACAGAAATTTTCAAAAGGTAATATTTAAAATAAGGCAGAAGGAATAAGAGGAGAAATACTTGTATGTGAATCTGAGGTTTTCATATTTGAATAATGTTTGCCAGTAAGTGAAAGTGTGACCTCTACTATTTGAGCCTATTATTTCACTAGTGCATTCATATGCATGTAAATGCTCCAAATATATGTAGCATACATTGTCTCATCTATTTGTGATTAAACCTTAGATGTCACCCTAGCGTAATTTAGAGATAATCATCTGGAGCTCTTCTGTAATTACTTTTAAATGTTGATTATTTTTCTCATTTCTGATGCTCCTTAATTCCCTTGCAAAGCTCTATTTGCTGTAATATAACCAAGAACCCTGTTCCGCGTGTCTTTGTGGTTAGTTGGTAGAAGGCCAGTATTTAAATTTCTTTGAGATCTCTTGCTGAGTGGCATCACAGGATGAAGAACTCTTCAGGAGGGGGAATGTGCTTGTGGTTTTTGGTCTTGTGCATTTTGTGACAAAGGAATTCCCTTTTGAATCGCGCTGCTCCCTTGAAACCCTGGAGCCTCTGGTTCAAGCAGCACAGTCAGTCTGTGCAGTGTCCCTGACGTCATCCGGCATATGCATAAGCTCTGCTATTGTCTTACCGCTAGAGCAGGGCTGAGGACTGCAGTCTCTGTGCTGCTGCTCTCAGACCTGCCTGCCCTATGCTAGCTACCTAGCTCTGCCTCACTGCATCCCTCAAGAGCCGCGGCAGCCTTTCATTGCCTGCTGGATTTTGAAAAGGAGCTCTACGATTTGGGGTGGTGTAGGAGACCTGGCTTTCCATTCTCGAGAGAAAGCTGAAGCTCTCAGAGGAGAATCTGGCAGCTGGACATAGCTCGGACTGCATTGTCTGGCTTCATGACCCCTGCTGTGTAGCCGGCTCATCTCTTTGCTCTCAGGAGCACATGCACATCTTACATTTTCTTACTTCTCTTTTCTTTTTCTTTCCCTTCTTCTAATTCTTTTTTTTTTTTCAAGCAGCTTCTGGAGCCAGCCATGTTTGGTACTGAATCTTCATGTAAGTAAATGGATCCTACTTTTCTGTTCTATAGAATCTGTGTGCTGTCATGGTTTCGCTGGCTTGTGTTCATATCACTTTGCCTCAGGTTAATAATCTTTGCATTTGCCTCTAATTACAGAGGAACTGGTCTTGGGTAGGGACTTCCCTGAAGTGGATTATTCATTCTAAAGCCAGGGATGTATGTCAATGTGGTCAAAACCAGGCCTCCAAGAGGGAGGAGGCGAGAAGACAGCATCCAGGCAGTCTCCCAGACCCTAACTGATGGGATCAGGCCTGTCACCAATACATTGTCAGAGGCTCCTAATGTCCTTAAACGCTAAAATAGATGCTAGAAGACTCTGAGATGACAGCATTTACAAGATAAGGGCTCACATTTTTTGTCTAAAGAGAGATGAAGGTGTCTTTATATATCTTCCTCCATATTTTTAACAAAAACACATGAGTAGATTCTACATGTAGATTTAAGAACAATAAATAGCGTTTTACTTGAAGACAGTACTTTTTTTTTTTAAACAATGGCTTCAATTTTGATACGTTGGCTAACATCACAGAACATCAGCGTTGTATCTGTTTTAAACTTAACACAATGAAATTGCTTTGCTGCAGAGCAGGCCCTGCACAGTGGGCTGGGCTGGACAGCACTTGTAGACACATTAAATAGGTAGGTATTTAAACAGTCATGATAGCCAACCTATCTGAGAACTCTTCAAATGTTTGGTATAAAGTAACATAACCTGTCAGTTATGTACAGTGCCTGCAGAACATTTTGCTGTCACTGGTAAGCAAAGGTGACAGTTAAGAGTTTCTAGAGATTTGACCTACTGGCCTGGCTTTGCAGTGGGGGAGGGGGCTGGGTTAAGGTAGGACATTGAGGAAATCTATTTTTGATTAATTTGTAATGTGTCCTTAACTTTCTGCTAACAGCTGCCCATGTGACTGTGGGATGGCTGCTGATTATTGTAAAACAGCTGCATTTGAAGAGGGCTAATGATTATCAGTTCTTTGTTTATTGACTGGCTTTGACAAAGGCTCATTTTTATTGTTTTACTGTGGAAAGCTCCCGTCTCCGATACTACCATATTTTCTAATCAAGTTCAAGACACTAATAGTGAGACTTAGTATTCATTCAACAAAAGACAATGGTGTTTCTTAATAATTTGAAAATATTTTAAAATTCATTTAATGGTACATTTGGAGTTCGTGTCATCTAAGAAACAGATATCCAGTGGCAGAGATCCCCCACCTTTATTTTAGTAATGGAATTTTGTTGACTTAAGAGCCTAGGTGAGAAAAAAATATTTATACTGTGTATTAAAGGAAAACGAGTGTGGTTACTGGCAGTTGAAATCCATTGTTGGACCTTATGCTAGGGTCTCTTCCATTGTCTGTCCTGTTTTTCCAAGACGACACAGCCTTTTTTTCACCATCAAACCTTATCTTTTGATAGTCTCACCCGTGTGCTATGTGGTATATTTGCAAACTGCTCTTGGTTTCCATAGCTACCGTTTTGGAACAGAATTGAACACTGCTCAGCAAACAGAACACTGTCATGCAAGGTTTTTTTCTTTTTTCTTTTTTCTTTTTTTTAGCATTTTTTTTGCTTTTACTTAGAACCTTTTTGCTTTGGCTGAGGATTAATGTTTATCTCTTGCTGTGACTAGAAGCCCACAGGTATTCATGCTTCCAGTGGGCATTTAGGACTGGAAATTCCTGCCTTCTTTTACATGAGGAGATAGTATGCACTCTGAGCTAAGAGTGTTTGCTCTGCTTGTAGCTATGGCCCTTCACCTTTATTTCTTTACACTGGGCGGTGGTTTGAAGGCTTGAAACCTCTCTACACTGAGAACATGCAAGACGGGGTACTCGGCTTACTTACTCTAGCAGGACTCTCCCAAACCAACTTTGGAGCTCTCACTGACCTCTCTTAGGAAGTGCTGAGGTAGATTCTGGAAACACTAGGAGCTTCCTATGGAGACGTGAGTCTTATTCTTGATTACTGCCTGCCGTGCCTTACTTGTATCAGACTTTTTACTTAAAAGTGATTTCCATTTATAGATTATAATATACCCACACTATTTCTTCCTTTCTTTTCCTCCTCCAGTTCTTGTATACATACCCTTTGTTGCTCTCTTTCAAACTTATGGCCTCTTTTTTCGTTAGTTGTTACACATGCATACATGTGTATGTTTGTGGATACGTCAATTCCTAGGTACCTAACTACAACCTGCTGCATCTGTATAGTGTTACTTGTATGTTTTCAGGGCTGACCCCTTGGTACTGGATGATCAGTTGGTGTGCTCGTCCCTAGGAACGACTTTCCTCACTTCTCAGCATTTCTTAGTTGCTTGCTGTCTAAACTGATGGGTGTAGCAAGGACACATAAGGCTTCGTATGGCTTCCAAGCATCTGCACCCATGTTAGCACTAGAAGCACCCCTACCTGGAAGGAGATACAGAACATTTCTGTTTCCTCAGGAAGAATTATGGCCTTCCCATTCATTATTCTTGCCAAGCGATAATTACCATTCTGATTTGTGACTTCCCAGACTCATGTTAATGAATTTTTTAAATTTTCTTTCTTGCTTTCTTATTTACATATAAGACAAGGGGACATGTCTTAATTTTTAACTTGTTGAATATATAATTATGCTGATATCTTTGAGATCAGGTGTCTCAATGGCCTGGGTTCTACATTATAATATTAATTATATATATATATGTATATGTATATGTATATGTATTTGTATATGTATATGTATATGTATATGTATATGTATATGTATATGTATATATATATTCATACATATATTTATATATATTGGTTTTTCTTTGGTTTTCGAGACAGGGTTTCTCTATGTAGCCCTGGTTTCTCTGTATAGCCCTGGCTGTCCTGGAACTCACTCTGTAGACCAGGCTGGCCCCGAACTCAGAAATCCGCCTGCCTCTGCCTCCCAAGTGCTGGGATTAAAGGCGTGCGCCACCACTGCCTGGCACATTAGTATATTTCTATCTCACCAAGTATTTGGTTATCTTAAATAATTCTCTTTCCTAAACAACCCCCAAATAAAAAGAAAGTTCATAGCCTATTTTAAATGACAAAAATTGATCTGAAAGAGCAAATGTCTTGAAAATTAAAGACTTACATAACTATCTAAAATAATCAATAAATTCAGTTAATGTCTAATACAGTTTATTTTGTTTAATTTTTGGTTTTGTAGTACAAGTGATTCACTCCAAGGATTTCTATATACCAGGCAAGCACTCTTCCGTCCCCAGCCCTCTAACATAATTTCATCTCTGTCTCTAACAATCCCACTCTCATCTTCCTGACCAGCGGCTCTCCATCTGTTCCCTGGACTTCGGTAGACTGGCCGCTGCCTCTTTAGGCTTTACTTTGACATGAACTTGTCTCCAGCTTTAGGGGACTCACATGACAATGTAGGAAGCATATAATAATCCTGAGGTTCTCTGTCACTTCGTGATGTTGTCACTTTGTCACCATCTAGATGTATATAAATTTTACTCATTGAAAATTTTCACATCTAAAAATGAGACTAATGCTTTTCTTCTTTATTGGTTTTGAAGAAATACAATTTTAGTTTTGGGTATCAGAATAAAGCAATCATTAAATGCATATTTAGAGTACTTCACTTGACTTAATGAAGTTTATGTAGAAATATCAGTTGAATTCTGCAAAATTAAAAAAAATTCTTGGAAACTTTTAAAGAGGAAAACAAACTTTCAGCTTTCGTGAAGTTAAAAAAAAAGAGTTGGTAACAGGAGAAAAAAATGGTTCTTCTCTTTTGTTAAATGAGGAAGACTGTGATGTTGACATTTGTTTACACCCTCCCTTGGAAAGCTGGTTATTCTAAAAACAAAAAAAAAACAAAACAAAAGCAAAAACAAACAAAACCCCACCAACCCTCCCCCCCCCAAAAAATACCCTAAAACCCCCTCCAAACAACTTTAACTGTAATGAACATTATTCAATTAGTATTGTCGGGGATCACTTCTGCTCCTGCCCCTCTTGTATTTAACTTTTTCATTTCTCAAGGGTGCAAATGAAAGGGACTGTTTAAGATATGCAGTGGTGGGAATTGTGCCCTGGTACATTAATTTGTCTCCCAAAGCACCTGCCTTATTAGACTAGTCCCTTACCTGCTGAGAGATAGGCTATCCCCAAGGCAACATCGGCTAATTTCTCCTTCCACATTTTGTAACAGATTTACTAAAGAGAACATTCTAACTCTCTGGAACAATAGACCCAAATAAACTCTTCTATAAGTTGAGAGGAGAGAGAGAGAGAGAGAGAGAGAGAGAGA
>NW_021604754.1:1196096-1225903 GCF_004785775.1 Grammomys surdaster | reverse complement strand
GAGAGAGAGAGAGAGAGAGAGAGAGAGAGAACATTCTAGACTAATGGAGTTGTGAGGCATGGAGGAAAGTACCAGAGTACAGTAACTGATCATAGCGCCAATGGGGTGATGACAGATGATACAGAGTTACCTCTGTGACTGGCCTGTATCACCTTGGATGGGGTAATGAGAAAGACCTGTTGATGTTACTCATATATTTTGTCTGTGGTGGACACCAAAGTTCACTTGTTGCCCTTACTTTCCTTATAGACACATTCCTTATTCTGGAACTGGACAGTTTATTAGTAACAGTAATAACCATGGTGTCATGTTGCCAGACCAAAACAATCCTCTCAAATGGTGAGCAGTTGTATGAGAGATAGTCAGGTGAATCCACCTGGCAACGTTAGGTCACAAAGCTGCTGGGAAGGAGTGCATCTATCAAGGACACTAGAAGCTGCACTCCTTTATGTGCACCTCAGGGACTTTTTTTTTTGACAATTGGCTGTATGTAAGGTCAAACTTTGGTCTGCTGTTTTACTGTGATGTGTGGATAAGTTGAAATATGAATAGGGACTATAGTTGCCCCAAATCACCTTTAAAATGGACCATTTATCAATATAAACACCAGATTATTATTAGTAATTGTGTTAGAACTGCTTTTCTGCTGTTAGCGTGTTAGACATTTTAGGACTATCGCTATTTCCCCTTTTTTAGTGTTTGCCATATGTACCTGGGTAATTTAGGAACACCAGCTATTTGCCTTTCTTGCAACATTAATCTGGCTGCTAGTATTGAGCTATATTGGATTTTACATGCGTTCATCTCAAAGCAGAAATAGAAATGCTTAGCTGGAGTTTTACTAAACTTCTAAGTCTGCAACATGGATGTAGAGAAAACTATTACTGCATAGCTTTAGATAAGGAGAGTAGCACAGACAGCTAAGGTTTGCTGATATGAGGAAGCAACTGTGGATCACATAGATTCATGTAGGGATAAACCTTTATAGGAGCTCGGGAAGTGTAAGGTCATATCATATTTTTGACTTGCTTCTCTTTGTCTACTTTCTTTCTAACAGCAGGTTCTGATGTGAGACTTCCTTTGGAATGCCTTCTCTGTTGATTGTTAACATTGAAACTTTTAAATCCAAGAGGATATTTTAAACAAAGACAGGAGTAAATTTCTTTGTGGATATATTCATGTTTATCTACTAGTTCAAAAGTAGAATAAAAATCTCCATTGGTTTCTTACATTCACCTCAGTACTGGAGTCCCTGTTAGCCTACAGTTTATTCAGCAAAAGTTACACAAGCGTCCAGTGGTTCGCTGTTTTCATTGCTACAATGGACCAGATTCATATCCTGTCTAAACTGTGGGAAATCCATCAGGGAAAATTACCATATATGGAACTTTCCCCATAGAATTCCCATGGAATTACACAGGATGTGAATGGTACTTATTGTTATGGAGTCTGAGCTAGGAAAGTCACTGCACACGTGTATTTTTTAAGCATTCACATTATCTATAATATCTAGTTAATATAATCAGTTATTTTAACTCTCAATACAATATCATTTGTTATACCAGACTATGAATTGTGTGGTTACTTTTATGCTTTTACCTAGAAAATACACATTTGGTATTACTTAAAAGTCATCTTGACTATGCTATAATAGTAAATTATAAGATCATCACTGTATTTTGTTTGTATTCTTGACTCACAGAGGTAATTGTGAATTAAAAGTGACTGCAATTTAATATGTGTGGCAGAAATGGCAGCCAGAACAGATAAGGATATAGGATTCAGCAGATGTTGAAATGTATGGGGTTAATACAGAGGTTAAGATCATGTTTTTAGACTAAGTGTCTCTGGCATGTCAGAAATTTGTCAGCAAACAACTCTTACTTGTCATCTTTCTGAGGAAGACCAGGTAACAAAAGAACAATAGCATGGGAGACATTAATTATGAAGTGCAGATTTATCCTGGAACTGGTATTTCCATATCCTGATGGCTTTAGACTGTCAGATCGAAGTTGAATTGTCAGTTTTAAGGCTTAAGTCGTAATCACAAGTTACTCTAGCCATCAATTTCTTTACAGCATGAAAATGAAATTGTATCCCTGTTGTGATTCAGAATTAAGCACATATTTAAGATTCAGGACTTTGCACACAATTGGGGCAGTGGCAAGCCTGTTGAGGATGTATACAGACTAAGAAATCACAGTCTTTGTTGTAACTTTTGCCATTTCCTCCAACCTGGCTACTAGAGATTAAGGAAAGACATTTTGTAGTGTCTGGCCTGGGGAAAAGCACATAGGTGGTCCAGCCTAGTCTTACCTTACTCAGAAGCCTGCAATTTCTCATCTCAACTTTCCTAGGCTTATTTTATATCATGTTATTATTACTATCTTATAGCCCCAAACATAGCATCTTAAAATCAGTGTGCATTGCTATTTTTCACTGTCCTTTGGGCTAGGCAAGCCCCCCTTATTTCTCCCATCCTTAGATCTTTTAAGCAGTTATAGCCAGATTTCAGTAGCTATTTTTAAGGCTCATGTGAGCCAGAGGTCCAGAATCGCTGTGGCTCCTACCTGTTGACTTGGGGCTTGCTGGAGCTAAGGGCAGAAAGGCTTGTTCTTAGCTTCTTCATGTGGCTAAAGCATGGTACTGAATTCTTGGAAGTAATATTTCATGACAGAGCATTCTGAGAGAGCAGGCAGAGGCTGTGCTGTTTCCTTTGCTTTAGCTTCTGAAGTCTTTGAAGTCACTTCCACATATAATAGTGGCCACATAAGTCACTCGGATGAGCCAGATTCAAAGGGAGGGGAATAAAAACCATTTTGTGGTGAGGGTGTGAGTGGCAAGGTCACATTGCAGAAAAGCATGTAATATGGAAAATATAATAGCAGCTTCATCTGGAAAATAAAGTTTGCCACAAGTAGTTTCTAGACTAGAGGCATTGCTCAGGGGTTTGGAAATATTTTATATAATGTTTCAGAAAGTGAATGTTTTAGACTTGCGTACTATCTCATTTTTAGTTATTCATTTCTGCCATTATAATACAAAATTAATATAGACATTATAATAATAAGTTGGTATAGACAAATAATATAAGCTTGTGTAGTTGAAATTTGTTTTTATGCCAGTACACATGAATCAAAGGAAAAATACTTGTTACTTAAATTGGTATTATGAAATATGCAGAATATTTAAGGGAAACCACTTCATTATTTACTTTTATTTTATTTTTTATGTGTCTTTTGCCTGAATGTATGTGCATGCATCACCTTAATTCCTGTTTCATCCAGTGGCCAGAAGAGATATTGGATCTCCTGAAACTGGAGTCACAGGAGGTTATTAGCTGCTCTATGAGTGCTGGGGACAGAATCTGGGTCCTCTGTAAGAGTAACAAGTGCTCTTGACTACTGAGCCATCTTTCCAGCCCTGGGAAATCAGTTTTTAAAATGAGATGATTGATGTCACGTACAGTGTATTCAGTTTCAGTGTATAGTTTGATGAAAGGTGTACATTCTTGTAGTCAGCATTATTACAATCTAGATTAAACATGCTATCATCACACCAAAGATTTCCCCTACGCTTCACAGTTCCAATAGTTACAATTTCATACAAATGGAACAATACACTGTATACCTTTTTTAAAAAAAGATTTACTTGTTAAAAAAAGATTTACTTATGAGTACACTGTTGTTCTCTTCAGACACACCAGAAGAGGCCATTGGATCCCATTACAGATGGTTGTGAGCCACCATGTGGTTGACTGGGAATTGAACTCAGGACCTCTGGAAGAGCAGTCAGTGCTCTTAACCGCTGAGCCATCTCTCCAGCCCCACTGTATACCTTTTTTGTTCAGCATAATGTTTTCAGCCATGTTGATGGAGATACTGAGAGTTCTTACTGTTGAATAACAGAAATAAAAGTCCTGGTTCTGGAGCGAGTTTATTCCTGTCTTAAGTTCTTGTGAATAAAGCTACCATATAAATACTCAGTGATGATTCCTCCTGTGGACATGTTTTCGTTTCTCAGCCACGATTTGATTTAGTCTGGCTGTTTGACTTTTCGGTGCTGTGCATTGAACTCAGGGCCTCACGTGGGTTAAGCCAAGGCTCTTCCATGAAGCCACACCCCTAGGCTTTCCTTTCCTTCTCAGCAGTTATATACCTGAAAAGGCCATCTTTGAGAAATCACCAGACCATTTTCCAGAATCATTGTATTTTGCCACAGGGGAGGGGAGTTGATTTTGTCCCCATTCTTGTCAATATTTACTATTGTCAGCATTTTCAATTCGTGCCATTTAGTGCGCGGAGGTGATGGCATACTATGACGTCAGTCTGCATTTTTCTCACTCTGAAATATGTTGACCAGATTTTCACACACTTTTTGGTCCTTTGTGTGTCATCTTTTGATGAAATAGCATTTAAATAACATTGTAAAAAATGAAGACTTTACTGAGTTTTGAGAGTTCTTCATATATTTTGATACAGTCAGTGCTTTTGTTAAATATAGATATTGACAATATTTTCTTGTTGTATGTAGTTTTTGTTGTTGTTGCGTTTTTCCTGACAGTGTTGAATTTTGAATGTTGACCAAGCCCAGTTATCAGTTTCTAATGCACTATGTAAAAAGTTATGTCCGCTTTCAGGTTGAGATTTTTCCTCTATATTTTCTTCTAAATGTTTTGCTTCTCTGTGTACAGTGAGCCACCGTGAGCACACTTTTACACATTGTGTGTGTTAATATTGATGTTCATTTTTTTCACCCAGTGATTGAGTAGTCTTCTTGTATTTTATGGGTATGGGCATGTTCATACAGTGGTGCATGTGTGGAGGTCAGATGATGACAATATATGTGACCTGGAGATCAGATCAGGTGCTCAGGCCAGTGGCAGCACCTGTGTCAGCTGAGTTGCATGTTCCTTGAAGGTGGTTTGCATATCCCTTCATTTATGCCTCGACTCTGGTCCAGCATAGAAAATTTAGCTATGAAATTACAAAAACAGAGCTTACTGCTACTTTCTTAATCCATTAACAAAAGAATACACGGAGAAGAGTAGCTTACATAACTAGCTATATGGTCCTAGAAAAAGTACTATGTAATATAAGAAAAATGAAAAAAAAAAGATTCCCTTTCTAAGCCTTCCTGTCCTGCTCTGGGGTTACGGACTTTCCAGAGAGTCTCAAATATCAGTTTTCTTCCTGATCTCCAGAGACCAAGCAAAACTTCCCTGGAAATAGATTCACTGTAACATTTGTCACTTTTAAAAATGAATACTTAAAATTTTAACAACCTTTCCTAATCATTTGGCTTACCTGAAGTAATTTTCAAAATCTGCAAGTTTCATGAGTTTTTTATTTGATAGAGATTGAATTGCCTGAAATGGTATATGACACATATCTTATAAATATGAATTTGTGAGTTTGCATGTGTAATGCCAAAAGTACTTATAGCGAACTTCCCATTCTTGTTATGGGAAGTGTATAGTGGTCCTATAAGAAATTAAGCCTGGTTAACTAATGTAGTCTCTTGAAACCTGCTAGGTGAGTATTTCAATATACTGTGGGTTCATTTGGGCTGGCCTCATTCCTTTTCGGCGTTGGTCCTTGCCAGCTCTATTTTGTTAATATTTTTATTATATAAACATATACTTAAAGAACACAATGCTAAGGAAGCTGTGCTTTTTGCCAGGCAAATAAGATGACCTACATTTGTGATGTTGTTTTGGGCACCTTATCCGTTAGCTTGGATTTGTTTGCCTGAAAAATGGGTGTAATAGTTAATCTTGAGGCATTGTTGTAATGTGCAAAGTAGATAGGTCTCCTGAATGGCTAAAATTCTCCATGCTACAAACACTTTGTAGTTATATAAGCAATACATTTAACTGATATAAAATGGAGTGTAAACAAGGATAGAAACAGCAACTTAAAACACATGCAGAAGGGAAAGAGTGAGATGTAAGAAAAATCATTAGGTTTGGTCGCTGCCATGTAGCAGGGGGGGAAATTGTAATTTATACATGTATACTTTTATATCCTCTCTCTCTCTCTCTCTCTCTCTCTCACACACACACACACACACACACACACACACACACACACACACACACACACGCACACTCTACTGGTCCTTTTGTTTCTCTTCATATCCCATTTCATGACTTCTAGTACTATCCATCCTTCTGAGTCTTTGTAATAGTCTCCTTCACCTTTTGCCCTAAGCTCGTCTTCCTTTATCCCAGCATTTCTTAACCCATGGGCCAACAACTCCCTTGGGAGTCAAATGACCCTTTTACAAGGGTCACCTAAGACCATCTCCATATCAGATTATTATTCATAACAGTTAATTAAAGTTACAAATTAGCAACACAAATAATTTTCTGGTTGGGGGTCCCCACAACGTGAGGCGCTGTACGAAAGGGTTGCTGCGTTAGGAAGGCTCCCAGCCAGAGCTTTACACAGGCATGTTGTGCATGGTGAGTTGTACATGTACAGCTGACACGATCATTCTCATCCCAAGTAAGAAGTGTGACACTCCCCTTGTGCCCTTCTAAACAGTTTCTCTACTTACCAGGCATTATTTTCTTTCTTTTTGTGATTTAAAATTAGCATTGCTTTGGAATTATACAATTCGTATTCTGTTGTGTGAATTAGTTTATTGACCATGTTTCTCAATGCCCAGCCCCTGTTCAGAAACATTTCACTAACTTTTCATTGCTTTTTGAACTAAATATAAACTCTTGGACTGGGTGTTCTAAGCCAGCCACCATATGGTCCCAACTTTCATATCTTGTCTTAACTCCCACCACTACCTTGTATATATGCTGCAGGCAAACAGAGCTTGTTTGCTTTGTTTTTCCAAAAATGCATTTTCTCATACAGGGCCTTCTGCTTGAACCTTCTTTTTCTAGCTGTTCATAGCTTCAGTAATCTTTCATTCTGAATACCAACCCTCTTTAGCCCTCATGCCATCAGCAGAGTCTTTCCACACAGAACACATGTTCTCAGCTTCGTTTTCAGTATCATCTCTGTCTCTACACCTTTCCCCTGAGTCCCTTCCTGCCAAGAATATCTTACATTTTTCCGTCACCCTGCTGTATTTTATACTGGAGCAGCATGGGTACTGTTTTACATGCTCTGAACTTTCTGGACTGGAATCTTATTTTACTTACTAACTAAATGACCTTAGGCAGATTGTTTAGCTTCTCAGTGCCTTCCTCTGTATAGTGAGGACACAAGGAATTGTGTGTGTTGGCACCGTTTTGAGTTCTAAGTGCCTTAAGCTGGCTGTTTCTAATGGAAGCTCAGTAAACACCCCTTGCTCTTATAAGATGCTGCTCTACCAGCCACGTGTGTTAGTGCCTTATACCCTCAGTTACACTGTGTTTTCCCTAAGCCTGGACTTTATTTTAGTGTTTGTTAAGCTGACTATGAAGAATAATTTGTTCACTTAATAGCAGTATATGTGCTGAGGGATGCTAAGAGTTATTTTTACATAGAGAACCTTAGTGGTTTCAGGTTTTATCCTGATGTCAGCTACCAATTATACTTAATCTCATTCCGGAGAGTTTTCTTACTGAATTAAATGTGGTAATGTCAGTATCCTCTTTATTGTAGGAACATGTCTTAAGTCTAAATAGAATTCACATATATATATATATATAAAATGGTATTATTTTTAAGCTTGATTTTATTTGTAAAGCGAATTTTTCTAAATACAAATAGCCATCAGCTGGTATATGGTTGGTTTTTTTTTTTTTTGCTTATGTGTTTACTTTTGTTTGTCTTAAATTCATACATTTTTGTAATTATTTATTTAAACATTCTATGATACTTTGATAGGTACTACACCAGCCTTTGTAAATATTTAATTGCAATTTAGATGCATTCATTGCCACTTTTTCCTTCTGAGGAAATTGATGCATGTTTTCATTTAAAATTTTGTTTATTTATTATTATTATTTAGGTGTGTGTTGCGGTGTGTGCTTGTGTGTGTGTATATGCACGTGCCCATGCACGCTCATACACGCAGAGGTCAGAAGACATTTGACAGCTGGCTCTCTGCTCCCACTAAGGGTTTCGTGCTCTGAACTCAGGCACCTAGACGTCCATGGAAAGTGCCTTTTCACTGACTGAGACGTCTCACTAACCCAAACATGTTGATTTTTAATGAGGGTGGACTCTATGATCAGAGTCTATCACTATTTAGAGAGAAAAATAAAATGCCTGTGGGTTTGCTCCTTGCTTTGTTTCTTTTAGAATTCTTAGTGGGGTACAGCAGAAATGGCTTTGACTGTCTGCAGGAGGGAGACAGCCATGCTGTTGCTGTCTGTCCTTTTTAGTTCTTGTCCATGCTGGGAATCTCTCTAGTTGTGGCAGCCTTGTCTCTCTCAAGCTCTTACCAAGCAAAGGCCATTTTGAATTCAATGGGAGATCTGGGTTTTTTGTTTGTTTGTTTCTTTTTTCCTCTTTTTAGCTATCAATAAACTACCAGGGCCCTGAGAGCTTAGTTCATCTGCTGGGAAATGATCAGCTGTCCACCTGACTGTAGTCCATTTGTTTTTAATCCTAAATAGCCTATTTCCAGCTTCTCTTGTTGAGGAAGTTGAAGCCTGCAAACGCCATCTGTGTGCAGTTTCAGCCTGGAACAATAATTCAGGGACCAGGAGCACGTCTTGCCTTTGTTTCCTGATATTGTGCATTGATTTCTTTGTAAACTATTTCAAATGAATGAAAGCAACATTGTCTATTTTTAGTTTTCGTGGGTGGTTGTGGACTTTAAAAAGCATCTTGTCTTCAAGTTCAGATTCTCATTGGCACATCTAATTTGCTTAAAGTGAAAACCTGATGATAGACATTTTAACTGAGACGGTTTTATAGATGGCAGACCCTTTCTTGCCATAGCAACTTAATTCGGTTTTCTTTTTGTTGTGCTTTTGTTTTTGATTTTCATTTTTAATAATGGGAATGTTCATCCTTTAGGCACTGTGGCCAGTTTGAAGATTTTTTTTCCATGAATGCCTTCAGGATTTTCTTGACTGTGGAATTAATCTCTCTCTCTTTCTCTCTCTGTATGGACATTAAATGCCTCTAGAATTAGAATTAGTCTTGTTTGGTTCCCTTTTTATTTCACTATCTTCTATTTTCCATTCTCCCCCACCCCCATTCTTTTCAATGAGTAAATTCTTTGTAAAGTAGCTTGTCCTAAAACTATTAGTTCAGAGTCTAATGTGAATTAACAAATATCTATTGATAGTTAATACAAATAGCTAAACTCTTGGGAATTCTTGAAATTAATATAAACTTCACACTTATTTTATAACCCATTCTGGGAAGTTGTGAAGATACTAGCATTCTGAGCCTGAGATACAGGTTTTTCTTTTCCTGAGATGGTTTACATTTGGGGAGGTCCCAGACTCCCAAGTAAACTAGTAGTTACTTGCTGTTTAAAAATGTCTTCCTGGGAATGTTTATTATGCCTGGAGGTCAATGCACGTGTTAAGACTAGACTTTCTTGTGCTTGATTAGAACTCCCTGCTCCTGGAACATTTCTAGACTGCCTTTCATTCAGCTAAGCTCTCTTCCTACAGTTGAGCTGCTGTGGGGGTGGTCATGTCACTGGTACAGATGGTTGGAAATGAGCCCACACAACATAGGATATTTTATTATTCGTGTTGTGGGAGGTGGAAAAAAATCAGTTCTGGGAAGATGGATAACACAGCGTGCTCATGACTCGGTGCAGTCGATTTATCTGCACAGGAAATCCCTGCATGGCGTACTCGTCAGTGAGGGGGACTTCTGTTTGTTTCTGAGATTTGATAGTAGGAATACTGCCTCTTAGGAGCATGAGTGTCTGTCTAGCTACTGTTTTGTACAGATGAGCCATACTTATTTGAAATGCCTTCTCCAAGAACCCTAGAGAATAAGAAGCAGGTAGAACGGCCCAAACATTTAGATCTTGGGACATCCTATATAATATCCACACACCATTTGGTTTGGCTGCCCATTTAGTGAGTTTAAGTAGGTGTTGTGTAATAAAAACATGCCTTGCATTGGGAGGAAAAGCCCCAGTTTCTTGAGTCTCACCGATCTAAACTCAGTTCCAGATTCTTTCCTAGCGCTATGAGTTGGCGTGGTGTGAGTCAAACTTTCTCTTTCTTTTATTGCATCATCCTAACGTCCTGTTTCAAACTCTTACAAGAACCTATGGGTCGTTTTATAATGACTCCTTCTTCTAAGCTAATTTAAAGCTGTTGATCGAGCCCTGCATCCTAGCCGTAGGAAGATCAGTAATGGGAGGAGTGAACATGCTGCCTTGGCTGGCTGCGGTAGGAGACACACAGACAGGGCAGTTGTGTGTTTTGTGAGGCAACTTCCCCAACAATTAGTATTTTATGCTGGTCATCAGGAGAACACGGCTCTTGCAGCATGGCATTTTAATGTAGTGCACAGTTCTACCACAAAAACTTTCTGTGGAAAGCTGATTTCAAGATGAAGAGGAAACGAATTCATGTAACTCTGAGAGAGCACTCAAAATATCAAGGTTAGAATGCCAAAAAAAAAAAAAGACAAGCCAATAGGAAAGACTGGAGCAAGAACGGCTGATGCTAATCCTGCATGATAACCTCAGCAGCCTGAGTTAGGAGTAGACATTGTCTTTTAGCATCAAGAAATGGGTGCTATTTCTTTTTCAAATTCTTCTACTACTAGGAAAATACGATTTTATTCATTCTCATAAAACTATTAAGATTATCCTCTAAGTTAGTCAGCATTGCACTTAAAGATTTTTTCCATACTCTCCAAGAGCTCCTTGCATATACTAATACTAATTAGTATACTAATTATAGTATAGTATACTAATACTCTAGGAAGGAGGGCTCAAGTGCTTCTTAGCTATGGCAAATAGTATCTTATCCATCATGATATTGCTTGTGGATATAGTTGAATCTGGTTTGGTCTGGCTCATCTTGTTCCTTCATGAGCTGGCTGATGGGTGGTTTGGTACATAATGTACTGCAGTAGGTTTCCAGTTGGACAGAGTCATTGTGCTTAGAATGGAATGACGCTGATGGTGGTTATCTTGGTTAAAGGGACAGGGGAAAACAGTCAGGACATGGAAGAACATAGTATTTTTTAACAGGTCTATTTTTATATTTAGTATTTAAAATATATATCTTGTAAAGGCTGAAAACGAAACTCTTTTCCTCTTTCTGTACCTGAGTAGTTAGTTCCCAAAGGACTGTTCCTAAGTAGATACTGTGATCCTGGGAGTCTGACTACACGCAGACTACACCATATGTCCCTCCTCTTATTTGGTTACAAAACATACTGCCTCAGCTGGTCAACCATCTTATCGATTTGGACAGTGTTCTCGGGGGGAGAAAATTCTGTCATAGGAACTAGAAGAACACAGGATTTGCCAGTAATAAGCTCTGCACATTAAAAGCAGTTTAGTATTAGAAGCCCAGGCACCAGTAATGAAGTACGTGTGTCTGTGTGTACTAACTTCCTAGTTGGGTAGTGCAATAATACAGAGCATGCTGCTTTGTCATAACTCTACATGGAATGCTCCTTGGTGAACTTTATTTTAAATGCTGGGGTCCTGATCTGCCATTCTAGGTTTTATTTGTTGAGTCAGGGTCCCTGTAAGTAGCTCAGACTGCTCTTGGATTTGTGATTCTCACATCTTAGCCCCCTAGTGCTGAGATTCTAAGTGAGCATCAGTCACTACATCCACTACAGTGTTTTCTCAACTAGCAACATGGGTACACACATTTGATGAGTGGAGAGCTGATTCCTACTAGTTCCTACGAGGGGAAAAGAAACCATCGCTCACGGAACAGATGCTGATATATTTAGAATTTTCTATTTTTGCTTCACATAGTCTATGTAATGTTCTTTGCCAAAAATGTATATAGTTAACTCTGATCTAATGTTGAAGAATATTCTCTAATTTTATTGGTTAAATTTATTCCATAAAACTACACCTTGCTACACATACCATCAAACCTTTTACCTTTCTTGTAAAATTTTCTTGGGGAAAAATAACCTCTACTAGAAACCTCACTATACACTCTTCTCTCTTTTTCACTGTGTTGATTATCAAGGATTTCTGGGGAATGGTTCTCAGGAGCTATATCTGCCTTATGATGTGGAGATGCTGACCAGGAAAGCCTGGCTGATGTCTGTGTTAGAGTTAGTTTCCATTTAAAAGTTAGAGCCACCCTGTAGTGTTGGCTTGAGTCTCTACTGAACATTTATTGCTTTTTTTTTTCTCTCAGACAGAGTTTCTCTGTTATAGCCTTAGCTGTTCTGGAATTTGTTCTATAGACCAGGCTAGCCTCGAACTTAAAGATTTACCTACCTTTGCCTCTTGAGTAGTAGGTTAAAGGCTTGTGCCACCACTGCCCTGCAACAAACTTATGTTTTCTTTTCTCATCTTTTTGAGAGTAATATAATTCCAGCATTTCTACCTTGCCTTTTATCTCTCCAAACATTTCCATATGCTCCTCATCACTGGCCTTCAAATTCATTCATTATTTACAGAAACTACTTACTTTTGTAGTAGATTTGTTGCCCATTATAAATTCTGTTCTTACTAAGCTTAACGGCTCTCATCTTCCAATAAAGACTGGGATGTTTGTGTGTCAGAGAATCATGAATGAGTATGGCCCCAATAGGTTCATATATCTGAATGTTTGGTCCCCAGTTGGTGGAACATATTTTGGGAAAGTGGCCTTTGGGGATTTGAAGATGTAGCCTTCCTGGAGGAGGGGGTGCAACACTAGGGGTGAGCTTTGAGGTTTCGGGCTATTCCCAATGTGCTTCTTTGCCTGCAAGTTGTAGAATAGGATGTAAGAACTTAGTCACTACTCCAGTGCCATGCCTGCCTGCTTGTTGCCATGGAACCAGCTGGAACCATGAGCCCTAATAAATGTTTTCATTTCTAAGTTTCCATGGTCATGATGTCTTCCTGGTTTTAGAAGATTCACTCACTAATACGGTCATTAAATTACTCAAACAGTGGAATGCATTTTAAAAGAGAATATTAGTGAGGAATGAGCAAACATACAGAGAGCAGCACAGTGGTACCAATACTATTAAAGAATATTTTCGAGGACAAAGGGCTGAAAACTAGTTGCTATAAGAACAATTATTTTATTGAGCCATTCCCTTCAATTCTGTGTGTTCCCTATATGTCAGTTCTTATTGTAGTATTACGTTTGACCTTTGGCCTGCATCTTCTATACCCACTTGAGAATCACTCTTCCTTTCACACACAAATGTTCCTCTCTCCATACTTTTTCTTTCATTCAAAATATAGCTGAATTGGCTATTTTAATGAATCATATTTTGCCCTGAAAATAAGTAGGTCATTTTTCCATAAACTGATTATCCATACCTTTGATAAGCAGTGGATGGCCTTGTTCCTATCAACTTTCTGCTGGGGTGAATGGACACTATGGCCCAGGTCAATTAGAAGCAATCTGTCTCTTTGTCTCACAGTTCTAGAGATGGGAAAGTCCAAGACTAAGAGATGTCTTGTTGAGGAAGTCTTAAATCTGTGACATCCCATCACAGAACATGGTGGCAGAGACAGAGAGAAGATGTAGGTTCATCTTGTGTTTTAAAATCAGGAGCTTGAAGGACAGTTAGCCAATGTGATAAGGGGAGGATTAATTCATTTGTGGGTCCAGAACTCCTAACACTCAGTCACCCTTAACAGTCTTTCCACTCAAGTCTGTCAGAATGCCTATGACATTGCATTATACAGTTTCGAGGAGATGCAGCCCTGCACATGTCTGTGTCTCCATCCCTGGAGTCTGTAGACATGTTACACTGAATGACAGATAATTAGATGGCCATAAGGAATCCGTGCACTGACTTTAAAGTAAGAAGTCTTCTTAGGTCATCCAGGTGTGATCAGTGTAATTCTGAGGGTTTTAAACTGTGGACTGGGAAGACAGAGGCCAAAGTCATCAGACTGAGAACCTTCTTTTGTTGCCTTTGAAACTGGAAAAAGAATCCTTAGCCAAGAGATATTGATGGCTTCATAGAACTTTTCAGAAATACTATTCTGTAAAGTTCCTGTTCATAGTTTCTTTCTCCTTTGGCTTACCCAAGTAAGAGGTCTCAGCACTGGGGGCTGGAGAGATGGCCAATGATTAAGAGAGCTTGTCACTCTTCCAGAGGATCTGAGTTCTGTTTCCAGTACTCATGTTGGTGGATCAACACCACCTGTAACTCCAGCTCCAGGGGATCTATGCCTTCTTCTGCTCCCCTGCACATATATGCCAGACACAAAGATCCAGATATGAATAAAAATAAAAAATCTTTAAAATCTTTTTCAGTTTGTATTTTTAATTTCATTTAGTTTTCTTTTTTAACAGTGTGCTTTAGAAAAGATGTAGATATTGTCAATTTCTTGTAAAAAATAGCTTCATAGTAGTCTTTAAGTGACTATAGTGTGATCTATTTAAATAAAACTTGGACTGTGCTTATACACGTTTCTGTGATTGAACATAATATTTGTATGAATGGAGCCATCATTTGCGAGTTTAGAATTTTGCTAAATATTGCTACATTACTTTCAAGTCATCCAGTTTATATTGTTTGTAGTACAAATCTGGGATAGATTGTACCTTTATTTTTAATTACAATGAAAAGTGTAAGATATTAAGAGATAAAGGTCTATCTTTATTACTTTTTAAATATAATACCAAATACTGTGGCATTGCAAGGAAAGATTTTCATTTGTCCAGCTGGTCTGGGCTCTGAGAACTCCGTGGTTGTCATGGCAATGATGAAAGTGGATGCGAGCACTCTGCCATGCCTTGCTGACTAGTTTCTGTGGAATAACTGCATAGTCATGATAAAGGGAGCGAAGCCTCTTGATATCCTTGATAATCTTGTCTTTTACCCTATGTATGATACAGATACACATAGAAACACAATATTGACCTAGAGTGCAGGGTTTCTGTATGAGTTTTATTTCTTTTGCAGCATACAACTTGTCTTTACAAGTGGGCATAGATGTATGTATGTCTTGATTTTGTAAGAACAAATAAAATGAAACTCTGAATCAGAGAAATCACGTTGCATTTTATGGAGTCCTTTGAGCCCCTGTAGAACACAGAGAACATGAAATCTCTAACAAAACTATCAGCAGAGATGCACAGCAGTGCCTACTGTACCCCACTTTTACCAGTTCTCTGTATTAACAGGCTTTCAAAAGTGTCAGTTCCCTCATCTCTTACCAGTGAAGTGTTGGGAAGATCCCACAGCTTTCTCACCCACAGTGAAGACATGAGTGTACAGCAGGCATGATCCAATTAAACTATCAGAAAACAGTGTCTCCTTTCAACGTCGTTTTCTAACTAGAAATCAGGCTGAACATTCATTTAACATTAAAACCTTTTTGTTAGTTTGCATCATGTATAATAATCACTTTCATTATGACATTTTACCCCTTGATCCATAGCTTGTCCTTAGCCTCATTCCCCTAATGCCCTTCTTCCCAGCTAGTCACCCTTCTGATGGCATGCACCTGTGCATATGATCGAGTGCGTTTCATTAGAGTTGCTTGCCTCAGCTTCTGTGGCTGAGGGGTGGTTTATTACAGGAGCATGAGCATCTAACCAGTGGTTATAGACATGAAGAAAATGGCTCCCCCTGCCCAAGCAACCGTTAATGCCTGGAGATCTTTAGGAGACTCATTTACCATTGTTTAAATGATACTTGATTTTTAAGTTGTTTTATTAATGTATATAATAGCTTATGTTGTATTAAGAGGATTACTTTTTCTGACATGTATTTTGAAAATACATTTTTAGAATGTGTCTTTTGTCTCTGACATTTTTTTATCAGCTGTAGACATATTTAATATCTATATAACCAGCTTTATAGCTGTTACTTGTGGCTTTTGTTTTGTATTTTACCACCAAAAGCCAGGTTTTCTCTAAAATTAAAGGCCCCATAAACCCTCCCATCCGAACTCTTATTGTGTGCATTTTTCTCATTTTTACTTTTGAGTGTTTGATCTAGAAATTTTTTTCTCTGTTTTTGAAAAATCTATAGCTTTTCTGTTAAATATATAACATCCTTTAGTATTTCTAATCTGTGTGTTCTTTCATCAGGCTGTTATTTAAATTTTTTTTTAGAATCCCAGCACAACTATTTACAAGTGGGACAAGTAATGTTTTGAGCAGTCATTTCAACACACACAGAAAAATCCTGTTGTTGTTTCAGAATTACTGCATTAGGGCTAAAGGTATATATCAAGGCAGAGAACTTAGGTAACATGTCAGAGCCGCTGGGTTCCATTCACAATAACTGCCAAGAAATAAAAAGCATTGATATAGTAATTCATAAAGAATTAAACAGACATTCAAGAATGAGCTTTTGTTGAGTCATCAAACCCTGGCTGTAATAACTCTGGGGCACCCTGCTGATTGCTAGCTTTCTGCTTTCTCAGGGTTGGCTAGAGGAATTGGGTGTGTGTGTGTGTTTGTGTGTGTGTTCATTCGTTCAGTATAGTATTTTGGTTTTAACTTTTTTTTCTTTTTGGTTTTGTTAAGACAGGGTTTCTCTGTGTATCCTTGGCTGTTCTGGAACTCACTCTGTAGACCAGGCTACCATCGAACTCAGAGACTTTGCCTCCCAAGTGCTGGGACTAAAGGCATGTGTCACCATGACCCAGCTTGGTTTTAACTTTTAAACTTAATTTTCCAGTATAAGAATAAAGGCACAATATTTGCGCTGTATGGTCTCAGTGTTGTTTGAAACTGGTGTTGATAAAAAAATGATGACCAATGAAGCAATCATTAGTATGCTTTGCTTGGACATTTGTGATAATTCTATTTTCCCATTGTATCCTAATGAAATTCTGTTCTATTTGGAAAAAGTCATGTTTAAGACAAATGAATTGTCAGGTCAATTTTTTTTTCTTCATTAAATGTTCTTTTTTTCCTTGATAATGACCTCATATTCCAAAGTGTATAAGACTCCTCAGAGGACGGTAGGGTATTTCCTGTGCTGTTGAATTGCTGTTAGCTGATTAAGGCTTGTGAAAATGTCATCAATGCCTACGCCTCAGTCCAAGGTACTGTCTCCCTGAGTCATGCAGAGGTGTTCTGAACGGTGTCGCTGTACTCTTCCTTGCCTACCCACAGAACATCTATTAACCAGATGAAGGCTGTTCCAGCTCTAGGCAGAACCCTATGAGTTAAAGCACCCAAAGGATCTGATCCCATTACCTCTCCCATGCTAACTTCTACCCAAGTTCCTCTTGCCAGCCTGCTCCACTAGGTAGGGCTTCTCATTTGTCCCTTGCGTACTAAGTATTCTGTTGCTTTAGGGTCATGGTCTCTCTACCTGGAGTACTCTTTCTTGATTTATGAAGACTCAAAAACCTTCCTGGTGAGGCCTACCCTGACCACTTAGCTGGGGATACCCTTAATTTATCTCCCTCCACCACATGCATCAGTCATTTGTTTATCAACCTATGTTAATTACCTTCTCTACTTTTTTCCCTAACTCAAACTGAAAAATTCTCAACAGCTGGGACTTTTGTTTGGCTGGCTGGCTCTTGTAATCTTAGGACTTATGTCAAGGCCTGCCATATTGTTTCTGGCCAACAAAGTCCATGGAGTAAGTTACTCACAGACATGTGTCAATCTCTGTGTTCAGAGTGAGAGATATGGGAATCATCCATCACTTTTCAACTCTTATGTGATTCCACGTTTTAAGGATTTCTGTGATGTCTGTTATTAGTTAAAAATAAAATGAAGACCAAAAGAGTTCCAGTGTCCAATGGTAAAAGGAGTCTGTGTGTGTAAGTGTGTGTGTGTGTGTGTGTGTTGTTGGTTGGTATCAGAGGCTCATAAAGACAGATAGTATGTACTCCTACAAACATTAAAAACCTCTATGAGGTGTGTTGTGTAGATAAGGAACCTTCTCAGGGTGATTATGCTCCTTGCTGAAAGCCCACCTTGCTATAAGTGGCACAGGGAGAGCCACACCCATGCTTGCAGCACTTTCTCTGCAGCTCTGCTAACTGCTTTCCTATTCGCTCTCACCACCCTACCTGTTGTCAGTGCCTCAGTTCTCCATCCTGGAATAGAACACTCTTCCTAGAATGCATTTAGCCTGCTTTGGGAGCCATAGCTCCTTCCTCCCTCCTCAAGGGCTCCACCAGCTACAATTTCTCTCAAAAAGTATGTTTCATTTCGCCCAGCCCCTGTGCTTGCAGTCTCACATGCTTGCCAAGTGCCTTTCCTCAGCTAAAGTGTCCATGACTCCCCTTTCTGCTAGGACGTTGATGTTTGTCCTTTGAATCCCAGTGCACAGGTGAAGTTGGTGAAGGCTTTCTAAGCTTCTGTTGGGAAGGTCTTTGGGTTCTGGTCATTGCAAGCACTATTTGTCATTCCGTGTGTATGTTAGAGTGACTTCTCCAGGAATGGGACCTTGTTTCCTTCTTCTTTGCTTTGCTAATGCATTAGCTAAGGTGATCTCATACACATGCACTTGTACATGCATACACATGCACAAAGTGGCCTTAATTTTGTGATATGATGACTTCATTAACACTTGGATTTTGTACTTTGAAAATGGAAGAATGAGGAGTAATATAAAGAAAGGCGAGATGACACCTCAGAAGTTCTCCAGATGAACTCATTAGTATTTATTACTGTAGATGAGTTACTAAGGACACGAACTTACTACAGTGAACTTACTTGCCTTGTCACTTGGTACTTAACTTTGCCCGGCTTCTTACCTCTCTGAGACTCATTTTTAAGTCCTTGTAACGGCCTAACCATTGTGAAAAAAGACTTCATGACAATGAATAGAAATGGCCCACAACATAGTAAACACCAAGTAAATATGTCATTACTAAAAGACTTTATAGCAGAGTTAGTGTGAATGTTTTTGTTCATATAGAAGGGTATCCTAGGACTCGGAAGGCCAGGAGCCATACAGCTCTGAGGGGAGAAAGTATCCCAGTGGAAGAGCATCCTGAGACATGGGGTCCAGGAACCACACAGTTCTGAGAGAAAACTTCCTCTACAGAGGCATTGCAGCTTCCTGGGGAGGGCATCCCCAGCTGAGCCGAGGAGCTCAGGAGCTTCCGCCCTCTCCACCTCTCTTCTTCTTTTCATTGCTTCTTGGCTTCTTCCAATGAGAGAGTTACACCAGGCAGGAACTCTCATAAAAAAAAAAAATTCATTGCTTGGTCCTGGGTGTGGAGGGAGGAATCCAGGAATGGCTGCCCTTTGCTCCAGGGAGAGGATAGCAGGAAATTGGACAAAGGGAAGGATTTATATAGGATTTCTTGGGTGCAACATTTTAGGAGATTCCCAGATTAAGGATTGGTTGGATTATTTCAAGTCTTGAGCTCGGGGAGCTCAGGGATTAATGGGATTTTCTGTTTGGTGATTTGGTGGCCTTTTCACCCCCTCATTCCTGCATAGGACCAATGGGTTAGGATGGGAAGCCATTCCCAGCTGCAGGTGTCTTTGGCTGAGGCAACATCTCTGTGGCAGTGCTCAGGGAGGCTAGAAAGGAGGTGCCCACACTGTGGACAGCTGCTGCAGGTCAGCTCCTGTGGTGGTATTTTACAAAGGCTGTAGGCCAAGGCAGGAAACCTGCTCCTGTGACTGCTGCAGGCAGAGATGTGTGGTGCCACCAATTTGACAGAAACCACCATTTTGACAACTCCTGTAAGGGCATTTTATGAGGCAGTAGGCTGGGACAGGAAGGAGGGGCCAGCCACCACTTTGAAGGCTTTGCAGCTTAGGGACTAAAGTTAGTATTTTGTATTATATGGTCTTGTCTCTAAATTGTATCGAATAGATTGAACAGAAATTCCAAGGCATTCTAAGCACAGCCATTTTGTGTTACTTTATGGGATCATCCTTTAGAATAACTTCTTCCGTTCACCCCCACCCTCACTGCTACACACACGAGGAGAAGCCATTTGGAGTCAATTTTCTTGTTCTTTTTTGAGATACAAGATCTGATCATGTAATTTTTACTCTTAAAAATTAATTTTGACAGGATGTAGAAGTACAAAAGCTGAGCAAGGACAGCTTGTCTCTTGGCAGTCTGTTCCTGGCGTTTTCCACTGTCTTCCTTCATACTCTTGGCCAAAGGTTTCTAATATCTGCATCCTGCTTGTTACTCTTCTTAGCACATGTTTCTTCAGAGCAGTACAACATTATTGCAGGGCATGTGGAGTGACAGGACCTGGTGTCTTGGGTGCTTTTGTTGAGGGTTTCTTCTTTCTTTAAGGGTCTTCTGACAACATATTGGTGGATATCATCTTTAGAGAGACTGAAGAAATAAGAGCTAGGACTGAAACGTCTAAACATTCAAATAAAGACGAGTTAGGAATGATTACTGTTAGAACAGGAAACAGTTGGAACCCGAGACCAGTGTGCGCATGCGTTCATGTTTCTGCATGTGTACATACGTCGCTTTCATGTCTCTCTTGTAATGATCCCAAGTGCATCTTTGGGTGCTCAACTGAGCTTAACATTTAAATAGAGGAAGAGCTGGGGAAGGGAGAGGCTTGCATAAGCAAGCAGTTCAGGTCAAAGTGTGGTAGTGCCCAGTATCATCTCAGTTCTGGTTTTGTACTGGGGCCCCTAGGTACTTAAATGCATGTTCTGTGTAGTGCTCCCTAGGCATTTACGCTGTCATCACTAAAGGGGAATTAGCGAGATTAATCTGGTTCCTATGAGGTGATCACTTTTAATCTAGGTTATAGCTTCATCTGAGGAGTAATCTGCCGTGGGAAGTTTAATTTTCTAGTTGTAGTGCAAGCTATAAAAGAGTACTTGGTGACTACTCTGCATTAATTAAACTTCAATGCCTTTAACTTTGTAGATTTTTGCATAATATTTAGATAAAATCCAGGCACACAGCTCTATACATATGTAGGTATAAATATAGGTTACTGAATATATTAAAATCATCATAAAATAGTTGTTTATAAAGTGATCATTAAAAGACTTTACCATAAACATATACTTAAGTGAACTGGGACTTTGTGAAGTCCCAGTTTCCTAAGTAGTCAAAGCCTGTAAAAAAAAATAACAAAAAACCCCTAGCAGTTATCTTAACAAAACACAAATATTCTGATTGCAAGTGCATCACAGCAGTTATTAGAACAGAATGGTATTTTTGAAGAATATTCATAGTGAATAGTTTTTTCTCATACACTACATACTGACTATGGTTCCTCTCCCTCCACTCTTCCCCCTCCCTCCACTCTTCCCCCTCTCTCCACTCTTCCCCCTCCCTCCACTCTTTCCCCCTCCCTCCACTCTTCCCCCTCCCTCCACTCTTCCCGGTTTCTTCCCCTCTCTCTCCCATCTAGAGCCACACCCCTGTCTCTCATTGGAAATTATAGACGCTTCTAAGGGATAATAATAAAATAAAATTTAATGAGATAAAACAAAAAACTAATGCTTTGCAATTTGACAGGATCAACAAGGAAAAGAGCCCAAGAGAAGGCACATGAATCAGAGACCAACTGACTTTCACACTCAGGAATCCCATAAAAACATTAAACTAGAATCCATGATATGTAGGCAAAAGACCTAGTGCAGACCCCGCAGGCCCTGTGCATGCTGGCTCAGTCTCTGTGAGTTCATATGAGCTTTAATCATGCTGATTTCTTGGTGTCCTCCATCCCCTCTGGCTCTTACATAGATTACAGTAATATTTTAAAGAGCTTTTTTTGCTGCATTAGGCAGTGACTTATGCTCTGTAGTTTTGCATCAGTAGATTAAAGTTTGAACTTAGAAAATCTATTAGGTAAGTTTTCTATTTATAACGTTTTACAAAACTTGAGGTCTAGACACAATTGTCTTAAAAGATATGTTAAAAATAGTTTTTAAAATTATTTTGAGTTGAAACATTATCAATTCATTCTATGTTTTCTGTGTGGAGAATTGTATACACTAATTAAAAATTTCACTCTAGCTAATCTCATTCTCAGCAAACATGCAGGAAGAAAGCTGTCTTCAACTTCTTTCCCATGTGTTGGAAATTTATGAGAACACATCTGTCAGTAGTTCTGAATGCATTGCTACATGAATTTAGTACCTGACAAGTTGTCCTCTATCCGTGTCAGAAGACTTAATAGGTGGGCAATAATTAAAGGATTAGGATTATATCCATGTAATGTGAAATCTGTGTATGTTAGCCAATTTACCATGGGGATGCCGAGTTTCAAATCTTGCGTGTGATTACAAGTCTTGGTGCTGAATGTTTACACTCTACAAAAGGCATGCCAAGAAAAAACCGCAGAGGTAGCATCAATTTAACAGAACCATTTCAAAGTTGTAGATTGATTTTCTGTTTCACAAGCATTAGCATAATTAGAGAAACATCACAAATTCTAGGTGAAACGAGATGTGATTCAATTCAGGAAGATGTTGTGTTTAGCTGTTAGAGGTTCAACAGTGGGAAGGATGGGAAGTTTCTGCCTTCCTGAATCTTGACTTTAGCCCTCAAGTCATCAGAAAGACTTTCTCTGACCCTTCAAAGGAGGTCAAAGATCTATTACCTCCGCACCTTGTTTGGTAAGATTATGTGCTGCATATCTGCTGCTTGTCTGTTTATCAGTTAAACCATAAGCATGTAATGGCCTGTTTCCTCAGCACCAGTTATTCAAAAGGCTTTCCTTGTTCCAATACATATCTTGTCTTTGTTAAGTCAATTTGTTCTAAATATATGTGTTTATTTCTTCACTTTCTGTTCTGTCTTCATTGATCTATGTTCTTTTTAATACCAGTGCTATATTGTTTTGGTCACTGTTGCTCATGGTACATTTTGAAATTGAATATTGTGATTCCTTTTGCATAAGTTAACTTCAACTATTCAAGGTATTTTGTAGTTCCATTTGAATTTTGTAATTGTTTTCGTATTAGTATGAAGGATATCAATGGTATTTTGATAAGGATTGCATTAAATTGTAAGCTATTTGGGGGGGGGGGTTGGATATGTTACCAATGTAAAATCTTGCAGTTCTTGCTTATGGTATCTTTACTGTGTGTGAATGTGTGTGTGTGTGTGTGTGTCCGTGTCCTCTCTTCAGTTTCTTTCTCCAGTGGTTTATAGATTTCCTTGTAAAATTTTTTGTTTCTTTAATCTTATTTCTAAATATTATATACTTTGTAGTTACTGTAGAGTTAATTGTCATCTTGATTTCTTGTGAGCTAGTTCAGTGTATAGGAAACTAATTTTTGTGTGTTGATATTATTTTATATTATTGATCTATTTTACTTTATTGAATTTGATTATCAGTTCCAATGGTTTTTGTTTGTTTGTTTGTTTGTTCTGGAGTCCCTAGATTTTTCTTTATTTAACATTATGCCAGGGTGGAGCTATTGTTCAATAGTAGGGCACCTTTGTAGCTTGTGCAAGGAGGATGAGGGGACAGTGCTCATCCTCCATCCAAATGATGATCTCATCTCTAAATGGGTAGTTTGCTTTCCTCCGTTCCAAAGTGGTTAGCATTAGGCTTTGAATACATGTTCTTCTTATATTACTGATTTGATATGAATTTTTAAAAGCTGAAACTAAGCCTTAGGAGTTCAGGAGATGACCTGTTAAATAAGAAAACGTCCTTCACCAACGTGGAGACAAAAGCTGGTCACAAAGTTACTCCACATTGGGGAGTATGCAAGACAAGAGGATCCTGAGAGTTCTCTGGCTAGTTTGCTCAAAACAGGGACTGGAGTAGAGATCCTGTCCCATGTAATAAGGCAAAGAGTGATAGAGTAAGGAACCCAAAATCCTGGTCTGGTTTCCACATGTGTGTGCACAGGTGTGTGCTTGTACACAATGATGTGTGTCCTCCACCCCCACCCCCAAATCAAACAAAACAAGCTTCTAAGCCTTAGGGAGAGCTGTAATATTGGTTCACCTGTCTTGCATTGGGGCTTTTCATAATAAGACATTGTTTGCTTTATGTTGTAACATGTTTATATTCAATTAGATGGTGTCAAATGACCAAACATAATGGTAGTTAATGGTAGACCTCTAACATTAACTGGGTATGATATTTTAAACCAATGCTACATAATCAATTAAAGAATAATATGAAGCTTTTTTATCGTTCAAAAGAGGGTGATACAGTAGAAAGAGTTGAAGGGTCTAAGTTTTATCATAATATCAAATAAGACTTCAGACCTCTTATATTAGATCTCTGAAACATACTATGTCAGTTGCAAATTCTGAGGGTTAAAAATCAAGTTCTCTTCTTGCCTTTTTAAGTTCCTTTTTTATTTTTTGTTTTTAAAGGAAGATTTATTGCATTTATTTTTACACACAAACACACACACGTGTGTGTGTATGTGTGTGTGTGCGCACACGCATGCCACATGCATGTGAGTTCCTGGAGTCGGAGCCACAGGAAGTTATGATCCATCTGATATGGATTCTAAGAACTGAACTCAGGTTCTCTGGAATGAAGTACATGCTCTGAAATGTTGAAACATCTCTCCACTTCAATTTTCCCAAGTTTTGTTATCATCTGTAAAGTTTCAACCCCATCTTCTTACCTCTTCCCTCTTTTTTACTTCCCTCCCCTTTCTTTCTTGGTCTTCTACACAAGAATTTGGAGAGAATGACTTTTGTGGTGCTTTGAATAGGAATGGCGCCACAGACTCATGTGTTAGCATGCTTGTCCATAGGGAGTGGCACTATTAGGAGGTGTGGTCTTATTGGAGTAGCTGTGACCTTGTTGGAGGAAGTGTGTCACTGTAGCGGTGAGCTTTGAGCTCTCAAATGTTTAAGCTCAGGCTCAGTGTCACACTTCTTTTCCTCCTGCCTGCTAATCCAGATATAGAACTCTCAGCTCCTTCTCTAGCACCATGTCTGCCTGGATGCTGCCATTTTTCCTGCCATGATGATAACTGACTAAACCTCTGAACTGTAAGCCAGCCCCAGTGAAATGCTTTCCTTTATAAGAGTTGTCATGGTTGCCAGTCAGTGGTGATGCATGCCTTTAATCCCAGCACTTGGGAGGCAGAGGCAGGCAGATTTCTGAATTTGAGGCCAGCCTGGTCTACAGAGTGAGTTCCAGAATAGCCAGGGCTACACATAGAAACCCTGTCTCAAAAAACAAAACAAAACAAAAAACAAAACAAAACAAAACAAAAGAGTTGTCGTGGTCATAGTGTCTCTTCACACCAATGAAACCCTAACTCAGGCAACTTTGAACTGTTTTCCTCCTGGCCCTAAGTCCTAAGTGCTGAGACTACAGATATATGCTACCACCTGACTCTACCTTTATTCTTTTTTTTATTGTGTTTGCAAGTCTAAGTATCAAGAATATTGAATAACTTGTGTGAATTAAAAGCCAGAGATCTATCTGCACTTGTTTTGGAGACTAGAGTTTTCTCTGGCCATTCAGCTATCTATCCTGTCTTGGAAAAATCATTAGTACATTTTCTTTTGTTACAAGAGCAGTTAATTTCGCTACAATTTACATGATGGTATTTTTATTTGAGTATCTCCCAATGAAATGTAAACATTTGGCTCTTCAGGTTGGCAGACACTAGCAATGGCACAGCAGTTGCTTGGTAATCATGCTCTAATGTGTGAATACCCATTGTTCTGTATACCTACTGGTTGTTAATGGAGAGCACTCTTTCATGAAGGCACATGATTTGAAGGCTGAACTTTGGTTAACTTTAGTATAATAGAATTGAGTATAGTTAGTTCTTCAGAGAAAACCAGAACATCATCAAAAAGAAAAGCTTTGGGATTATAAATACAGTTTCATATCCATCTTCAGCATTTTTATGAGAAATCAGAATGTAGAAAAATTTCACTCCATTTTTAAATCAATAGGTTCTCCAGGTTTATTTAACAACTTCTGTGTGATGAAAATAGCAGATATAATTTCTACCTTCAGATGGTTGGTATTTAAAAGGAAAAGAAAGTTCAGTAATAAATGTATTTCTACCCATCTGACACATGCTAGAATGAACACAAGTCATTGCAATGCTGTGGGTATGAACGTGAGTGCATGGTGTATAAGTAATAGGTGTCGATTTCTGGCACATGTGTGTGTAATATGGAATTCCTTTTATACTGCTATAGAATTCCCAGAGTTTGGACTAGGTCACTTCTCAGGCACTTTTCTTTCTTTATTTTTTTTTATAATTTATTTTTTCTCAAATCGTAATTCATTCACACAGGGGTTATAAACACAGAAAGGCAGGATGTGGGGAAGTGAATGGCACTGGAGTGTGGGTGTTCAGGGGGAATACAGATATCTTCAGAACCGGGTATCGGCTGGGTGAAGGTTCAGGGGACAAGTCACTATGACTTCTAAGCTATCTTAACCTCTGAGCCATTTCTCCAGCCCCACAGTCAGTGTTTTGATTTGTAATACTTTTCACATTGATTTGCAGAGGCAGTTTCAGTCAAAATCCTGAGTTTCTTGGTGAAAACTTGAAATCTAAATAAAATCATACTGTACTGTTTTTTTTGTGTGTGTGTGTATGACTGAATTATTTCACTTAGCATAACATCCTCAAAGTTCATCTGCGTGTCTGGTCCCATCTGACAAGATTTCCTTCTTTTGATGACAAACTGTATTAGGGTTCTCTAGTGTCACAGAACTTATGGAACCAATCTCTCTCTCTGTGTCTCTGTCTCTCCATATATATATATATATATATATGTCTGCTCCAGGCCATCCTTAGTGGGTCGACTGGGTCAATATCTATGGATATTTATTGGAATATAGGCTGCAGTCCAACTAACCCAACAATGGCCAGATGTAAATGGAAAGTACAAGAATCTAGTAGTTGCTCAGTTCCACAAGCTTGCTG
Source organism: Grammomys surdaster (assembly GCF_004785775.1). Classification (NCBI taxonomy): domain Eukaryota; kingdom Metazoa; phylum Chordata; class Mammalia; order Rodentia; family Muridae; genus Grammomys; species Grammomys surdaster. The sequence continues at coordinate 1,199,058 of NW_021604754.1, read as the reverse complement.
TCTTGTCTAGTCTTTTGTATATGCTGGAATCCCAAAGAAGTAGACTCCAATGCCAGTGAAGAAATGGATGCTAGCAAGGCGAAGGCAAGCAGACAAAAAGCAACATTCTCTTCCTTCTTCCATGTCTATATAGACTTTCATCAAAGGTGTGACTCAGATTAAGAGTATGTCTTCTGGTCTAGATCCAGATCATAGGTGTGCCCTCCATTTCTGGATTGTAGTTCATTCCAGATATAGTCAAGTTGACAACCAACAATGACTATCATACCAACTAATATTCCACTTTATGAATATGCCACATTTATTTATCTTTTATCTGTTTCTTGATACATACTTGGTTCGGCGCACATTTTAGCCATTTGTTAGAAAAAATGCTGCTATAACAGAGGGTATCCAATGTATTTCTTTAAAACTGTGCTTTGGGGGTTTTGTTTGTTTCTGTTTTTCTTTCATCAAACTTGAACCTGCCTCCACTTCCTGAGTGCTGGAATTGGAGGTCCTCCAAGCCCTGCATAGTCAATACCTTGATTTTGAATATAGACCTAGTTTTAGGGTTGCTATGGCTATTCTGCTTTTAATTTTAGAACAACCACTATTTATTACTCTTACCTCTAAAATGTTGAGACTTTATAAACAAGTGGACAAAACAGTTAACTCACATGAGGGGATATGTTAGTAAAATAAACATGAAAATATTTGTTAAGTCTTTTTTTTGGATATTTTATTTACATTTGAGATGTTCTCCCCTTTCCCCATTCCACCCCCCCTGCCCAGGAACACCCTATCCCATCCCCCCTCCTCCTGTTTCCATGAGGATGTGCCCCCACCTACCCCCCCACTCCCACCTCCCCACCCTCGAATTCCCCGACACATGGGACCAAGGATCTCCTCTCCTGCCTATACCTGTCAGGACCATCCTCCCTTGCATATATAGCTGGAGCCATGGGTCTCTCCCTAAGTGCTCCCAGGCTGGTGGTTTAGGCCATGGGGGCTCTGATTGGTTGGTATTGTTGCTCTCCTCATGGGGTCACAAACCCTTTCAACTCTTTCAGTCTTAACTCTAACTCCTCCATTGGGAACCCCATGATCAGTTCAATGGTTAGCTGTGAGCTTCTGCCTCTGAATATGTCACTCTTGCAGAACTCTAAGGAGACAGCTATGTCAGGCTCCTGTCAGCATGCACTTCCTGACATCCACATCAGCGTCTACCTTTGGTGACTGTACATGAGATGGATACCGAGGTAGAATGGTCTCCAGAAGGCCCCTCCTTCAGTTTCTGTCCCTCACTTTGTCTCCATATTTGCTCCCTTGAGTATTTTGTTACTCCTTCTAAGAAGGACCAAAGCATTCCCACTTGGTCTTCAATCTTCAAGAGCTTTATAGGGTCTGTGAGTTGAATCTTGGGTGTTTCAAGGTTCTGGGCTAAAATCCAATAATCAGTGAGTGAATTTCATGTGGGTTCTTTTATAATTGGGTTACCTCACTCAGGATGATATTTTTTAGTTCCATCCATCTACCTAAGAATTTCTCGAATTCTTTGTTTTTAATAGCTGAATAATATTCCATTTATGTAAATGTACCACATTTTTGTATGCATTCCTCTGTTGAAGGACATCTGGGTTCTTTCCAGCTTCTGGCTATTATAAATAAAGCTGCTATGAACATAGTGGAGCATATGTCCTTGTTATATGTTCGAGCATCTTCTGCGTATATGCCCAGGAGTGGTATTGCTAAGTCCTCAGGTAATGATATGTCCAGTTTTCTGAGGAACTGCCAGACTGATTTCCAGAGTGGTTGCACCATCTTGCAATCCCACCAACAATGGAGGAGTGTTCCTCTTTCTCCACATCCTTGCCAGCATCTACTATCACCTGAGTTTTTGATCTTAGCCATTCTGACTGGTGTGACGTGGAATCTCAGGGTTGTTTTGATTTGAATTTCCCTGGTAACTAAGGATGCTGAACATTTCTTTAGGTGCTTCTTGGCCATTTGAGTTTCCTCAGTTGAGAATTCTTTGTTTAGCTCTATACCCCATTTTTTAATAGAGTTATTTGGCTGTCTGGAGTCTAATTTCTTGAGTTCTTTGTATATATTGGATATTAGTTCTATATCAGATGTGGGATTGGTAAAGATCTTTTCCCAATCTATTGGTTGCCCTTTGGTCCTATTGACATTGTCCTTTGCCTTACAGAAACTTTGCACTTTTATGAAGTCCCATTTGTCAATTCTTGATCTTAGAGCATAAGCCATTGGTGTTCTGTTCAGGAACTTTTCCCATGAACTTTTCCTAGTATTCGAGGGTCTTCCCCACCTTCTCTTCTATTAGTTTCAGTGTATCTGGTTTTATATGGAGGTCCTTTATCCACTTGGACTTTAGCTTTGTACAAGGAGATAACAATGGATCTATTTGCATTCTTCTACATGTTGTCCTCCAGTTGAACCAGCACCATTTATTGAAAATGCTGTCCTTTTTCCACTGGATGGTTTTAGCTCCTTTGTCAAAGATCAAATGACCATAGGTGTGTGGGTTCATTTCTGGGTCTTCAATTCTATTCCATTGATCTTCCTGCCTGTCTCTGTACCAATACCAAGTAGTTTTTATCACTATTGCTCTGTAGTACAGCTTGAGGTCAAGGATGGTGATTCCTCCAGAAGTTCTTTTATTGTTGAGAATAATTTTTGCTGTCCTGGGTTTTTTGTTATTCCAAATGAATTTGAGAATTTCTCTTTCTAACTCTGAAGAATTGAGTTGGTATTTTAATGGGGATTGCATTCCATCTGTAGATTGCTTTTGGCAAGATGGCCATTTTTATTATATTAATCCTGCCAATCCATGAGCATGGGAGATCTTTCCATCTTCTGAGATCTTCTTCAATTTCTTTCTTCAGAGACTTGAAGTTCTTGTCATACAGATCTTTCACTTGCTTGGTTAGATTCACACCAAGGTATTTTATATTATTTG
>NW_021604754.1:1183495-1195696 GCF_004785775.1 Grammomys surdaster | reverse complement strand
AGGGTTGCTATGGCTATTCTGCTTTTAATTTTAGAACAACCACTATTTATTACTCTTACCTCTAAAATGTTGAGACTTTATAAACAAGTGGACAAAACAGTTAACTCACATGAGGGGATATGTTAGTAAAATAAACATGAAAATATTTGTTAAGTCTTTTTTTTGGATATTTTATTTACATTTGAGATGTTCTCCCCTTTCCCCATTCCACCCCCCCGGCCCCGGAACCCCCGATCCCCGCCCCCCCCCTCCCGGTGCCGGGGGGGTGTGGCCCCACCCACCCCCCCCCCCCCCCCTCCCCACCCCCGAATTCCCCGACACATGGGACCAAGGATCTCCTCTCCTGCCTATACCTGTCAGGACCATCCTCCCTTGCATATATAGCTGGAGCCATGGGTCTCTCCCTAAGTGCTCCCAGGCTGGTGGTTTAGGCCATGGGGGCTCTGATTGGTTGGTATTGTTGCTCTCCTCATGGGGTCACAAACCCTTTCAACTCTTTCAGTCTTAACTCTAACTCCTCCATTGGGAACCCCATGATCAGTTCAATGGTTAGCTGTGAGCTTCTGCCTCTGAATATGTCACTCTTGCAGAACTCTAAGGAGACAGCTATGTCAGGCTCCTGTCAGCATGCACTTCCTGACATCCACATCAGCGTCTACCTTTGGTGACTGTACATGAGATGGATACCGAGGTAGAATGGTCTCCAGAAGGCCCCTCCTTCAGTTTCTGTCCCTCACTTTGTCTCCATATTTGCTCCCTTGAGTATTTTGTTACTCCTTCTAAGAAGGACCAAAGCATTCCCACTTGGTCTTCAATCTTCAAGAGCTTTATAGGGTCTGTGAGTTGAATCTTGGGTGTTTCAAGGTTCTGGGCTAAAATCCAATAATCAGTGAGTGAATTTCATGTGGGTTCTTTTATAATTGGGTTACCTCACTCAGGATGATATTTTTTAGTTCCATCCATCTACCTAAGAATTTCTCGAATTCTTTGTTTTTAATAGCTGAATAATATTCCATTTATGTAAATGTACCACATTTTTGTATGCATTCCTCTGTTGAAGGACATCTGGGTTCTTTCCAGCTTCTGGCTATTATAAATAAAGCTGCTATGAACATAGTGGAGCATATGTCCTTGTTATATGTTCGAGCATCTTCTGCGTATATGCCCAGGAGTGGTATTGCTAAGTCCTCAGGTAATGATATGTCCAGTTTTCTGAGGAACTGCCAGACTGATTTCCAGAGTGGTTGCACCATCTTGCAATCCCACCAACAATGGAGGAGTGTTCCTCTTTCTCCACATCCTTGCCAGCATCTACTATCACCTGAGTTTTTGATCTTACCCATTCTGATTGGTGTGACGTGGAATCTCAGGGTTGTTTTGATTTGAATTTCCCTGGTAACTAAGGATGCTGAACATTTCTTTAGGTGCTTCTTGGCCATTTGAGTTTCCTCAGTTGAGAATTCTTTGTTTAGCTCTATACCCCATTTTTTAATAGAGTTATTTGGCTGTCTGGAGTCTAATTTCTTGAGTTCTTTGTATATATTGGATATTAGTTCTATATCAGATGTGGGATTGGTAAAGATCTTTTCCCAATCTATTGGTTGCCCTTTGGTCCTATTGACATTGTCCTTTGCCTTACAGAAACTTTGCACTTTTATGAAGTCCCATTTGTCAATTCTTGATCTTAGAGCATAAGCCATTGGTGTTCTGTTCAGGAACTTTTCCCGTGAACTTTTCCTAGGTATTCGAGGGTCTTCCCCACCTTCTCTTCTATTAGTTTCAGTGTATCTGGTTTTATATGGAGGTCCTTTATCCACTTGGACTTTAGCTTTGTACAAGGAGATAAGAATGGATCTATTTGCATTCTTCTACATGTTGTCCTCCAGTTGAACCAGCACCATTTGTTGAAAATGCTGTCCTTTTTCCACTGGATGGTTTTAGCTCCTTTGTCAAAGATCAAATGACCATAGGTGTGTGGGTTCATTTCTGGGTCTTCAATTCTATTCCATTGATCTTCCTGCCTGTCTCTGTACCAATACCAAGTAGTTTTTATCACTATTGCTCTGGAGTAGTACAGCTTGAGGTCAAGGATGGTGATTCCTCCATAAGTTCTTTTATTGTTGAGAATAGTTTTTGCTGTCCTGGGTTTTTTGTTATTCCAAATGAATTTGAGAATTTCTCTTTCTAACTCTGTGAAGAATTGAGTTGGTATTTTAATGGGGATTGCATTGAATCTGTAGATTGCTTTTGGCAAGATGGCCATTTTTATTATATTAATCCTGCCAATCCATGAGCATGGGAGATCTTTCCATCTTCTGAGATCTTCTTCAATTTCTTTCTTCAGAGACTTGAAGTTCTTGTCATACAGATCTTTCACTTGCTTGGTTAGATTCACACCAAGGTATTTTATATTATTTGTGACTATTGTGAAGGGTGTCATTTCCCTAATTTCTTTTTCAGCCTGTTTATCTTTCACATAGAGGAAGGCTACTGATTTGTTTGAGTTGATTTTATAACCAGCCACTTTGCTGAAGTTGTTTATCAGGTTTAGGAGTTCTCTGGTGGAAGTTCTGGGGTCACTTAAGTATACTATCATATCATCTGCAAATAGTGATATTTTGACTTCTTCCTTTCCTATTTGTATCCCTTTGACTTCTTTTTGTTGTCTAATTGCTCTGACTAGGACTTCCAGTACTATATTGAGTAGGTAGGAAGAGCAGCCTCCTCTAGTCCCTGATTTTAGTGGGATTGCTTTAAGTTTCTCTCCATTCAGTTTGATGTTGGCTACTGGTTTGCTGTATATTGCTTTTACTATGTTTAGGTATGGGCCTTGAATTCCTGATCTTTCCAAGACTTTTACCCTGAAGGGATGGTGAATTTTGTCAAATGCTTTCTCAGCATCTAGTGAGATGATCATGTGGTTGTTTTCTTTGAGTTTGTTTATATAGTGGATTACATTGATGGATTTCCAAATATTGAACCATCCCTGCATTCCTGGGATAAAGCCCAATTGATCATGATGGATAATTGTTTTGATGTTTTCTTGGATTCAGTTTTGCATCGATGTTCATAAGGGAGATTGGTCTGAAGTTCTCTTTCTTTGTTGGGTCTTTGTGAGGTTTAGGTATGAGTGTGATTGTAGCTTCATAGAACGAATTGGGTAGTGTTCTTTCCATTTCTATTTTGTGGAATAGTTTGGAGAGAATTGGTATTGGGTCTTCCTTGAAGGTCTGATAGAATTCTGCACTAAAACCATCCAGTCATGGGCTTTTTTTGGTGGGGAGACTTTTAATAACTGCAGCTATTTCTTTAGGGGTTATAGGATTGTTTGGATGGTTTATTTGCTCCTGATTTAACTTTGGTACCTGGTATCTGTCTAGAAAATTGTCCATTTTATCCAGATTTTCCAGTTTTGTTGTGTATATGCCTTTGTAGTAGGATCTGATGTTTTTTTTAATTTTCTCAGTTTCTGTTGTTATGTCTCCCTTTTCAGTTCTGATTTTATTAATTTGGATACTGTCTTTGTACCTTCTGGTTAGTCTGGATAAGGATTTATCTATCTTGTTGATTTTCTCAAAGAACCAACTCCTGGTTTTGCTGAGATTTTGTATAATTCTTTCTGTTCCTACTTGGTTGATTTCAGCCCTGAATTTGATTATTTCCTGACATCTACTCCTCTTGGGTGTATTTGCTTCTTTTTGTTCTAGAGCTTTCAGGTGTACTGTCAAGTTGTTTATGTATGCTTCTTCCAGTTTCTTTTTGTAGGCACTTAGAGCTATGAGTTTTCCTCTTAGCACTGCTTTCAAGGAGTTCCACAAGTTTTGGTATGATGTTTCCTCATTTTCATTAAATTCTAAAAAGTCTTTCTTTATTTCTTCCTTGACCAAGTCATCATTGAGTAGAGCATTATTCAGTTTCCAAGTGCATGTGGGTTTTCCATTGGTTTTGTCATTATTAAAGACCAGCCTTAGTCCGTGGTGATCTGATAGGATGCAAGGAATTATTTCAATCTTTCTGTTGAGGCCTTTTTTGTGACCAATTATATGGTCTATTTTGGAGAAGGTACCATCAGGTGCTGAGAAAATGGTATATTCTTTTGTTTTAGGATGAAATGTTCTATAGATATCTGTTAAATCCATTTGGTTCAAACTTCTGTTAATTTCAATGTGTCTCTGTTTAGTTTCTGTTTCCATGATCTGTCTATTTCTGAGAGTCGGGTGTTAAAATCCCCCATTATTATTGTGTGAGGTGCAATGTGTGTTTTGAGGTTTAGTAAAGTTTCTTTTATGAATGTGGTTGTCCTTGCATTTGGAGCATAGATATTCAGAATTGAGAGTTCATCTTGGTAGATTTTTCCTTTGATGAGTATGAAGTGTCCTTCCTTATCTTTTTCTTTTTTGATTACTTTTGGTTGAAAGTCGATTTTATTTGATATTAGAATGGCTACTCCAGCTTGTTTCTTGGGACCATTTGCTTGGAAAATTGTTTTCCATCCTTTTACTCTGAGGTAGTGTCTTCTTTGTCACTGAAGTATGTTTCCTGTATGCAGCAAAATTCTGGGTCCTGTTATGTCTGATAGTCTACATCTTTTTATTGGAGAATTTAGTCCATTGATGTTAAGAGATATTAAGGAAAAATGATTGTTGCTTCCTGTTATTTTTGTTATTAGAGGTGGAATTATGTTTGTGTAGCTATCTTCTTTTGGAGTTGTTGGAAGATTACTTCCTTGGTTTTTCTAGGTTGGAGTTTCCTTTCTTGTGTTGGTGTTTTTCATCAATTATCCTTTGAAGTGCTGGATTTGTGTGAAGATATTTGATTTGTGTGCAAATTTAGTTTTTTCATGGAATATCTTGGTTTCTCCATCTATAGTGATTGAGAGTTTTGCTGGGTAAAGTAGCCTGGGCTGTCATTTGTGTTCTCTTAGGGTCTGTATGATATCAGTCCAGGATCTTCTGGCTTTTATAGTCTCTGGTGGGAAGTCTGGTGTAATTTTTATAGGTCTGCCTTTATATGTTACTTGACCTTTTCCCTTACTGCTTTTAGTATTTTTTCTTTGTTTTGTGCATTTTATGTTTTGATTATTATGTGATGGGAGGTGTTTCTTTTCTGGTCTAGTCTATTTGGTGTTCTGTAGGCTTCTTGTATGTTTATGGGCATCTCATTTTTTAGGTTAGGGAAGTTTTCCTCTATAATTTTGTTGAAGATATTTACTGGCCCTTTAAGTTGGGAATCTTCACTCTCATCTATACCTATTATCCTTAGGTTTGGTCTTCTCATTGTGTCCTGGATTTCCTGGATGTTTTGGGTTAGGAGCTTTTTGCATTTTGCATTTTTTGATAGTTGTGTCAATGTTTTCCATGGTATATTCTGCCCATGAGAATCTCTCTTCTATCTCTTGTATCCTTTTGGTGATGCATGCGTCTATGACTCCTGATCTCTTTCCTAGGTTTTCTATCTCCAGGGTGGTCTTCCTTTGAGATTTCTTTATTGTTTCTATTTCCATTTTTAGATCCTGAATGGTTGTGTTCAATTCCTTCACCTGTTTGATTGTATTTTCTTGCAATTCTTTAATGGATTTCTGTGTTTCCTCTTTAAGGGCTTCTACCTGTTTACCTGTACTCTCCTGTATTTCTTTAAGGGAGTTACTTATTTACTTCTTAAAATCCTCTCTCATCATCTCGAGAAGTGATTTTAATTCTGAATCCTGCTTTTCCTGTGTGATGGGGTGTGCAGGGCTTGCTATGGTGGGAGAACTGGGTCCTGATGATGCCAAGTAACTTTGGTTTCTGTTGCTTGTGTTCTTGCACTTGCCTTTCCCCATCTGGTTAACTCTAATGTTATCTGTGCACACTGTGTCTGACTCGAGTCTGTCTTTCCAGTTATTTTGCTTGTGTCTGAACTCCTCAGAGTCCAGATGTCTCTGTGATCCTGTGATCCTAATCTCCTGGGTGGAAGAACTCCCAGGACTCAGGCCGCCTCTGGCATCCTGAAATCCTGCTACTCTGAGTGCAGTGATTCTCTAAGATGGTTCAGGATATGGTGTCTTCACAGGAGAAGACCAGCTAGGTGTTCACTGGTCTGAGTGGAGTGACTCCTCTAGAATGGCTCAGGGTACATTGTCCACTCCTCTGAGCGCTGCAGTTCCTCTAGGATGGCTCAAGATAAGGTGTCTCCAGAGGAGCAGACCAGCTAGGTGTTTGCCCTAGCCAAAAGGAACAGGCTTGGGCTTGTTAAGTCTTAATTAAGGTTCTTGATTGAATTTATAGCACATAAAATTATTTTGTAATTACTGAGGTAATCCTGTCTTCACAAAGCATGAGAAACTCACATTGACAAAACTGCAATAAAATTCATACACTCATTTGATAAACAAAACCAGAAAGGTCTTTTGTTGCTAGCAGAAAAATGAATAAAGTCTTTTGGAATATTGGATGGAAAAAAATGTAGGGAATGGCTTTAGAAAGTGTCCAAATCCTTTGTCTCACTAGTTCTATCCCTAGGAATTACCCCAAGGAGAGATGTATGAACACAGTGAGCAGACTCTACTGTCCTCAATAACAAAGCATTGGAAAGAACCCCAGTGTTCACAGAAAGGGAGCTGGTACCCTAGTGATGCTCACCAGCCTGACAGTATCAACAGGTCATTAAAGTGAAAAGGGTGGAGACTAGACACTTGGGAAATACATTCAGGGATAACATTCAATAGACTAGAAACTATGTCGTGATTTCAAGAATACCGTCTATCTGAAAGCTATTAGGGAATGATGCGATTTCATTAAGAAGACAGTTTACAGGGGAATTATGGATAATTAAAATAATGTTCAATGTAATGGTATTTTTCTATTAATAACAAGAAAGGCAATCTAATTCTTACACTTGGCAGCATCTTGCACATTGAAAGCACTATGGAGTTTGTGGGAAATGGGAGAGTTCAGGTCCCTGAGGTGCTCAGGATGAAGGGAATGAACAGATTGGTCCTTTGTTTTTGTACTTATTGTTTCCATTGCAGTTTTGCCCTGAGACTCTAAAGTTGACAGTGGGGTGGGGGAGGCAGTTGTCATAAGACTCAACCCAATGGCCCAGTGCTATCTCCAACCTGCTGGTGAGATTATTTGAACTTTGCTCTCTACACCTTTTGTGTATGAAATGTAAGTGAAGAATAGGAGGTTAATTGCAGAAAGCAGTTCACAAAAAGCATTGTGAATTGCTTTTTGCAAGCAATTGATGTAGATTATTCAATACTCAAAGAGATTAGATGCCCAAAGTATGGAACAATCTAAATCCCTAAGTGGCAAGGAAAAAATTCACGTAAATGCTGTACTTTCCATAAAATGCTAGTTGAAGCCTTTGTACTTATGCTGAGAAAGCATGGTAGAGTACAGCCTGAATTAGTAATGAGAATGAAGGGTGGGAGCCACAGTCACTGAAAAGGGAATGCTAGGGGGTGGCACTGGTACTAAGAGAACATGTGCAGCCATTGCTGTACCAGGATAAGAAAATGAGAGTCGTACTACTCACGAGGGGAATAAACCTTTCAAGACAAGGCCTGAGAACATGGATGCAGTTTCAGAATAAGCTTCTGGTTCAGTCTGAGTCAGTGGGTAATTTGTTCATCATTGATTTTTTTTGTCTGTGTATCAGTCAGCATGGCCTGCCATAACAAAATGCCATAAACTGAGTAGCCCAAACTCTGAGAATTTATTACTCACATAAATGAAGGCACCTAACGTGGAGACATTGAGGAGGCCTCAAAGTCAGCTGCCAACTGATTTGATTTCCTGGTTAGGATCTGATTTGTGTGTCAGCCTCTTGTTATATATTCCCAGTGGGCAGCGGAAGAAAGTCCCCCATGTCTCTTCTCATGAGGATACCAATCCCTCCGAGACTCCCTGTGTTCTTATGTAGTTCTAAATATCCACCAAAGGTTCCATCTCCAAATATTGTATTGGGGGCTTAAACTTAAACATGGGGATTCTAGGGGAACAGAATCTATAGGTAATAATAATTTTCCAGATAGGACCCCTATATTACACTTTCCAGTTCATGAGCTCGTGCTAATTGTGCTACATTGGCTGGGATGAAATTTAGAAGTGAAAACCAGTTAAATTTTGATCACTGTGATAAATTTAATCAGACCTTAGAGCAGTATATGGAATGTATTTCAGTGAGCTCACTTTCTGATACATTGTTAAGTAATAACACACATTTGGTTCTTATGTGAATTCTTTCTCCTTTTCTAGAACATTGATATATTTAACACTGCAAACTTTCTATGGTTGTGTATATTTGTATAGCCTCCTCAAAAGATAAAATTATAATGGCTTTTCATATCAAATTAAACTTAGGAGGAAGCCAAGGTTGGAATAGAGCTATAGGTATGTGATAAAGATTTGTTTCCCTAGAGAGGCTCTGGATTGGATCTCTAGCAAAACACTACAAAACAACAAAACAAAGAAAAAAACCGAATCCACAAAGGCAAATGCTTATGCTCATATCTGACAGCAGATAGACAGGAACGTGGGAAACTCCTGTGGTACTGTCATGCTCCAGTGTCTTTTCTTCATCCAAGGAATACAGTTTAAATGTGTGCTGTTTGTAGCAGTCCTCAAAAGGTGTTTTATTTACATCAGTATTCTTTTTAAAAGAGTTGATATAATAATTTTTGAGAACATTAAATCTCTTTTTGGGAAAACACTTGGCTTTCTTTTGTTTCTTTACCAATAACAGTAGAGTTATGACAACATCATATGAAATTTAATAAAAGATGTTTAGTTTGGCTATCTTCGAGGGTTTCTGTCGAATTTCACTTAAAGCAAAAGATGCTTCTCTGTTCTATTGAAGATGACTGTGAAGTGAAACAGTGTACATTTTCTGTATTATCACCCCACTCAACAGTCTCATCAATAAGCACACATCATTTTGCTTTTCATTTAGCTAATTCTTCCTTAGAAAAGTTTAAGGAGAGATGTGACGTAACAATTATAAAAAGCAAACATTAATGACATATCAAAGTAATTAAAAAATTACTTTCCTATCAGCTTTTGTCAGGGGTTTCCAGGAAAGTCTCAGAAGAAATTGCTTTAAAAAGAAAACAAGAAAACAAACAAACAAACAAAAAAAGACTTTTTAATTAACTTGAGAAAGGTCTGGGGGGACTTTAAGTACAAACACACTCCAGTAGAAATTGGTGGCTTTAGTAAGTCAGTGATGTCTTCACATGGACAAGACCAATGTATTGTGTCCCACAGATGGAATTTGGCCAGAATTAAATGATTTCAGAAGGATTTTAAGCATGATAATCAGATTATTTTGGTATTAACTTGGCCAAAGTCCCTCCTAACCTCAGTCATGCACAGGTAGTCCATAACCCCTTGAATAGCAAAGTTGTCTCTTGGCTGGTGCCACCCCAGCTCTTTCTAGGGTGGTGATTCTCCTGGCTTGGGGCTTTTTAGAAACATGCTTCTCCTCATGGTGTATTCTCCTTAGAGATGGGGCTAAGAGAGACAGAATTGCATTTAGTTTAATGATATTCATTGACCTTGTTCGCCTTTCTATTAGAACTCTGATAGATTGTAATATAACTGGACAGCATATCATTTTCTAAAATAGATTAAGTGTTCCAGCAGGTCTCAGCAGAAGGGGCTGATGTATTAGAGAAACACACACACACACACACACACACACACACACACACACACAGCAGAACAGAAAATAAAAACTCACAAATGTGGGTTGATCATTCCAGAGGTACTTTTCTTCTTAGCCAGGGATAGGGACGCAGAACAACAGGAGAAAACCTATTGGTTAACATTGGGTTATTTCAATTTACCCCTTTGTATTGTGTGAGCTTCATACAGAGGAAACTTCATTATCATGGTGACCTAAGCTGGCTGGCCTACTTGGAACACTGGCTGTTACTTTTTAGTCACATTCCTTGAAACATCAGATATATAGCTCTGTTTCATTTCTGTGATCACAACTCCATGGTGGCCCCATTAGAATTTTAGGCAGAATTGTTGAGGTTGATTTCCGGAGCTTAGAGGAAGAAAATGGCTTCCTGTAATTTGTTTTTAATATCTGTAATAGCAAGATGTGCCACAAGGGCAGTAGACGGAACCCTTCTAAATTGTCCACAGTGCATTGTATATTGGAACAGATGAAAGATTTGTGTGATCATTAGAAAAATCAGATATTTTATGCCAGACAGTCAAAACACATTGACCTCAAGGCATGGGGTGGAGGGAGTGAGAGTGGGTTGTAAAAGTCACTTTTACATACACACACACGAGAGAGAGAGAGAGAGAGAGAGAGAGAGAGAGAGAGAGAGAGAGAGAGAGAGAGAGAGAGAATGAAAATGAATTGTGGATAGATTGTTTTTGCTTTTTTTTCCTTTTCAAGACAGCCCATTATTGGTGGTGCCATTCCTGGACTCGTGGTCCTGGGTTCTATAAGAAAGCAGGATGAGCAAGCCATGGAGAGGAACCACTAAGGAACACTCCTCCATGACCTCTGCATCAGCTCCTGCCTACACATTCCTGCCCTGTTTGAGTTCCTGGCCTCCTTTGACGATGAGCAGTGCTGAGGAAGTGTAAGCAGGATAAACTCTTTCCTCCCCAAGTTGCTTTGGTCATGGGGTTTCAACACAGCAATAGAACCCCTAACTAAAACACACATCTATCAAGACAGTTAAGTCTTAAGTACCTCTGTTAATTACTGTTTTATTGCTGAGACACCATGATCAATGTAACTCTTATAAATGAAAGCACTTAATTGGCAACTTTCTTACAGTTTTAGAGAATTAGTCCATTATTATGGTGGCAGAAAGCTGTCAGGCAAGGCAGTGGGGCAGTAGCTGAGAGCTTTACATCTTAATCTGAAGGCACAGGCAGAGAAGAGAATCTTGACCTGGTGTGGGCTTTTGAAGCTGTAAAACCCATTTTCAGTGACACACTTCCTCCAAGACCACACCTCTTAATCCTTCTCAAACAGTTCCAGTCTCTGGTGACTAAGCATTCAAATATATGAACCTATGAGGGCCATTCTTGTTCAAACTACCACAAGGGCAAAGACTCAGTAATGCTGTACATATGCCAATGCTCCATATGGGTAGAAATAGAATAAGAAATTTAAGGGTTTGTTGTTGTTGTTGTTCAAGCCTGCACAGTCCTTACATACATCTTCACTCTTTTCTTTGTATTGTAATCTGTGTAGGAATGCTGTATATGTTTAGCAGAACAGGAAAGAACCCTGCCTCAAGCCCTTGTTTATTTTCTGGGTATTGGTCAAGGATATGTAATCTCTGCAAGTACAGTTTGAGCCATATCAAAAACCTTTCCCTTGGAGCACAGCAGAAGCCTGAGACTATATGTGCTCCATATATCTTGTTACTATTCTGAAATGTAAGTAAGGATCATGTCATTGGTCTGCTTAATAACCTCCTGCGTTTTTTCCATTGTACTGGGAATATAATCCAAATGCTTACTTTGGTGTACAGATGTAGCATCTCTGGCTTCTGTTTATGTGTCCGTCACTTGCCCTGTGTGTCATCATCTGACTATAGTTTGTGGAATGCCTCAAGCTCTTTCTTGTCTCAGAACCTTGGCATTTGCATCTTTTTTTTTTCAGTCTTCAAGTTTATTCATTTGACTATGTCTAATTCAGATTTCAGCTGAAATGTTATTTCCTAAGAACTATCGCTTCTGTGATAAGAATGTTGAAGTTAGCTCTTCACAGTTGGTGACTTCTGGTGAGGGTGCAGGAGGGGAAGGACTCAGTTCTATTTAAGGGGCATGACACTGAGAGTTTGGCCATGCTCCAGTGAGTATATAGATAACACAAATTGGACTTGTTTCATTTTTATCTCCCGCTTTGAGGAAGGAGGTCATAAGGGTGGGGTGGACATGGAAGGCCGGGAAATGAGTGGGATTGGAGTGCATGATGTGAAATTCCCAAAGAATCAATAAAAATATTGTGTTGGCACAAAAAGGAACTATCACTCCCCTCTTTCCATCCTAAGGCCTTTTTGTTTGTTTGTTTGTTTTGTTTTTAACTTTTTTATTGGATGTTTTATTTACATTTCACATGCTATCCCCTTACCCCATTCCCCCCACCCCCCGCCCTGCTTCTCTGCGGATGTGCCCCTACCTACCCCCGCACTCCCACCTCCCCACCCTCAAATTCCCACCCATTGGGGCATCCAGT
>NW_021604754.1:1158568-1178495 GCF_004785775.1 Grammomys surdaster | reverse complement strand
AAACTGTCCAGACTCCCAACTTTTAAAACACACTATGAGCAAGTTTGAGAAAACTAATGTGAATTTAAATATAACTGTGAGAGCCTAGGCCTGGTTAGTACATATATATAAAGTGAGGGCTGCCCTGCTTCAAGGTACAATTAACGCCAAGGCTTTGATTGTAGATGGAAGGAAGAGTACAGCCAAAGGCTTCTGGAAGAATTCTGAGCAGGAAGAGAAAGCAGGAGACTAAACATATGCACTAGACAGAAGCAGGCCACCACAGGAGAGAGGATGGGGAGAGAGGAGAGAAGAGAGAGCAAACAGGAGAAAGGGTCAAGAGAGGAGACCATGACCCAAGAGCTCTCATGTCAGAACTGGCAGGGTCATATAGGAATGAGAAGCTGGGGGAAGGGAAGCTCACAAGCTGAGTCTAGGGTAAGGATCCAGATGAGAAGAGCTGAGAGGAGCTGCAGGTGCTGACCAGCCTGGAAGCCAGCACACACTTTGGTATGCTAGTAGGCACCACAGTTAGCCATTTGTCCCAAGTTTCATTTTGGTCCAGACCTTCACTAGACTCATTTGATATGGGATGGCTTGAAATAATACAGCAAGATAATAAACTCTTTTACATCTTTATAATGCTGCCAGATAAAGCTCAGGAAAGCAGCATAGGCAACAGAGACAATTGTTCTCACTGCTTAGGTGGCCTTGCTCATCAGCATGGTGCAGAGCTGTGCCTAACACCGCTCTTTGCATACTTCTCAGCATAGATGCACAGTCTTACAGACTGATTTCAAATTACTCAGCATCGCAGCTGAGTGAGCTGTAAGACAGCCTCCCGGTTTGGTTTACTAGTGAATTTATTACTAGTGAGACGAGCTAATTTTCTTTAGTCTAATTCTGAGTAACTGAACATTTAGAATTCTTCTTGGAAGATGAGGGTGGTGCCATTTCATCTTGAAAAGTGAAACGTTGATCACATCGGACTAATCGATATTTCTTCCTAAGCATTTTTATGAAGACTAAGATGAAAATAATTGCCTAAAATATCATAAACACATTAAAGTATATTTTTGATAGAAAATTATACTAATGACTCATATCCTCCATGCTGTTTAAGTTTAAGTCATTGACCAAGTCTTATAATTTGTATTCTGAGCGTGTGTTGTATATCACTGAATTCCTTATGCTGATAGGATTTGCTTTGTCCTGTGGCAGAAGTCATACCTATGGGAACAAAAGGGTCCACGTGGGTGAGATGGTTGAAATGGGAGTCAGGGCTACAAGTTAAGACATTTTGACTAATTAGAAGACAGAGAGGTTTAGACTCCTTGGAAGCCAGCCATCATGTCACCTTCCCCCCTCCCCTCCATTCCCCAGCAGCCCATTTCTTGGAAGCCTGGAAGCAGCAGGGAGTCCCATCATGCATTGCACTCCTGTCATTTTGTGCTCCTTCCTGCTCCCAGGAGCTGTCTGCATGGTGAGGACAGACCCTCAGACTCCACCTTCTCATTCCTCTATCCTTAGGGTGTTCCAGAGGCATGCTGCATATAGTACAGGACAGTGAGGATCAGAACGCCTCATTTCCAAGCAGGGTGTGAAACAAAGAAGCAAGAATAGACTTGTAAATCGGTAGCAAACTGGAAATAGACCTCTCTTGCCCAGGTAGTCATTAACTCAGTAACTAATCAGATACCCATTCAGAAATTATCTAATCTATTATGTGTATGTATGCATATACCCCAAGACTCTACTCGGGCTTTCTTTTAAGAATTCTGAGTAATTTCTAAACGTAATTTCTAATTCTTACTTTTCTGTAACACCCTTTGATAAAGGTGGAAACATTAACTGCACATTTATGACTAGCTGTGGCTGACACACAGATTTATTTAAGAGCCTAAAGGACTGCCTGAAAATGGAGAGGACATGGCTTCCAGGGACCTGCAGCTCCACTTTTACAGTGCTGTGAGCATGCTGCAGCCAGCCATTGTGGTATAAGCCATAGAAACTCTGGAGGAGACTGCCATGTGTTTAACAACTTAAGGGTAGATAATATGCACCCAAATGACAATAATTGTTATTGTAGGTAGCATGTGGGCTTGCTTCTTTTTAAGCAAATCTGAAAAAAATGCCCGTGTTCTCCAGCTTTTGGATTTTGTAATCTCTGAGGGGGATGTCATAGTGTAGGCTGGGAAAGATACTGACTTGTAAGAACACTTTTTAGGACTTACACAAGCGTGTAAACTATTAGTTAAATGCCTGTGCTGATGTATTATTTACTGTAGAGCTTAAAACGATCTTTAGACTCTGAACACTTTCAACTTTTTATGAGAAAAGTTGATATGGAGTTATGAAATGATTGACTCAGGAGAAAGTCAACCTTGACCATTTCTTTCTAGGAAATAGCATGCCACATGACTTCACACACAGAGTAAAGGACTCTTAGCGGTGGCTAAGCTTGTGCTGCAGTTTGTACAGGATGGACATAGAATTTGAAGTGTGGTTTGTAGCTCTATAATTCTGAAAAGATATAACTGAGAACTGGGCCTGGTGTCATGGGCTTGGAATCATGCTACTTGGGAGGCTGAGTCAGGAGGATGGCAATCAAAGCCAGTTCAGGCTACCCAGTGAGTTCAAGGGCAGCCTGAACAGTTTATTGAGACCTCATTTAAAAGAAAAAGAAAAAAGAGGGCTGGGCTGCAGCTCCTTGGCTGGGTGCTTAAATCTTGGTTTACTCTCTGGTACCACTGCAAGGAAGAAAAAGCTTACAGCAGGGCACTTCTAAAGTTTAACAGTAGAGGAGGATATTAGGGGCCATGATCTCATTTCCATAGCCTTCACTTAGGAAAAGTACTGGTTTAGGTGCGATAGTCCAGCCTTACAGTGATATAGATTTGATATACTTATTGGGTCATCATGTGAGTACTGGGAACCCACGTGCTGCTCTCTTTGCACTCAGATTACCACACTATTACTACTCTATCAACACACAGCCACTTGCATTGAACAGTGCTACTTAAAGCCCAGAGTGAGACTCATGCCCAGCTGGTTGGCGATGAATGGCAGCTACATGGTGTGAGCAGGGTGCTCTATGCCAGGGTCATTCCTGCTATTATGAAGCTTGAAAGAGACCAGAACAAAAAGAGTCATGGTTGCATGGATCCTTTTATGGATGATGAAGTTTGAATTAGCATATGCAGAACCCTCCAAGACAATGAATGTCCAGTCTGTTGTCTAGTGTGAATTCTCCTTTAGCATTTCATCTGCCTTCTAATTAGCTGTAGCTCGGCAGTGAAGTCATGACACAGCCCACAGTAGCACTGAAGGAAGGAGACCTTGCTTGGGTGGGTGACAGTGCTCAGGGGACTCTGTGCATATTAAATCAGTTGCTGCCTTCGTAAGTGGTTCTTTTTCTGGCTTTGGAACAGTGGTTAGGTTCCTGAATAGATCTCTGTGGTATCCATATGTGGTACTAAATGTAATGAGCCAAAGAACTCTGGAAGTGTGACTATGACTGAAAATGTTAAGAATGTTTCCGTGTTCACTCTCCATCTTTCTAAACTTGAGATTCAGGCCCAGAGACACCTATGTTGATTTTCTCTTTAGTTGTAGAAAACTCAGGAAGGTCTTTTTCTAGCCACTGTTGTTTCGTTTGCTCTGTTAGATTATATTTTAACTATCTTAGTTTAAACGATGTCTAAGTGTTCTTTACAACTTTCTTCACAAGTTTGCTTTAGAAAATGACTTAATGCTGTACATTCACTCCTGTGAGTTTTGTGTGTTTTTTTAAATTTGGTTTTACAGATAATGCATATATAGCTATGTTTTGTGAATATAGGCGGTAAATATGTGCACGTACCCACTATTATCTCCTCAAAATGAATTCTTAGGTATGTAGAGATTGTCAAAGAACAGCAGAAAGGTATGCAGTTCTGGGACTGAGTCAATAAGCAGGAGCACATCAGATTTACAGAGTGATCTTAGGAAATACATTTAGAGGCCTAAACGTCAGGCTTTACTTTAAATAGATGATATTCTATCATTACACCTTCTAGACTTAGAAAAATGGTGTTTGTGTTCGAGAGATGCCTGTTAGCACATTTTCATATGGCCCTATTTATTCCACTGAGTTTTCCTGTCCATGTACTGTTCAGGAAGAGGCTGTCATCCCCAGACTAAACACAGAGTGAAAAATACACCCCAGCACAGGTTTATGATATGCTCAGCGGTATATGTCAGTGTTGTTGGAAATGGTCCGATGATGTTCCAACATGCTTTCAATTTCTTTGTCTCTAGCAGAGAAAAATTTTTTATTAGCTATTGTGTTTCAAAATAACAGGAAATCATTACCATAACTTGAAAAACACACAGGGATACTACCTAAAATATTGATTAAAAAAACCAATACTTATCTGATTGGAATTAACAGTTTTATTAACATAATAGCTTTGCTCACAACTTTTCCGTTAGTTCTTAGTAGGTCCTGACATCGCCCTAGGCACCCTTGCTAGTCCTACTGAAATTTATTGCACGAGGATGATAATCTATAGGAGCCATGATTGAAGGTTTGAATTTTAAGTCATCCTTAAATTATTTACCTTTTTAATGGTTTGGATCCAGGAAATGGTTTAGACATATCTGTACAACTTATTAAATGTTTCTAGCCTATTGGCCATTCCTTTTAGACTGTAACATGTGTTGTAGAAATTGTTTTCATGTTACTTGTAGCAGATATTTTATTCCTGTCACCCATCTTCTGATGATATAGTTAAGTTAATCTGAGTCAGCAAGCTCATACTTTTTTTTTTTTTTAAGATACCTTGTCTATGTAACCCAATCTAGCCTAAACTTGTGATCCTCCTGCCTCTGTCTTTGAAGTCCTGTGATTATAGACATGACTTCACATCTGGTGACTTTTATAATGTGGATGACTCTATGGTCCTCTTTATTTTCAAGTGTTTTTTATTTAGCAGGAGATTGTTTTTTCTTAGAACATATGCTTTGCCACAGTGAGGAGTATAGTAGGAGTGACTATATAATATGGTAACTATACAACATTGGGATTTCTAGGTAGCAATTTTTATTCAAGAAATTGTTCTTCTTTAAAATGATAGATAAATAAATTTAGCTTTGCAGCGTTTTCAGACTTAGTACTTGGTATGTTAAACTTTCATTAGACAAACAGAACTCATAAGATAAGGAGAGTGGGAGAGAACGGGGAGTTACCTTGCAAGATTGTGGGGCTGTCTAGGCATATCTTAGGTGGGCAAGGTAGGCCGTCAGGAAGGATGGGGTAGCACATTTGAGTACAAGCTGAATCTATTACTTAATGTGAATTTCTTACCAGCAAAGCCTATTATAAATCATTTCAACTGATTGAATTAGGCCAACTCAGGCTCTCCAGGATAATCTTTACAGAGGATTATTGTGGGGAAAATATATAGGCCGCTGTGGTGGAGTCCCGGAGGCTTCCATGCACTGCAGGTCCCACATGTGGTAGGAGGTCTATGGTTCCAGTGGCCTGGAGGCTTTGGCGGCAGCAGGCCCCAATGACACGAGGAAGTCCTTGGTTCCAAAAGGGTTTATTGTCATGGCGGATGGTGGATGGATTTTGATGTACCCCCTAAAACTCAGGGCAGTCCCAAGTTAAATAGGGAGGGAGAAAGGGGGAAGACTGGGGGAGGATCTGGGGAGGCATGCTTAATTTGTTCTGCCCTCTGGCCTTCATTAGTATGTAAATCTCTAGGGCCTGAGGCCTCTAGTCACACCCTTTATCTTTGCACTTTGGGAGGGGCTGTCTGGCCTACGTGACTGAACAATGTAGTTCTATGGAGACTAGACTGCTTTTCAGGACCCTTGGTTCTGGGGGGCGCTGAACTCCTGCCGGTTCTCACGTAGAGTCTAGGTTCTCACGTGGGTTCTAGGCACATGCCCAGCCATGAACCAGGATACCCTTACGCAGTCCCATAGATTATGTGCTGTAGCTATATCTGCTTATAAATGTAAGCAGTGCTTGTAGCAGACATTTAATTAATTTCATTCATCTTTTTACTGATATAGATAGATAAATATGAGCAGGCAAGTCTTATACTTTTTTAAAAGATAGCTTTTCTATGTAGCCCAATCTAAATAATCTGATGTTTAGTTAAATACTGGGGAGAAGTAGTCCAGTTGACCATGAAAAGTCACCATCTTAGTATTGTAATATCTGAGCCAGTTCCCAACTCATATAAATGTATCAACTTCATAAATGTAAAACCAAAGCTTATCCATGAAAAAAAAAAACCCAGAAATACTAAATTTGATGACAGTGCTTGTATCTAATATAACATATAAAACATTTTATGGAAATAGAACACACGAACACACACACACACACACACACACACACACACACACACACATATTAAAAGGTCACGGGCAGCTTGTACAGATCACAGCAGGCCAAGATGGTTCCACGAGGGGAGGTTTATTAAAAGAGTGGGAGAGCAAGAGGAGAGAGAGAGAAGTAGAGAGGAGTAGAGGCCGGCCATGACCACATGGAGAGACGGGGAAGAGAAGGGGGGAGGGAAGAGGACAACCTGCAGGTGCTGGGTTGAGAAGCCAAGAGAGAGAGGAGGGGCCAAGCAGCCCCTTTTATAGTGGGCAGGGTTACCTGCCTGTTGCCAGGTAACTGTGGGGCGGAGCGTACCTGGCTGTTGCCAGGTGACTGTGGAGGTGGAGTTTAACAGATTACTAACACATATATTATCATAGCTAAAACCATTATAAAGTACCTCAGGCTGCAATTACAATTATCTTTTTAGTTGAGGAATGGAAGTGTCGTTGGAATCCCTAATAAAAGTTAAAGGAGAAATGCTTTTTTAACTTTCTGTATTCAAACTGTTGCTCCTAGCTCCCCTAAGGTAACACATGTTGTTTTTGATTTTCTTTTCTGTCACTAAGGTATATTAGTAGAAAATACTAGAGATGTGTTGGTTTACTTACTACAAGTCAGGAGTCAGAACATTCTTTTGATAAAGGGTCATATGACAAGCATTTTTAGCTTTGTAAGACTTATAGTTTCCGTCTCAATGTTTTCTTTAGTCTTTTTGTCTCAAAACAAAACAAAACACAAAACCTGTAGAGAAACAATGTAAAAGGAGGAAAGCTTCACTTAACCCTTGGTTTTAGAAGACTTGCTTATGGGAGCTAACACCCTTGACTCTGGAACTTGATGAAGCAAAACATCTTGGTGGCAGTTATGAAGGGCAGAGTTGTTCACTTCATGGCAAACAGAAAACAGAGGTAGTAAAGCAGAAAGGGGCACAGTAAGCTATACCCTTCAACACAAGCCCTCAGTGACTGTTCCTGAAAAGCACACCCACCTCCCCATAGCTCAGAGATAGCCACTGCTCTTGTGATCCTCTCTTCCTCATAGCTCATCTCCCTGATTAGCTTGGAATCAGGCCTTCAACACAAGAGCCTCTGGGGTGGGTGTGGGGATACTTTATATACATGGCTATTTAACTCTGCTTCTCAACCTGTTTGTTGGTTGAGACTCCATTGGCAAATCTCTACCTCCAAAAATATTTACATTATGATTCAAAACAATAGGAAAATTACAGTTTTGAAGTAGCAACAACAACAACAACAACAAAATTTATAGTTGGGGGTTACCACAACATGAGGAACTGTATTAGAGGACTGTAGCATTAGGAAGGTTGAGAACCACAGATTTAACTCCTTTGTTTTAGCCTAAAAGCAGCCAGACATAGTGCATGGATGTTTATAAAACTCCTTTTGCTAACATAGGCAGTGTGCTGGAGTTTCAGTTTGGTGTCTGCTGCTTATTATGCTTATGATACCATATGCTTATAGTGACAGAGTGTGGTGGTTTGCATGAGAATGGCCCTATAGGCTCATTTGTTTGACTACTTTGTGGAAGTGTCTAGGAAGGATTGGCAAGGTGTAGCTTCATTGGAGGAGATGTGGCACTAGGGCTAGGTTTTGAGATTTCAAAAGACTCCTACCAGATTCCTGGTATTCTCTTTCTCACTCTGCCTTTGAGTTGTGGATTAAGATGTGAGGTCTCAGCTATTCCTGCTACCATTATGAACACTAAGGCATTGTAGTAGTTTGAATGAAAATGGCCTCACACATTATGGACTCACATATTTGAATGTTTGGTCCTCAACTGATGGAACTGTTTGGGAAGGATTAGGAGGCGTGGCCATGTCGGAGGAGGTGTGTCGTTGGGGTGGGCTTTAGGGTTTCAATAGCCCATGCCATTTTCAGTTAAATTTTTCTCTGCCTCACACCTATTGATAAAGATGTAAGCTCTCACTACTGTTCCAGGGCCAGGCCTGTCCACTGCCATGTTGCCTGTCATGATGGTCATGAACTTACCCTTTGAAACGGTATGTTCCCAGTAAACTTTTCCTTATATAAGTTGCCTTGGTAATGGTGGCTCTTCACAGCATTGGAAAAGTGACAAAACCATCCTCTGAAACAGTAAGCCCAATTAAATACTTTGTTTTATAAGTTGTTTTACTCATTTGTTTTTGTGCCAGCATTAGAAAAGTAGCTAAGACAAAGGGTATGTTTTAGCATGATTTATAAGTTAGCAATTGATCGGCTATTTATTGAATGCCATTTTGGTATTTTCATAAGAACTATGAAGGGATGAGAACAAGTATAGGAAGAGGGAAGTAACCAATCCTGTTACAGATTAAAACTATTTTATTTGGAATTTTTTGTATAATCCTTTCTATTAGATATACACAAACATGTACATTCCCTCAATTTACAAAGAAGAAAGAAAATAATAGGACTTATTTCTGGTTTTGTCTGAGCACAAAACTTAGGCCAGGTGCTAAGCTCTTCCTCTAAGCAAACAGAGGCAGCATAATAAGTCTAGCCTATGATTCAGCTTCATGAACTTGCAGTCTCCTTCTCTGTTTTTTCTTTATTCATTGATGATGATGATGGTGATGGTGATGGTGGTGGTGGTGGTGGTAGTGGTGGTGGAAAGGATGTAGAGAATATACCTATTTGGTAAAACACTATGCATCTAAACACTTAAGACAGGACAATGGTATAAAACTTGCTCAGAATGTACTATGCTCTGGGTTCAATTGCCAGCGGTGCAGGAAAAAAAAAAGACATCCAAATGCTTGAATTTGTGATTCTAAATTCACCAGCAGAAATTGTACTTTCTGCTCTAATATTATTCAATGAATTTCTGGTGTAGGTCTGAAGCCAGGCGATCTCTCTAGTTCTTAGGAAAAAGAATTATAGTGACATAATCTCTGATCATTAATTCCTCATGTATCAGTCAGTGATCCACGGACTCCAGTAGTTCTCAGAAAGGCAATTATGTTAGGCCACATGCTAACCAGTGTCATCTGGAAGGCAGGTCAGAGATGTGCTTGTCCAGGAAAGAAACAGGAGATTGGACACTAAGAGCAGGGGCAGGTGGAAAGGGGTGATCTTAATATGGAAATATGTGACCACATGGTTGTGTGCAGCATTTGTGTACATCTACAAAAGACATGCTTTTGAATGCACTTATGGAGAAGCCCTCAGAACAGAGATCCAGTGGGGGAAGGCCTCAGAACAGAGATCCAGTGGGGGAAGCCCTCAGAATAGGGATCGAGTGGGAGAAAACCTAGTCACAGAGATACAGTGAGAGGAAAGCTCAGAAGAGTGGTTGGGATTCAGCCTTCATGGTAAATTTACCTAAATTTATATGCTGGGTCTGTGCCCTCCTAGCTGTGTGCCTTTGAACAATGAGTGACTGGGACTTCAGTTTTCTTATCTGTAAAAATGGGCAGGGTAATGACATGTGTTAAGTATCAAGATAATTCATGGAAAGCATTAAACCCACTAGTGGGTGTTTCATGAAGATCTCATTAGTATTTTCTGCCACTCAGCATTATTTGTGGGAGGAATAAAAATGGTAGAGTCATTGACATTTTAGCCATTTAGAAATTATGTTTATAACAATTTTCTAATTCAGGAACACAGATGGTCTGTACTTTGTTTCCTGGTATGGTGGGAGAGAAACACGTTCTGTCTCCTTACTTTAATGTCATCTGATCAAAGCACATGAATTTCAGGTTGTCCTCCTCCCACTCAACGGCTAGTTTTAGAACCACAGGTTCCTATCTTCTGTCATTTGGCTGTGTCCGCCTATGTCATGCAGCATCATTCAGAGTAATGGATCCTAAGAAACTCAGGAAGTAGGACACAGGTACACACCCACACTGTAAAGGCAGGGGAAGAAAGGAAGAGAGAAACAACAAATTAAAAGGCAAAAGACACATTGGATGACTGATGCTGTAATAGTAGTTATTTCACATACAATTTTAGGTTAAAAATGCAGTTTCCAAGGGCTGGAGAGACAGCTCAGTTGTTAAGAGCACTTGTTGCTCTTCCAGAGGACCTAGGTTCAGTTCCCAGCAACCACATGGTGACTTACAGTCGCTCCAGTTCCAGAAGACTCAATGCCCTTTTCTGAACACAGGTGCTAGGCATGCATATGGCACACATACACGCATGCAGGCAGAACACTTATAGGCATATAAATTTAAAAAAATTTAAAACAAGAGAGCAAGCAAGGAAGCAAACAAAGCCACTCTTTGCTCCAGCATCCTTCACGTTCAGGTTTCCTGAGTATTTCTTTACATCCGTGAGGTTCGGGTTGCGTCTTCTCTGCTGGTGTGGACCTGTCTCACATTCTTATCACTTCTAAATCTAATTTTGCCTCTAACGAAGTCTGAGATACAGCCTGAAGATAGTGCACATGTTTTGTGTCTGTTTGCTTTTCATTTTTTGGAAGATATTTAAGCCAGAAGTTATACCATGTCATGTAATATGTCTCTTCACTTGGGTCCTTTCCTATTAGTGAACAGGATTTATGATGTTTACATGCATGATCCTTCTTGGCTATGTAGTTGCCTAGGACAGTAAGCAATTTGGTGCATTTAGTATAATGGTTATTATTATTTTTCTGTAACCTAATACTCAGTGTCCCTTGTATTTTCTCCATCAACAGCAAGTAGCAGATAGAAAAGAAGATGGCAGTAAATTTTACTTTAGAGAAAATTATATGTAGCAGACAGTGGTCACCCTTGTTCTTACATAAAAAACATTTTGTTAAGATTCTGTAAATAGGGGCTGGAGAAATGGTTCAGTGGGTAAGATTCCCAGCACCATATGGCTGCTCACAACTGTCTGTAGCTCCAGTTCAGGGGAACCCTTATCCAGACATATTTGCAGGCAAAGCACCGAGGAAATAAAAATTCTCTAAATAAAAATCAGAAAGGAAATGCAAATATAAACTAAGAAAATTGTATCAACTGTGACAGCTAAAAGGTTAAGGTACTCACTAAGGAAAGCTTTTATAGATTAGTGACCTTCCAGTAGGAGAATCTGTACATAACAGGAGTTACCCAGAGACCAAACCAATAAGCATGATAACATTAGTACACTTGTAATTTTCTCCTTTTTTCAGAGCTAATTTTCTTTTCTTTTCTTTTTTCTTTTTTTTTTTTGCAGTTTCTTTTTTTTTTTTATTGGATGATTTATTTACATTTCCTATGTTGTCCCCTTACCCCATCCCCCACCACCCCCTCGGAACCCCCAATCCCCTCGCCCCTCCTCCTTCTTCTCTGTGGATGTAACCTCTATCTACACCCCCCCACTCCCACCTCCCCACCCTCAAAATTCCCACCCCCTGGGGCATCCAGCCTTCATGAGGTCAAGGTTCTCTTCTTCCACCTATGCCCAGCAGGGCCCTCCACTTTTACATATTCAGCTGAAGCCCTGGATCCCCCCCTAAGTGCTCCCAGGCTGGTGGTTTAGACCCTGGGAGCTGTGGTTGGTTAGTATTGTTGCTCAGAGCTAATTTTCAATTTGATGTTGCGGGTATTCTCAGTACAGAAAAGTTAGCAACAACCCAAATTTCCAGCAGTGGAAATGTTTACACAGACTAGACAAAATCTTCAAAGGGAAACATTATTATCAAAATAGTATTTTCATAGAATATTTAATGAGATTAGAACATGGTGACAAAAGGATCTTAAATTAAAAAAAATGAATGTTACCAATCAGAGAATGAAAGGTACTATTTCTCACAGTGCCCACATGCCTGTCCTGATTATTAGTACTGTCTCTGTGTGAGCCACCGAGCTTTATCTAGACATATAGTAAGATAAAGGAACAAGAGACAGAACACCAGGAGGGTGTGGGGAAAAATTAGTGGCCGCAACTGTGGAGTCCCAGTGGGTTTCCACACTTCGGCGGGTCCCACATGCTGGAGGAATGTCTATGGTTCCAGCGGCCATTTAGTATGTAAATCCCTAGAGCCTGAGGCCTCTAGTCACACCCTCTACCTGTGCACTTTGGCAGGGGCTGTAATGGCTGGCCTACGTGACCGAGTTTTAAGGAGACTAGACTGCTTTTCAGGACCCTGGGTTCTTGGGGCGCGCTGAACTCCTGCCGGTTCTCATACAGAGTCTCGGGGTTCTAGGCAACTGCCCAACCATGACCCAGAATACCCTTACACAGTCCCACAGGAGGGAATCTGAGTGTGCAGGCATCAGCCTTCAGTGCTAATGATGGCCTTGCAGGAGGGTCAGAGTCACTTAGGTTGTGTGTGCAGTGTTAAAGCACTGTGATCGGCTCAAGGTAAGGTCACTTAGGGCCTGTGTGGTCCACACTGAGGCATCTTCTGTTCTCAGACCCAGAGGCTCCCATGCTCAAGCACAGAGCCTGCCCTCCAGCAGTTCGTCTTTGCAGAAGAGCTGCTGAACATAGCATCCCCTCAAGCAATGCTGAAGCTTGCATACTTTGCCTTCTGTTGTCTCTTCAAACATACTGTCTGTTTTTCAGAAGAGAGATATGTTCAAGGAAAAACAGAACAGGCTACAGGGTCAGGAGAGCTATATTTAAATCAAGTTTTAGCAATCCAGTAGCTGCATGCCCTTGTTGAGTCACCAAACTTGGTAAATCTCAGTTTTTATCTCTTTATAGTGGTTGTAATATTAACTTTAGGTGGGCTATATTGGGTGGTCAGATGACAAAAACTATAACTAAGACATGTAAGCAAGTGTCTGGCACATGATAGCACTCAGTAGATGGTCAGTAAACATCAGCCATGTCTTCTCTCTAGAATTTCTGTTTCTGTTGAATGGAAATGATTTAAAATTACACCCCAATAAGATACTTTTTTTGACCCTACTAAAATGGTATTGTATATTTTGTAGACAATAATGTGAATAATTTTGAAGATACAATAAAAAAACTACTGTGTCTTCTTACTTAGTCATGTTAAATATTTTATATAGTAGTTTCTACATTTGTTAATTTGCATGCTTTTTCTTGCTATATCTTGGGAAAAACCTATGCAGGCTACCAAATCAGTGTTCCATGTTACTTTCCTTCTTTTCTCTTTTGGTGAAGGAGGAAGAAGAAGAAAATATTCTTTAAAATTTTTCTGCATTAAAAAAGGGGAGTGAGGACACCGAACTCATGGCTCAGTAGTTAAGAAATACTGCTCCCACAGAAGATCCAAGTTCAGTCAGGTCCTAGCACTCACGTCTGTTTCACAACTACCTGTAACTCCAGCCTGGGGATGTGATGCTGTCTTTGGACTCCATGGGTACCTGTACACACAAGTGTGCACTTGGGCATACACACACACACACACACACACACACACTCAAAAATTAAAAATAAATTTTAATTTTTGGAAAACAACCTTGAAAAGCAAACTTCCTCTTTTTGAATGTTTTTAGTTTTGCTTATTTAGTTTATTGACGTATGGGGTACCATGTGAGATCTCTGTATCACTGGTAATGGTTAAATTGGGTGGTGCATAGCTGTCTTCTGAAACTTTTATCCTTTCTTGGGGGATAAAACATCAACTATTCTTTCTCCCAAGTTTTTTAGGGTTATGTAGTACCTTAACATTTTAGCCACAATGATATGAAAGAGCATGCCATCATGTATTTCTACTATATATTTCAGGACCTATTCACCAAACTGTTCCTTTGCGCCTCCCGCCTCCCTCATCCCTCCCTCTTCCCTCCTCTGCCCATCTTCTGCTTTACTCTAATAGACTCTGAGGCCTACCTTCTTAGAGTCCTCATGCATGATATCAGCTTTTGAGAAGAAGCTGCTCGGTTTGTTGTCCTTCCATTTGTCTGGTTTTCTTGTGCTGTCTTTGTTATTGAAGTCATGTCCAAAATGGATTATCCATTCCAAAGTCACAAAGAATATCTCTAGTACGTTTTCCTAGGAGTTTCAATTCTCAGGCATTGTGGTAGGCTTGAATGAATTAATAATAAATTCAGAATTACCCAGAATCCACCAGTGTCACATTAAGTCAAGAAATTATAGCACTTCCCCGTAGTATGAGTTAACCAAGAGCAAGTCCAGATTTGACTTCTGTACTTCCCTCTCCAAGTATCTTTGGTTATTCCTGTTTGTCTGCTGTATGTGTCAGAGTCTAAGCCTGCCTGAAGGCTGCCTTGTCAACCTCTCTCCATGCCTGTGTTTCTGTCCCTAACAAAAGACTTTGCTTTCTCATTTATTGAACAACACAGAAAGTATAACATGGATAAGGAATGGGGGATACTTTATAGCAATTTGTTAAAGAATTTTAAAAGGAATTAACTTGCTCCAACTGACCCAGTTAACAAACAGTATTACAAACATCATTGTTTATCAAGCTGTATCTGTATGTTGCATTCAACAATTATGGTGGATCTTATAAGACTACTTTCAGCTTATATTGCTATTTTCAGCAAATGCTTATCATAACACACATACACATTACTCTGGGTCAAGGGATATGGAAGACTACATAATTTAAGATTACAGCTATACATTAACTTGAGTTGTAAAAGTTGATTCCATGGGATATCCAAGGAAAGTTAGGTTGGATATTACACTGTTCTTTTAAAGGCAGGTTAAACAAAGAGGCTGAGTACACAGTGGGATAGCAGCCTTAAGTGACTTCCAAGTTTATTATTAACTCTGGTTGTGAAATCCATTAAAAGTTTCAATCTCCTTGAATGTAAGAGGCATTTTTTTTTATCATAATACATTGTCACCAGAACCATATACCCTTTCTCAATGAATATTGTTTGTGCCCTTGGTAAAAGCCAGTTGGATGTGATAGATGGATTTACTTCTCAGCTCTCTGTTTTCATGTCCGAGCTGCATTATTTTAACTATAATAGCTTAGAAACATATTTTTACTTTAGCTAATGTAATACCCCTGCTTGGTTCTTTTTGTGCAGGTAGTTTTGATTATTTAGGATCATCATCATCATCATCATCATCATCTTCATCATTATTTTACTGTGGTTCTAGTCAATCTCCTACCATTTAAAAAGATTTGGTTGGGGCTATTTTCATAGTGATGCAATGTTTTATTTTCCATGCCCCATGTCAATACCCATTCATAATATTAGAAAGGCACCTTCTGAGTTTGTTCTGCAGGATTCCTTGCAATGAGGTTAACTGCCTCAGTCAACTTAATGATAGTGGCTTCCTTAACCTGGGGCTTTAGCCAACTGCTTACCCATCTCTAAAATACCGCCTTATGTGCTAATTAAGTATACACAACTTTCTTTGTCACAGATGAATAGATCACATCCCAGTGAGGAATAGCAATTGCTGAAATCCATTTGAGGTAGTAAGAATAGAGATAAAAATGGAAAATGTCATTCCAGAGATTAGGGACATGTCTATCTGTCAGAGACTGCATTGAGCATCTGGGATTTAGATGTATTTTTTATAGTTTTATTTGTTTGTTTTTGGTTTAAAGAAGCTACCTTATTGACATTTGGAAATAACAGTGCTTCAGTTTGCATTGCCTCTCACTCATAGACATTATGTAAAGCCTAGTGGATTTGTGATACACTTGGAGACACACTTCCAGTCATGAGCCCAGAGAGAGAATGTTTGGTGCCCCTGGAATATACTTTGGCTATCTGGTGCAAATGTAAAGCTAACTATAGTAATAAATTGGAAATATTGAAGCTCCAGGCTTATTCTGAGAAGCCAGACATGGGTAGCAGCTGAACTCCAGTGTCCTGGCACTCCTGGCCAGGAACTCCTGGCTCGCCTGACAGCTCCTTCCCCCTGGATTGGACACACAGTCAGCCAGAAAACTTGGCTGTAACAGCTCTGTAATATACATTACATTGGAAAATTGTAATGTAGAAATTGGGGCCTCACTAAGAATCTTGGTCTGGAAGTGGGGTTGCCCTGCCTCCATTGCAGACCCAGTACTTTGTATTCTCCAATCTCTGGGCATGGGTTGGACTCTGATAGAGAGGGAAGAGAAGAACAAAACAGCCCAAGAGTAAAAAACACATTGTGTCCTTGACAACAGCTATAAGGTGAACCATTTCCAGATATTACTGTTTGCTTATCCCATACTACCCAAGTGCCTGCAGTGGGAAGGCAAGCCATGGAAAGTTCAGGCATGATCTCAACAGAAAGCTTAGCCAGCAGGTCCAACACACAGCCTTGACTTCCCCAGGCCATTTCATCTGGATTTGGTAATCTTACCGTCTGTTCTTTGGTGTTGACTCAGAAATCTCAAGTGAAGGGACACTTGGCTTGGCTTGGGACTCTTTGTTGCAAACCCCATCTGGCTGCTTTAAATGGGCTTCCCTACTGAGTTTCTGCTGGGTACTTTAAGTGCCCAATTAGATGATGTTTCTCTCTCCTTCCCTTCCCTCACTCATTCACAACAGAAAATATGTTATTCTAGATCATTCTCTGGATCACACACAACAAACTCCCAGTAGTAGTTCTTCTGGCGGCCAGGTTCTACCCACAAAGAGAAGCAAATTAGTTACTAAAATTTTAGAGAGTGAAAAGAAGGAAGGGAGGAAAGAAAGAAAATAAGGAGGAAGGAAAAGAAAAAAGAGAATAAGAAATACTGTACCTTGAATTAATATTGAGTTTTACCATTCTGTGGCCTGCAGTTGTTTCTTTGGCCCAAACTGTAACCTTACTTTGAGGCAAACTATTTACCAGTGAGTTAGCAAGGGAGTTTTGAAATAAATGAGACCAATCCATTAATAGAAAGCACAAATAACAGAATGGAACAGAGAGGAGGTTTTATGTGGTCATATAATCTCATCTGTTAAGAAAGGACTATACATACGTGTAGTTATTAGGTTTAAAATCAAGTCAGTGGAAACGCTTCACCTTCAGCCTGTTGTAAGTTTTCTTAAAGGCATGTATAAGAAGAAGACTGTCAGAAGAGTTGATGAATTTCTAGTAATTAAACCTGTAGTGTGAAAATAAAGAAGTGTTTGTTTCTTCAAAGGGTTCCTGTGCCCAATGTGGAACAAGGGTTGTACTCTAATACTCATACTGTGCTCTCCCTTAGGTCTCATATCATGAGGGGTTGTCTTACCATCCCATTTCCTATACAGAAGCCCACCACTCACTGTCTCTACTCACTGACCTTGACCTCACTTTCAACAATGTTGCCTAGATGCTCACTCTTTATCTGATACTATCAAGAGCTACACACACCTGTTAAGCTTAGTCCTGAGTGGCCAGTTTTACTTGACACTCTGTTTCTACCAGACACCTCTGTCTTCCCCAGGACTCAGTTCAGGAATAGTAAATACCTTCCTGCTCTTTGCCTTGCTTTGGAGTCTGATGTAACTCAGTGGTAGAGCCCTTGAATAGCCTGTGTGAGGTTTTAGGTTTGATCTCCAGCACCACTAATAAATACAAAGTCTACCTGACCTGGCCTTTCTTTTATTCTGCCTCCAAATCTACCTTATTCTCTGTCTGATTCCTTTCTGTGTGCATGTACATTGTCTACTTAGAGCCCTTTTCTCCACTTTAATCTCATGTTTGGGGGTAACCCTTTCACAGCCTGGAAGGAACAACATTCTGATCTATCAAGGTAGATGCAACACCTGCTCCCTCTAGATATTATCTAAACATTTCTTCTGGTATATGAACTATCCTGTGATTTTTGCATGGGCATCTCATTTTCCCCTCTAAAGGTAAGTGTGTGTGTGTGTGTGTATGTGTGTGTGTGTGTGTGTGTGTGTGTGTGTGTGTGTGCGCGCATCTGTCTGTCTGTCTATCTATCTGTAAAAGGCATAAAGTTTAGAGGGGGACAAGTTTGGAAGAAAAAGAGGGTCAATAGGGCCAAAGAAGATAAAAGGAGACACATGTTCAAATGCATTATATTCATTTATGAAATTGTCATATTCATTTATGAAATTGTCAAAAATAAAAATAATTTTTAAAAAGCATAGGCTCAACTTCATTATTTTAATTTCTTATATACAACTCTTAGTGCTGGTTCTGTATTTTACATTTGATGAACTAAGTACCATATAATTAAATTAAATAGCTAATATTAATAAATATAGAAGATTTATTGAGAAGTATTTCTGAGTACAGATAGGCTTTTTCCGGCTACTCTTGTTAATATACTTCTTCCCTTTTTTGTTATTTCAATGAATTTTATATTTAACTTATTTGCTTCAGCAGATTACTGTTACTAATATGGTGAACCTTCAGTTAGGCAGTTCTCTCTGTGTGGCACTTTAAGTAAGGAATTCCTGTAAGCTTTGCAGCATCCCATTTTCCTAAACATAACCACTGATGTTCCAATAATATTTTCTGTGTAACTTCCAATGAAGGAGGGGTAAATGAGAAGCCAGTGACCATGTTTCTCCAAAGATGATAGAAAGCTCCTGTACATGCTGCACAGCTGACACTGTAGGTGCCCTCTAGTGTGAACACAAGGAAGTCTGTGAGTGTTCTTCTCCATCACTCCCACAGCTGTCCCATGGGAACAAGGATCACTCACTCCAATGATTCTCTGCTTGTCAAGAATTCAGCAGTTGAGCTTTTTCAACTCCTCAGACCCTAAGCATTAAACGAGAATAAAAAGCCAATGCATAGATTGCACACAGAAGAGCCTCAGAGGATTACCAAAGACCCTTTAATTTCGGCTGTCAGTCACAGCTCTTATTTTGTATGGTTCTAGTGCTTGTGCTTTGCAACACGATTTTTGAAGCTTTCTCAAAGGAGCACATTGATGCACATTTTCTCCCAGCCGAGCAAGAGCTAAGTAAAGAGTACCTCAGTGGCATTCAGAATCATAATAGCCTGCTATACTGTTCCCATGTCTGCTTCTCAAAATTACCCAAAGTTCTTTAAAGACCAGAATTATATGTCAACCTTTTTGACTCCTCAACACTTTACACAGTGCCTGTAACACACTGGACATACGTAGTTCACTGAGCCTTTGAATTTACAACAGATTTTAAATAGCACATCATAAAGGAGAGATAACTTATGAGAACAGGCATGGAATGAAAAATAATAGTTGCTACTAGCGTGGCATACCAAATTACCAAATACTTGAAGAGTATTTCTGTCCTATATTACTTAGTTTTAGGAGAAAATAGTGTTTATTTCTGAGTAAAGGCAGTTTCAGAATGTATTACTACATGCTAACAGTACTACAGTTTGTGTCTATTTTGGTACAGCTACTGCTGAAAGATTGAAATACGTTAAAGACATTTTGTTTAAGGGTAAAGTCAAGTACACACAATGTATTTTGAAAAGATTTGCATGGAAATTGCTTAAACAAGTAAAGTGGAGTTTAGCATGGTAAATCATTATCTCAAGTGACTAACTTCTTAAAATTTGTCTTTTAGTTTTGAGTTCATAGTATAGTTCTATCATTTCTCCCTTCTCTTCTCCACCAAAAGACTAATTTCAAGGGCTCTGTATAGCCATTGTCTTCCTCTCTGGGCATAGTATCTTATGATATCTAGGAAAATTCTTAGGTTATCAAGTAAATTGATAACCTCACTCTGCTTGTGAACTTTGGAAAACACACACAGACCACAGAGAGAGAGGGGGGAGAAGGGGAGGGGAGGGGAGGGGAGGG
>NW_021604754.1:1141141-1158168 GCF_004785775.1 Grammomys surdaster | reverse complement strand
GAGGAGAGGGAAGAGAAGAAAGAGAGGGAAGAGGAGGAAGAAAAAAAATACAAAGTCCTAGGCATTAGAAACTTACTTTTGCTATATTTATATTTAAAAATCATCTTCAAACTTAGCTTGAAACACCATAAATATCTGAGAATATAAAATATACAAGTTTTTGTTTGTTTTCCCATCAGGATGCTGTTCTTCACAGTACCTATTTGTAAGTAAACTGAAACGTGTCATCTGAGACCTTGCTTCACTGTCTTCAGGGTTATAAGGGCTTGGGGCGCTCCTTCCTGATGACAGGAAAAGCTGTCAGATGGCTTCTCCCCAGCAAGGGAGACGGTGGCATGAAAACCTAGCACTGCATTGGTCATACTAATATAGCACACTCCATCACTACTTACCCAGACCACAGCTGAGAAAAGCAATGTGTTCAGCTCAGCTCTCCCATGGAGCTGGCTGCTTTGTAAAGCAGAAACAGGATCCCTGTAAAGCTGCCAGGGCAGCATCAAGGGCTGAGGAAGAGTAGACAGGATGATTTATGAGGGGTTCTTACCTTAGCAATGAGTCTAAAAATAAGTCTGCTCGCTTCTCCCTCACAACGATAAATGCCATAGCATTTCTCAAGAGGACTGTGATACAGAAAAGCTTGAGACCCAGCACAAGCAGCGCAGAAGAGCAGGGAGAGGAGGGGCTGCAACACTGAGGAATGCTCCTTTTGTGCTTTTAATCCTAACTGAGCTGACTGGATGGAAAACTGGTTTTGTAAGGTGATACAAATGCTATGTATATAAAATATGCCTAGAAAAACTTACTATTTACAGATATATTATGAACATATTTTATTCCCAGATTTTAAAAAAAAAAAACACCATATCTCTTAAGCTGCCATTTTAGCAGATTTTCAGAGACTCTCATCTCAGCATGCTAATGGCAGCAGGAGTTATCTTTTATTTATGAATGGCCAAGAAAGATGATATTGGTACAGGTTCAGATTTCCTTAGCACTCATTTTGGGCATCTAGCAATTAGCCAGCGTTAACAAATGCCCATGTCAGTTTTCATTTTCACAGACTACTCTATTGGTGACTTGCTCAAGTCTACATTGCTGCCTGTTTATTAGGGTTACTACTGCTGTAATTCGACAACTTGGGGGAGCTAAGGATTGATTTGGCTTATTCTTCCTTATCACCGAAGAAGCCAAGATAGGAACTCAAATGTGGCAGGAATCTAGATGCTGAGCAAGCCATATGTGGAACTAGTCAGTAAGCTGTACTCACAGAACCCAGGACCACCAGCCCTGGGGTGGCACCACTCACAATGAGATGGGCCCTCCCCTATCAACCACTGAATAAGAAAATGTTCTACCAGGCTTGCCTACAGCCAGAGCTTATGGAGGCCCTATAGAGTCTAACTTCCCTCTGAAATGTCACAAAGAAAAATGACATCACTCACCCATCCTTAGCAGCCATCAATTGCCAGTAAGCACCCCAACTAGGGTTGAAGCCTCATAAACACCTCTCCCAGCCAGACAGGAACACTGACTGGCTTGTCTGTGTAGGTCATGTGCAGGTAAGCATCAGAGCTGTAAGTTCCTGAGTGCGATGGCCACATCCTGTCCAGAAGACAGCATGTGACAGCGCTTCTCCCCATCTACTTGTCTTTATTTTCCTACCTCTCTTTCTTTTGTGATGTTCCCTGAACTTTGATGGTAGAATAAATGTCTGACT
Organism: Grammomys surdaster; assembly: GCF_004785775.1. NCBI lineage: Eukaryota > Metazoa > Chordata > Mammalia > Rodentia > Muridae > Grammomys > Grammomys surdaster. The sequence goes on along the minus strand of NW_021604754.1, from coordinate 1,156,451 downwards.
TAGGACTGAACACTCAATTGTCATTTATTCTCAACACATTGACCATCTATGAGTCTTGTTATTGCTTGATACCTACTGCAAAAGCAAGTTTCTCTGACTAAGGTTGAGAATAGCACTAATCTATGGGTACAAACATTACTTTTTTTAGAAGGCAATTTGATAACATCTCCATTGAGCAAAATAATAGCAGTAGGTAAACTGAGACTTACACCTCCCTCAACCATAGGTCTTTGACCAGCTTAATATTACAAGGTATAAATTCTTTTTTGTGAAACAAGCCTCCAATGCAAGGAGAAAACCATTGGTTATACCTCTGACAGTCGTGCCACTATTGGACTTTGCCTGACAGGAATTGTAGCATTGTGGGTATAGCTTGACATCTGTCTTTCTGCATCAGTGTACTAGTTATTTATTTTAGTGGGACTCTGCTAAGGTTCTAGGAATTCAGGTTATCAGAAACAAGTGATTTCACAAGGAATAAAAATAATTGAGTCAGGCACCAGAGTGGTGGCTCAGGAGTTAAGAGAATTCAATGTTCTATGGGGGTTCAGTTTCTAGAGCCCATGTGATAACTACAGTACATACTTACAGGCACATATATAACACACACACACACACACACACACACAAGCTTAAGAAACAAACAGAAAGCTTTACTGATTACAGTCATGCGTTTCTCAATTTTCTCCCTTTTCCTTTTTTTCAGTGAGCATGTTTTTGAACACGTTAACCCCAAAGTTCTACGTGGCCCTGACAGGCACATCCTCCCTAATATCAGGACTTATTTTGGTAAGTGATGGAATTCTTCTAATTTAAAAACTTATTAGCATGTATGTTACTGTGACTATTTTTAAGGAATAATCTGGGAGAATATACATCAGCAGTTTTCAATATTCATTTTGTGTGTGTTCATGTTAGATGGGAATGAAGAGGAGAATTCTGCTTACCCAGGTTATATTTCTGCAATCCGTTCTTTTGTGGGAAGAAAAACGACTCTTAATATGGGGGACAATCAGAGATGTTCCTAGACCAGATTCTAGTATCTAAACATCTAAAATGTGCTGGGACCATTGCTCAGTGGTAAGAACTTGCCTCATATTCATGAAGCCCTGGATTCAGTTCCCATCACCACAAAACGTAGACAGACAGACAGACAGACAGACAGACAGACAGACGGCTATATATTGCTGATGCATAAAAGTTACTTAGTTCAACTAAGACTGGTTTTCATGTGTAATGTATATTAGATGTAATATTGTTAGGAATAATTTTTACAAGTGTTGATACGGATTCTGGCATTCACAACCCTTTCCTCCCTCCATCTTCTATTCATTCAGTGTTTACATTCACTTCTTTATTTCTTCCTTTAAGAAAAAAAATCTCATATAGGTTAAAAAAATCCTATCATCTTACAACTTCATGACCTTATAGTCTGTAACAGCTATAGATAGGAAGGATCATATTACCTATCGTAATTCACTGTAGTGAACTTTATGGGGCTGTCTAAACTCAGTGAGCCTATTCTCACATAACTTAATAATCTTTAAAGGAGAGAAATTTTCAAAAGTTTTTCTCCACATCCAAAATCTTGTGATTACTAATTATTGTAGAATAGGGACAAGTAAAAAATTATAGTGTTATTATTACTTTAAAAATGAATTATCAATAGAAAGAAATTTAAGGGGAGATAGGTACAAACATGTCAAGCAAAGAGAATTCCTTTACCTGGAATAATGAAAGATTTCAGAAGCCTGAGCTTATAAGATGGAGAAAGGCAGATTCTGCAAACAGAAGTTAGTAGAAAATGGCAATGTGGAGTACGAGCATCCTTTTGAGATAAGAGAGCATCTCTAGGTTCAGCTTGTTATGTCTGCTTCACATGGGTTATGTGAAATGTGCAAAGGTGGTCTTATGGAGCCACCCCAAGATAAAAATATATGTACAAAGCCCAGAGCTGAGTGCAAACTTCAACCTGAGGCAAGAGGCCTTGTATTAAAGCTCACTCATAGACAAGAAGTATTGTAGTTGGTAGCATGCTGCCCCTTAAACATCCACTGCCCACACATGCATCTCTGAAAACTCTTGCCTGTTCAGGAATTTGAGGAAAGTAAGGGCACTGTTATAGACAGTTGCTCATAAAACCATCAGGTTGGCTATTAACTTATTCTGTCCAGGGACTGTATTTTATTCTAACAATGACTTCCTCCTGATTTTAGTGTTAAATTTCTCTTGTGAAATAATGGTGATAATGTGTGATATAATTTTACTATAAATACTTGGCAAATGAGTTGTAGCAATCCCACATTCATCTTTAGCCTTGGTCAGGTGATTGTTGCACTGAGGACATTGTAATAGAACACAAAATCTGACAGTCTGAAAGCCGTGGTTGGTGAGAGCTCACCAGTCTCAAGGATTCCTCCAACTGAACCTGCAAGATGACACAGACCATCAGCAAAACAGATATTAACTAATGAAAATATTTTTAATCTGACTAGGACAAACAAATGGAGGAGAAAATATTTTGGTAATCTCTAATGTTCCCCAATGTAGGTGATGTAGACAGAGAAAAATGATCAGAGAACATTGCTAGGAAAACCCAGAGAAAAATTCAAAAAATAGCAAAAGTGTGAGAATGAATCACTCCAGAAGCTTCTACTTTATGGATGAAATGGAAGATTTTTCATTGGGAGGTTGCATGTTTGCTATTTAGAGCTAGGTAAGAAATTATAGTAGCATGCTGGGAGTTGCTCAATAGCTAGGAGAAGGCTTGTCATGGGTAATAGTAACAGGAAGGGAGTTATGTCCAGCCTCCCAGTGATTGAAGAGGAAGACCACGAGGGACTGGGCAACGTGAACATTCTAAGATTCCAGGGTCATTAGGTCTAAGCTTTTATTGTTCAGGTGGGAAACTTGAGAGTTCTCAAAAAAAGAAAAGGGACTCTTGGGTTTCAAGTTATGCAATTTCCTTGTGGCAAAGTAGTCAGGCCTCCGACCTATACTTTCACTTGCTTGATAAGTTCCTGTAAGTGCATTGTGAAAACATAAGACATACACCCCCTACACACACATATTTCTTTTTCTTTTTTATAAAACGAAGAATGTTTTATTCTTCAGAAGTCCAGCATGCTGGGGTCTCCAATTCTAAGATGGTGATGCACAAGTGCTTGCAGGCCCAGTTTAAAGCACATTAGGGGAATTCTAGGGAGGGGTAGGTGACCTCTATCTTTGGCTCTATCTCTAGGGACATTCTGGAACCATTGCTGGGGAAGTCAAGAAACTGTTGCTGAGGAGGTCTGGAAACTACTGCTGACCCTGTCCTTGTCTCAGGCCAGGTGGCTGGGCAGCTTCTGAGGCCTGCACTTGCCTGGAATTGACCAGTTCTTGGAAACAGAGATTTAGGTCTACTCTCTTGAACTGCTAATTTGAAGCCTGTCATGGAGTCAGCCTGTCTGATTTCCCCCTTTTGGGCCATCTCAAGTCTTTGAGATGTTTCTGTGGGCTGGTATTATTGTTTGAGAATCATCAATTGAATGATAGAAATCTGTTCCTCATTGATTACATAGTAACCATAAGTCAAGGCCTACATTAGTAGGATAAGATAACTGGTCAGGGTGGAGACAAGGGTGGTCAGACAAGGAGACTGGTTGAAGAAGAATTCATACCAACCTGGAGACTGTTCTTTTTCTATTCTTCTGTTTTGTAGTCTCTTCTGACTAAGGCCATGGATTCTTTGACCACCTTAGTGGCCTACATAGAAACAACATTCCTCACCTAACGCTGCACAGAGTCCTCACTGCTATAGGAACAGCAAGTCTAGGCCTCCTCTGTTCTGTAAGACTACTTCTGCCAGGGAGGACAGGGAATCCTGCAGGGCTGTGATGGACTTTTCTATCTCCTGTATATATGGATCTATCGCCATCCATAGGGCCTTGTAATTTTTATCTTGGCGTATTAAGGCTGAGGTCCCTACACTAGCAGTTCCATCTAGCCCTATGCCAAGGACAGAACATAGTAACACAGTGGAAGTGGCCACCTTTTTAACATAATTGTTTGGAGGTCCTAGCTGGTTGAAGACATCCTCCCAGAGTAAAAAGTCACTCTGGGTACAAGCTGTACTAGAATAAAAATCCTCAGTCATATTTACAACCAGGCCATAAATGCATGGAGTAAGCCCTGAGGTACAAGCCCGCCAAACATCCTCTTGGGGCAGCATGTATCCTGCAACAGTAGGAGTTACAGTGTGGTTGCAGAGGTAGGAATAGGCTGGGAGTACCTTATTTCCAATGTAGAGTCCTTGTCCGGTAACCAACAGTTCTGTGTTAAATCTGGGTTGGGAGGAGTTAAGAACTGGCAGTCCAATCAGCCTTCTTGCCATCCACTGTGAACTTGATGACAAGGTTGTTGCATTGTTCCTTGGGGGCACCCAGATAGTAAGGGGACTCCCAGTTTATCCACAGTTGCAGCATTAACATGGGAGTGGTATATCCATGTCCTGATCTTATTTATCTTAACAGCCATAGGCATGGTCAGGATCATGGTGTGCAGTCCTTTCCAGCAAGGTTCCAGAGTTTTGTGGTTATGTCTTTTAATCCATACTTCATCACCTGGTTCAGAGAAATAGGGGTTAGGAGAAGGAGCTGACTCATAAACCTAGCAGATGGCAGGCCAATGTTGCTTCTGGATCCTATGGAGGGCTTCCAATAATTTTACAAACTTATGTTGGTCATATTCATCTCAGATATCAGACTGGAGGTTAGGCAGCATGAGAGGGTGGCTCCCAAATAGGATCTCAAAGGGGGGGTGAGACTTAAAGTATAGGGGTATTCCTAGTCTTATATAAGGCATAAGTTAGGAGAAAGCCCAGTCAACTTCAGTTTCAAGGGTTAATTTGGTCAAAGCCTCTTCCAGGGCCTGATTCATCCTCTCTGCTTGCCCTGAACTCTGGGATCTGTAGGCACAATGTAATTTCCAATTGGTCCCTAGAACCTGTGCTAGAGATTGAGTTACCTGAGAGATAAATGCTGGTCCATTGTCAGACTGTCTTAGTTACGGCTTTACTGGTGTGAACAGACACCATGACCAAGACAAGTCTAATAAAGGACAACATTTAATTGAGGCTAGTTTGCAGGTTCAGAGGTTCAATCCATTATCATGAAGGTGGGAGTATGGCAGCATCTAGGCAGGCATGATTCAGGCAGAGCTGAGAGTTCTATATCTTCATCTGAAGGCTGCTAGTGGAAGACTGACTTCCAGGTAGCTAGGATGGGGGTCTTAAGCCCACGCCCACAGTGACACACCAACTGCAAGAAGGCCACACCTCCTAATAGTGCCACTCCCTGGGTCAAGCATATACTAATCATAACACAGACCCAAGCAGGGTAGGCAAACCATACCTGGGTATGATGTCTTCCAGAAGCTTCTTTGCCACTATATTGACAGTCTCCTTCTTCATAGGGTAGGCTTCTACCCCTGCTGAAAAGGTATCTATAAAAACTAGCAAATACTTGTATCCATATGTTCCTGGTTTTATTTCTGTATAATCTATTTTCCAATTAGTTCCTGGCCATTGACCCCTGATTCTGGTTCCTAGAGTTGCTCTTTGATTAGGGCCTGAGGAGTTCACAGCCTGGCAGGTGGCATAGTCTGAGATTTTCTGATCAACCAAGTGTCCTAAGTCAAATATTTTGTACCTTGCCTTTCACAGCACTTCCTTCAGTTTTTGGTAACCTAGGTGTAAACCTTGATGAATCTGATGGATGAGTTGCTTAGCAAACTCCTTAGGTAGGATGGTGCAGCCTTCAGAGGTCAGCAACCATCCATCTCTTCTGTAAACTCCTTGGCATTTCACCTGATATCATTTGTCTTCAGCAGTATATTTAGGGATGGCTGGGGGGGGGGGGCGCTGTAAAATGACCAGGATGTTGGCAGTAGATGCTTGGGTGGCCTCCTTTTTGGCTTTATCAGCTAGCCTCTTCTCTCAGGCTATTTCTGATATCCCTTTCTGATGCTAGGGGCAATGAATTGTGGCCACTTTGAGAGCAAGCCATAATGCCATTTATAGAGCAAGAATTTCTTATTTTTGATAGTTTTTCTTTCAGCAGTCAATAATCCCCTCTTGGGATATGGTCCCATAGCAAAGACATATCTGCTGTTAGTGTAGATGTTAGCTATGGCCCCTTTGGCCAGTTTTAAAACCCGAGTTAGAGCCTTTAGTTCAGCTTTCTGGGCTGAAGTTCCAGCAGCAAAACAGTTGCCCAAATAGTAGAGTCCAAGTCTACTACTCCTGCCCCTACAAACCTGGTTCCATTCTGGATGAAGCTGCTCCCATCCATGAAGTAGATATATTCTGGCCAGAGTATGTCAGTCAATTCTGGCATGATGTTCTTTACATGCCCCAGAAATACAGAGCAATCATGCTTGCATGTCTGAGGATGGATCAGGTAACAGGGTGGCTGGGTTTAGGGAAGATGATGGGTTATATCTTATGTGAAGAAGATTCAGAAGTAGAACCTGAAAATGCACCAGTCTGTTGAACAGCCATTGGCTGGGTTGATTCTTGAAGGTCCCCTTAATAGCATGGGAGTGGGGGGTTGGTGATCACAAGTTCCTGCTCTACAGTTACTTTTGTCAGCATCCTTGACTAGCAGGGAAGTAGCAGCTATGATCTGGAGGCAGGCTGACCATCCTTGGGCCACTGGCTCCAGCTTCTTAAATGAATAAGCCACAGGTCTTTTCCATGGTTCCAAAGTTTGTGTGACTTTGCTATCCCCTTTGCTATCGCCTTTCTCTGATCCACATACAGGTGGAAAGGTTAGTGAATGTCCGGGAGGACAAAGGCTGGTGCCTCCAATAAGGCTCTTCCTAGAGTCTTAGAAGCCATGTCTATCTCAGGGGTTTGTTCTATTTTGTCTTCTTGGACGCTGGTGGCCTCATATAATGGTTTGGCTATCTCAGTGAACCTTGACACCCTCATATAATGGTTTGGCTATCTCAGTGAACCTTGGCACACAAAGTCTACAAAATCGCCAGATTCCAGAAACTCTTGTACTTGCCTTTGGGTTGATGGAACTGGGATGCTCAGGATGGTTTGCTTCTGGGTCATCTGACATGTCTGGGTCAGCCCCCTGAATATGTACCCCAAATAGTTGTCCTCGGGTTGACAAAGCTGGGTCGCCTTAGCAGACACTAGGTAGCCATGTTGACTCAGTTCCTGTAGCAGGTCTCCTAGCATGTCTCCAAGACAGGCCCACAATCAGCATGGCATCTCCTTACTTGAGCACAGTTATTTGGGGGTGGGCCCACCCGTACTCACTCGAGTCCTCATGCAGTGCCTTGTCAAAGACGGTATGTGAGTGCTTGAATCCTTGAGGCAAGCATGTCCAAGCCAGTTGTCCCTTAAAGCCTCTCTCCAAGTCTTACCATTAAAGGCAAATAGAGGCTGGCTTTTGGATGCCAGAGGCAAATTTATTCAGTGGCTGAAGCTTCCAACGGATGTCTGGGCCAGCTTGGTTAACAGAAGCTATGTTCACAGCTGACTGGTGCTCTCTGGCTTCTGGGTCAAAAGCAGTGCTGGTCCTATAGGCTTCTAAAAGTCTTTCTAGATATTCCCTGGGGCTATCATTCTTCCCCTGCACCACATGGCTCACTTTAGATAAATTTGTGGGTCACCTGGTAGCCTCTCGGAGACACCCCCCCCATCAGAATCTAGTGGTGGAGCCTCTCCAGAGCCTCTCCTTACCTTCAGCAGTGTTAAAATCCTAGTAGTGTCGAGTCAAAGGAAAGGCTGCGTGGATATCAGCCTGGACTTGAGTGGAAAGCTCTTTTGCTCTCAGAACCAATTTCTGAGTGGCTCCCAGGATCCACTTTCTCTCCTCTGTTGTGAAGAGGACCTGGAGCAGTTTAGGACAGTCATTGCAGGTGAGCAGCTGAGTCAGCATGATTGAATCTAGAGGACCTGTGAGAACTGATGGTCTTTCTAAAAATGGGGAGTTCTGCAACTTCCAATTTTAAAGATCATTATTGTTAAATGGCATATATGTCATGAACTGTCTCCCCTGAGCATCTGGGGGGAGGGGTCTCATAACCCTTAGTAGAAGGGATAAGGCCTTAGTAGAGTTGGCCCTCTGGGCAGTATGGGCCTAGTGTGAGGGAACTCCAAGTGGAGTCAGGAGAGTCAGGGGAGTCAGGGTCTGCTCTTCCTTCTACCTCTGCTGGCTGTAGGAACAGGAACACAAGGAGAGGGACAGAGATCCTCCTCCTTGTAGCAGAAAGGCGGAGCAAGGCAGGAGACCAAGGCTGGCCCTCCTGTAGAGGAATAATGATAGGGAGTGGCAAGGCCCATAACAACAAAAAGGTCTTATCCAAGCAAAGGGCTTCTTGATCAGGTGTTGCCACATAATGATATATAGCAGTTGGTTCCAGTGGCCCTGGCCTCATAAACCAAACCTTCACCCTATAATGATGGGGAGATATAAGGTCCCCTCCTCGGGACCTTTATAGGTAGGCCATTCATTCCTGCAAAAGACAGTTAGTTTGTGGGGACGAACAACCAGATTGGAGTCTTCTGCGACTCAGCAAAAGTCCTTAAAATGGTTCAATACCCAGTGGGGTGCTTTGTGCCTGTCCCATCCTAGGAATCAAAGAAAAATTTGTATGAGAGGGCAAAAAGCACAAACAGAATACACACAGACAAACACAGAAGGACATTCCAAGGAAAACAAAAGCCAAACAAAAAGGCTGTCTCAGATGGCCTTCCTCCCTGTGCATGGCAGGCCCATATACTCACTGCCAGTCCAGAATCCAGATAAAAACTAGCAAATTCTCCTACTTCTGGTAGGGGTTTGGGAGCATCCTCCATTGCCCATGGCTTGGTGACAAAATACATGTCCTCCAGATTAAACCCAAAACAGAAACACAGAGATAGACAAAAGACAGCTGGGCACCTGGACTTATTGATCAGAAAAACACTCCACTGTTTGGTTCAGGGGGTCTCTAGTGAAGCCCAGACAAGAGCTCTCAAATGTTAGGGTTCATGATTCACCAAAGGATGATACCCCAGACTCAAATATTATGTAAAAGCAAAGAGTGTTTTATTCTACAGAAATCTAGCATCCTGGGGCCTCCCATTCCAAGATGGCGACCATCAGTAGTTTTTCCAAACAAGTTGAGACTGGCTGTGAATTTGCTAAGCTCCCTGTCTCACTGGCTGCTCTCTGTGGTTCCTGTGGCCACAACCCATGCAGGCAGACTCTTTCTGCTTGACTTCATGGTGCCTCATTGCCTGCCTCCCTTTGATGAGCTTAAGCCGGTCCTGCCACAGGAAAGGTACATGTCCTCACACTCTAAACGGGCCAGTTCCGCCCTCTATCTACCATTGAGGATGATTTCACTCTGCCCACGTAGCCTTGCTGGGCAATTGATGTTCATTCCAAAGGAGAAAATATTGGAGTTTGGTTTTACTTTGAAAATAGGTTGGCATGTAAAGAAAATAATCCTTTTAATCAAAATGCTGGTAGAGAAATTGCTATATATGATAGTGAAATTTATACATGCATCCTTGTATCCCTATTAACTTGATATAGAATGCCCTGTGCCTGTGTTTATGTATATATAGCATATATATATGCAAATATATGTTATGTGCAAAGGTATAAAAAAGGCATGCAAGTCATACTTTTAAATGTCAGAATAAGTAACAAAATAAAAAGTACTAGTTCATGGTTGGATGTAAAAGATTCATCTTTTGGAAGGTGGTAGAAGATACGGCACTGGGAAGAACTCAGCAGTAAGAAAAGCAACATGTCTATTGGTGGTGTCCTTGTTCAGAGCTTGTTTTGGAAGCTCCATTGTTGAGGTATTATGGGGGAAGCATCCATGTCATTTCTAGAAGATACAATCTCACAGCTGATTTGCTGGTCTCCTGGCTCTTGCAGTCTTTCTGATCCCTCTTGTGTGATGTTCCCTGAACCTTAGGTTTTACAAATGTATCAACTGGGGCTAGACTCCCCATGGTGGATAGGTCTCTGAATTTTGATAAGTTATGGTTTCCTGTAATGTATGTTTTCTATTTTAAAGACAAGTTTCTCTGATGAGGAGTGAAAGAGACACTATCACTAAACAAAGGGTTATAGAAAACTAAGGAATGCTGAGACAGGAAGACATAGTCTTCCCGGAGAGGAGCCCCTAATTCCTTATCTAATACTAATTGGTCATCCCTGAAATTGTATACATACAAATAATGCTAACTGGCCTGAACAACTTGTATTATATATTTATGCTTTTGTGTGTGTATGGTAGGTGTGAAAGTGATTGGAAGGAGAGAAAGGAAAGAGAGAAATGATGTGATCATATTTTAATTAAAAAAATCTTTAATCAGTTAAAAAACAAAACAGTACTTGAGTTCTCACTGGACCAGGTACTGAGTAAGCACCTGGTTAGTGCTTATTGTTTCAATTAGTGCTCATTGAAATTCAAAGTGCTGGATATAACCCATGTGTTCATACGATTGAGTGTAAACAGACACGGAGATGATGTAATTTGGTCCAAGGTTATATAGCAGATAAGTGGTAAGAGGCAGGTCCTGATCTCTTTATGGTCTCTTTTATCCCCATTCAAAGTCACAGAATGAGGTAGTTGTTCTGTCTCCTTTCAACTCTTCATCTAAAGAACTTGACCTGTTATTCATATAGATCAAATGCTGGCAATTCTGGAGCTGAGGGTGAAAAGAAAAAACAACTTGGAGGCGCTTGATTAGAAGGGCCTTTAGATGGTGCAGTGGCTCCTGTTTGCCAGGTTGAGTTAGGAATTAAGCGATCCAACCCTCAGCTCTAGTATATAAAATGACATGTTGTGGGGGTCAGATTTTGGGGGAGTCTGCAGACGATGAAATGAAGATGAGCCCTTCTCATCTTACAATCGTTTGGGTTTACCATGAAAATGAATGATCTTCTAAAGGAGCCAGGCGAAGACTATATAGAGAAGCTTGTCAGGATCTGTGCACAGGAGCATTTGACTGGATTAACAATTAGACACAGCAAAACTGGAGAAGATGAACAAACTAGCAATGGATAAAAAGACAGAACCAACCAATTTGTCTTTTCTAATTTGCATTAAGGCACAAATTAGTAAACTTGCAAGCTGGGGAACTCCAGGGCAGTAAAGACCTATAGACTAGACATCCAGAAAAGGCTTGCTCATCCTGCTTGTTGAGTGTCGATGGGTTGACAGCTAGGCTTTACCTGTCTATTGCTTTGCTATGTCATTCTGCCTTCCTAAAAGTGCTGCCTGGGAAGGTAGTTAGCAGCACATTCGAGCACTTGGTATTTTTCATTTTCACAGACTCATAGAAACGGACCCAGTGCATGTGAAAGAAATGAGTAGGGAGAATGGAAAAAGGAAGGGAAATCTGAAGAAGAGAAAGGAGGCCCGTGGTAGAGTGAAAGACTGCAGTGTTTTCACATAGGGTTTTCTTTCCTATTTGGTCACGAAAATTAGTCAGATGTGGCCAGCTTAGAACACAGAACAACACTTAGCATAACTTACCCATATTTTATTCTTGTGATCCTTTATGGTCCTCTTCCCTTCTAAATTGGAAATGGTTTATTTGTTTGGTTTTAGATTTATTATCTTATGTATGTGAGTATGTTCCCAGAGTTTATGTATGTATGTTTACTATGTATGTGTCCAGTGCCCTCAGAAGCCAGAAAAAGAGTTAAATTCTCTGGAACTGTACCTACAGATGGGTGTGGACCACTATTTGGGTGCTTCTGCAAAAGTGGTAAATGCTCTTAATTGCTGAGCCATCTCTTCAGCTTCCATATATGTACTCTGAGCACACTGCTTGACACTTAAAGAACAGCAGTTGACTGCATACATAATACAGTGAGTACATGAATTAGCTACATCTGAATTATCTGGGGAGCTTGCTTTGAATTTTGAGGACTGCTTTAATCAGAATCTGTGGAGTATGAAAGGACAGGTACCATCACAGTATGAACTACAGGGCTTGGGACAGATGACACAAGCAAAATCCTTCCCACTCTTCATGATCCCATGACTACTAGTTGGCCCCAGGAGAGTGGTTCTCATCTCCAGGCAACAATAATAAATGGTACAGTAGAAAATCCTATCCAGTCAATATATGTGCATGTAGGTGGGCTTCTGAACTTGAAGAATGCCTCATCTTCCTGCCTCTTTTAGGCTTTGCAGCAGGAGCCCAGAAATGAGAGTGGGAGGGTATGAGTGTCAGTTCCACACATAGCTGCCACAACTGTTCAGGGAAACAGGTGGCTACTGAGGGACTGGCTGAGAGTTAGGGAGCAGGAGGCCAGACCCTGCACAGCAGCTACACAGTATTTATAAACAAAGCATGCAGAAAGAACGAGCTGCTTGCTCTTATTTCTTCCTTCTTCACTTCCTTCTTTCTTTAGCTTTTCCCTCCCTCCTTCCCTTCCTCCCTCCCTCCTCTTCTCCCTCCCTCCCTCCTTCTTCCTTCTTGCTTTTTTTTCTTTTTAGTTAATGTCAGCGTCTTGAGTTGTGAGTAAGGGATTTTGAAAGGGCCGTTGGTATGAAGGAAAGGATACAGTCAAGAATTCAAACAGAGAGTAAAAATAGTTACAAGTGTCACTGTAGTGCTTGTCAGTTGCCTTGGTTTTATCTCAGATGCTCAGAGGATCTTCTTTTGTTAAAGAAAATAATGTGTACATACATGGGCAGGCATACAACACACACACACACGTATGTGTGTACAAATGCAGATGTGCAGGCACACATGGTAAATTACCTTTCACAGGACTGCGTTTCCTAGAATCTTGGCATCATGCCTCTTGGTCATTCATGATTTTGTACCTTCAGATTTTCTCTTTTCATGTCTTCTTGTCCATTTCAAAAGTGTGTGTGAGCCTTTCTTTAAAACAAAAACAAACCAAAAACCAAAAGGACATCAACAAAAATAACACCCCCCCCCCAAATAAAAGAAACCCTTAACAACTCTTCTGTTTATTTAGGTTACATGCAGTTAATCCACTGGCCTACCATCATCATCTACCCATCCGGCATTATAATCATTGCATTAGCTTTCCCTTTCCCATTCATTGCTCACCCTGACTTGACTATACACACTAGAAAACAGCCCCATAGAATCCAGGTAACCAGCCAAGGTTACTCACTGGTCCTGGCTTTCTAGGTAAGAGTATTTTGATTTTAATCTAGATAGAGTTAATGTTGGCTTCTTAAACGCCATACTCTGTTGATGGTTCGAATTCTTAATCTGTATTACTTAATCTGTATTACTCTAGAGATGGTGCAGGGCTAGGAGAAAATGTAGTAGAAAGATTAAGGTTTTAAAATTAAGAAATGCATAATTTTACATTTTAAATTCTAAATAAGTCATTTGGCAGACAAGAGAGATTCCCCACTTCCCAGTATGCCAGAGCTACTAAGCTAGGATCTCTAAGAACTATTTTAAAACCTAAATTTGTTTATGAATGCTTCACTGTTTACACTGTAGGTATGCACCAGGGAAATGTATTCAAAGTGACACCAAATATGTATGCATTAAATAACACCATCTGCCCATCTGAATCCATTCAGCACTTTAAAAATATTGTGAAGTGTTCCTCAAAATCTGATGAGTTTTAGAATAGAGAGACGATTGTTATTCTACTACCTCAAATTAAAGATCTTGGTTAATTAAAGTTTGGATTGGCTACCTTCCTTTTCTTTTGATACATACTGGAAGAACAGGTGCCATTCTTTATACTAGTGTCCCCTCTGTAAAGACAACTTTTATTTGCCAGATGTTAATTTGGTCTCAGACACTTAAGCCCACCCTTTGTAGCTGTGATGGTTTGTATATGCTCAACCCAGGGAGTGGCACTATTAGAAGGTGTGGCCCTGTTGGAGTAGATGTGGCCCTGTTGGAGTAGGTGTGTCACTGTGGGCCTGGGCTTTAAGACTCTCATCCTAGCTCTCTGGAAGTCAGTATTCTGCTAGCAGCCTTCAGATGAAGATGTAGAACTCTTAGCACCTCCTGCACCATGTCTGCCTGGATGTTGCCATGTTCCTCCCTTGATGATAATGATGAACCTGTAAGCCAGCCCCAATTAATCGTTGTCCTTATAAGAGTTGCCTTGGTCATAGTGTCTGTTCACAGCAATAAAAACTTAGCTAAGATAGTTAATTCTTTCTGAATTCTGGCTGACTGGTTCAACTCAGCCATTCTACCTGAAACTCTTCTTCAAGCTGATTGATTCAACCTGTCTACTCTGGGATTCTCACTGAATTGCTCTTTTTGGCCACAAACTAACTCTGGCAATTTGCTCTAATCTTATGGCTACTTCTTATTCTCTAGCTCCAACTGCCTCTGCATGGACTCATGAATGAGTTCAACTCCACTGCACTGCAGTCACTGCATTGCTTCCCAGCTTAACTGACTGACTTACTCTCTGCACTGCTCTTAAATAACTTCTCTTTCCTGTGCTGGTTTCCTGGGAATTGGGTATATCCTATCTCTGACTCATTCTGGCAAATCTTTTTCTGATTTGTCACTTTTTCCCTCACTTAGATATTATTGTTTGGGATTAAAGGTGTGTAGGAAAGGATTCCAGCTGGAAGGAATAAATATGTGTACTAAGGGTGTGTCTGCCCTCCAGCCTGATCACACAGACCTAAAAGATTTTTGAATGTTATCAGAGCAGCCATATTGCTGGATTAAAATTCCTCTGCTTCCCTCTATACTGATGGGACAGTAGTATTGATGTTCTATGATCAGTCTGGAAAGACATACTTCCCTGCTCCCAAACAACTAAAGTGTCTTTACTTATCTGTTATTTTTGCACTATAAAGGTAGGACAATTTAGAGACAAGGTCTGTCTTATCCTAATGCAAATGTTCAGTTAATTTGAGGCCCTTATCTTAGGCAATTATCTGGTCACATTTGATAGACTAGTTCTGAATTGGTTTTTATAGTTAAGAAAGCAGAGAGAGACTGTCAGAGGACACTTAGAGGGAAATGAAAGACTGCCTGTGTGTCTGGTCTAGTTTAACTGAAGTGTTGTTATGTTATTTGCTTGTTCAATAAAGAGGCTTAGGTAAGAGAGTAGCAGAGAGAGCTGGGGCTTAATTAGCTTTGTGATTTACGTCAGGTCACTGCGTCTTGATGAATAGTCCTTGTTCCTCATCATAAGTGGATTCCCTACATTGTTCTTCGAGGTCCTTTTTAGTGTTGCTCTGTGGTATCTGAAATCTCAAGGTTTAGTGTATGTGATGAATACTAGCATGTCGTGGGTACTGTGGTCTGAAGCATGGACTT
>NW_021604754.1:1120434-1141131 GCF_004785775.1 Grammomys surdaster | reverse complement strand
GATGAATACTAGCATGTCGTGGGTACTGTGGTCTGAAGCATGGACTTTTAGTGCAGAGACATGATTGTTGTGACGCTGGGATTCCACTCATAGGTGGCTAGGATTACGGGTGCTGTGTGATGGGATGAATCTATGGCATAGTAGGTGCTCTAATAGCACAGCGCAGGAGAAAGCAGAATAGAACTTCATTGCCAGTGATTAAGAAACACTGTCAGTTCGGTAACAAATGCTAAGGGAATCTTGGCAGCCCTTTCCTTCTTGTAATTGTCGAGGCAGAGAGCTTTTGCCGACGTCTTGAGAGCTTTGTTGACTGCTCAGGACTATAGCCGAGCAGTACCTTGTCACTCTGTCTCCTATAAACATCCTAGTGATAAGTAGGATGCTACACTAACCTAAACTGTGGAGCCATATTAGACAACACTCTTCCTAGGGAAATGTGAATAAACATGTACTCACCCCAGATATGGAACCAATGACAGATAAGGAAGCTACCTAACTCAAGCTTGCTAAAATAACAAGCTTTCTATAGTTACTTAAAGGAGTATGGGGTTGGCTCACAAAAGCTGCACACCTGAAGCACACTGCATGACTTGCAGGCAGCTTGACAGATTAGAAAGTGTCCTTCCAGGCAGCTGGCTGGTCTCACAGTGTCTCTCAGTAACTGTTACTGCTTACATAGGCATGAAGAATGAGGAGCTTATTGAAGCTGGTCCGTCCGAGTCAATTTACTTCCCGAATTTCAGTGAGCTTGCCTGGAGGATGTAATGTTTCACCAATTGTTTGATTAGAACATCCTATGTCTTAACTATCTTCTCTCTAAGAAGAAATGTTTCATCTTAGAGGAAAATGCTACAAAAGGACTGGCAAAAGAGGGGTGCCTCAGTGTAGAACTCAGGGGTGCCATCATTAAACAGTGTGGTATACAAGCCATTAACACAATAATTGGTAACTTTTTTTTTGAAGTATAGAAAACTTTTTATTGGAAGTCTCTTGATTATGTTTCCAAATGTAGCTCTCATTTCCCAACAGAGCACTAGAGGGGTCTCACAGCCACCTGGTCCAGCCTGAGCTTGGCTGCAGTTGGTCTAGAGCCCATCTCTTCCATTGTGTAGGGCTGAAGGGCACAGGCTACCCTTGAAGGATGCTCTGCTTAGCTTTGTTAGCACTTTTGAGAACTAACCGTGGATCAAACATTGAAGTAGGTGCTATACACTGAGCTGGTAGGAAAATTGAGGACCCTTGAAGATAAATGTGATTTCCAACTTCATATACAGTTGAAAGTACTAGTGTCCAAATAAATCAAATAACTCACTGGAGCTATAGACATCTTTATGGATCCATAATCTGTATGTTCACCTATGGAGGTCCCTCCAGGTGTCACAGCTAGCATCGAGAGGATCTGTGAAGAGGTGAGAATGAGAACTTGGTTGAGCTTGGCCTCATCAGGCTAGATCAAGCTTCTAGAGAGTCAGATGCCAGGTGCTTTATTGCCAGCATATCTAAACACAGTGCAATTTGGAAAAAACATTTCCTGCTATAATATAAACCTTGACACCAAAAGAGGCATAATTACATTGAAACTCAGCTCAAGTAGCATGCCATTTCTTCCAAGAAGATGGGTTCTCAAGATAGACTCCCTGTATTGTTAGCTTAAGGGCCTAGGGAAGGATCTGGCATGGTCTAGGTCATACAGATAGCATAGAGGTCATTTGGGTTTTAGGAGTTTGGGAGAGCCCCTGGATATGCAGATGATATTAGGGTCATTTAGACTACTAGTCACCTCCGTTCCCAGGAACTGGATATGGCCTGCCCCTCCAGAAAACACAGATCGTCAGGATGTTAGTCACCTCCATTGCCAGCTTTCCGGAGGGAAAACAGGTTTTATATCATTTCCATTGCGAGGACAACATGCTTAACATGCCTGGTTTCCCTGGAGATCTGTGGGCATGAGGGCCCTCATGCTCCCCAACATTTACCTTTCTTCCATGTCCATGTAACTTTTAAACTATATTCTCCTTAAACATTGCAATGTTAGAAGTAATTCAATGCAATTAAATCAAGGTATCCCACATATGACTGGGAACGTTAGATTTGGCTGATAATTTCCTTTTTATATTCACAGATGCCTTTCCTATTGTTTTAAATAGAGCAGAAAATAAGAGGAAAATATCAGTTTTTAAATAATAGCCCAATGTCCATTCCAGTGGATATAATGAAACTTTCTTATGAAATAATGAAGGACATAAACTTAAATAATTCTATGTTGATTATAGATTGCATATTATAAAGAACAGTACTGCTATCCTTTTAGACCCGGGTATGTAGTTATTCTGTTTTCTGCTGGTTTGTTTTATTTTTTTCCTCTCTATAGCCAAGCTGTCCTGGGACTCTTGGCAGTCCTCTTGGCCCAGCCTCTCTATTTATCACTGAAGTTATACATGTGAGTCACCATACTTGGCCTTTTGCTTGTTTGAGTCAGGGTCTCACTGTTCTTGAACTCATGACAGGCTTACCTCAGCCTCCTGAATGAGGGCTGCAATTAAGGCCCAGGGCACCTTGTTTTGCTAGTAGCTATTCGTAAATCCCTTCTCTTGAATGCTGGATGACTGGGAAGAGCAAATTGTAATTAGATGGGGTAGGGAGGAAAGGATGGGTAGAGCAATATGGAATAGTGGTAGGAAGCAGCGGCTGCGGACACGGGGAGGTGGGCACGGCGGCTGTGGACACGGGGAGGTGGGCACGGCGGCTGTGGACACGGGGAGGTGGGCACGGCGGCTGCGGACACGGGGAGGTGGGCACGGCAGCTGCGGACATGGGAAGGTGGACACGGCGGCTGTGGCTGTGGACACGGGGAGGTGGGCACGGCGGCTGTGGACACGGGGAGGTGGGCACGGCGGCTGTGGACACGGGGAGGTGGGCACGGCGGCTGTGGACACGGGGAGGTGGGCACGGCGGCTGAGGCTGTGGACACGGGGAGGTGGACATGGTGGCTGTGGGCATGAGGAGGAGCTGACTTTGCCAGGCTCAGGGAGCTCTGCCTTCAGCTAGTCATACTTTATTAAGGAAAGTTATTCCTGTTTTCTTTTGGAATTGAGAGGACATAAGAATCAGTAAGCGATCACACAGCGAATGCTTGTTGTGCTGCCCTTAGCAGGAAGGCACTGCGAAGTTTCAGGACCCGAGTGCCATCCGTGTATGGAATGACCACTATTTTTTGTTTACTTTTCTAAGACTAGATATCACCATGTTCCTCAGGTCGGCTGTGAACTCCGGTGCTCCAGTGATCCTCCTACCTCAGTCTCTCAAGCAGCATGCTCTAGGTCTCACTGCCCCCATTCTTTTCTTTGTCTCATTTCTTGAAATAAGTCATACTTTTATAGTTAAAATATTTTTCACTTAAAAATCTTATTTAAAATTACTTAAAATTGTGGGTATGATTTTACAAAGATATAAAATGTCAAGAATTATTTAACATTTCATAAGGTATATTTTCAGAAAACTGGTATTCATATGTATTTCTAGATTTGCCTTTCAGCTAGGATGTTTTTGTTATTTAAATATTATATTAACTTTAAGAAAAATAACTTGGAATATACCTTAATATTCTTTTATCTATCGCAGTATTTATTCTTTTTTTTTTTTTTTAAAAAAAAAAAACACTCTTCAGCAGAGGAAACCCATTTTAACTAAATGATATTGGTGTTTAATTACCGAAATTTATTACAGTTAGACCAATTTAAACGTTTTTCAAAGGTGGACAGAAACAGTAAACATATATTAAGGGAATGTGTCCTGAAATTACAAGTAGAAACTGAGGTAATAAATACACATTCTTTTTCTGTTCTAGATATTTGAATGGTGGTATTTCCGAAAGTATGGAACGTCCTTCATTGAACAAGTCTCAGTAAGCCACTTGCGCCCCCTTCTGGGAGGGGTTGACAACAATTCTTCCAATAATTCTAATTCCAGTAATGGGGACTCAGATTCCAACAGGCAAAGTGTCTCAGGTATGGAACGTCTCTTACAAAATTTTCGTGAAATTAACACAGCAAAACTGTTTTAAAAAATTCTTTTTCAGAGAAAAATGATGTGAAATTTCAAGGGAGTTAAGGAAGCAGTACCAGAGAAGTAGCACACAAGCATCCCAGGGACAGGAAATATTTATGCTGCTAACTTTACTTTTGTTCCCATTAGCTCTAACCTGACAAATGTTAGTAGCATTAGCTTTGAAACATAGTATATATAGGATATAGTATAGAGTACTCAGGTGCATCTTCTTCCACAGCGATGGCTGGATGTTGGATCTGATTTTGCTGCTTGTCAGTTTTAAAGGCCCTACTTGTCCTGTCCACTGATGGTGAGACATGTTCAGGTTCCCCAACACAGCACAAGCTGCTTTTAACCCGGTGTCATCAAACTCTCAAACTCTGCTCTGTCACAGTTTACTCTCCCTGCTTGTACCTGCCATGTTTCTTAGGACTGGACCTACAAATGTTTCTCTTGTTCCTGTGTCACTCCCCAAATCAATGCCTTTTCTAATAGACATACTAACCATCTCTATGTTTTTGATCTTTGATAGTTTTTCCTTTAGCTACAACATCAAATAGTGACTGGTGGGGGTGTTTTTTTTTAATAGCATCTGTAGTGTACTGCACAACCAGCTTCTGCATCATTGAAAGTCAGACGAGTTGAAACAAGAGGAAAGAACCTATTCCTTCAGCAACAGTAAATTCTTAAGTACTTATGAACTTGGTTTCTACTGGTTCTTATGAACTAAAAAGTGTCCTCATCTCCATTGGAGTATCTTCTTTGGGAGATACGTTAGCTTTTGTTTTTTATTTTATTTTTTTCATAACTCAGTCACATTTTCTATCTTCTTGTTCCTGATTTTGAGGTAGAGCATTTTAGTCCGTGCTTTTCCAGCTGAAAGTGAATGGTATGGGAAGCTGCTAGTGTGTGCTTACCTCATTCTAATGGCACACACGTGAGAATTGGCACCTTGCAGGTAATACAATTGTTTGGGACCTTGTAAATTTACCTACCTTGTGAAAAGGAAAGGAGGCCCGAGCTTAGCAGGTCAGTGCATTAACCAGAAATGCAAAGCCTTGTGGCTGTTGCTCTAATGAGGAATGTGATCATTTACGCATTAGCACACAAGGAGGGCAGATAATTGCTGTCACATGTGTCTGCTGTGAAGCTTCCAGAGATTACCTGTATTGCTGACTGACTCCAAGTACACTTGCATGGTGCAGAAAATTAACAGATAGCAAACAGAAAGCATGCCCTTTTAAGGTATTCTTTAAAATGGTTACATTTATATCCTCATGAAAGCCCCCCTTTCTCCTTACCCAGCTTAAAGCTCTTGATATTTCTTAATGCAATGAAAAGTCCATGTTCTCCATATTAACATTATTTTTTAGTTTATTATCATGCATGTGAAATTGGGATGAAGGGTATGTGCACAGCCTATGTGTGAAAGTCAGAGGACAACTCTATTCAGAATTCTCCTTCCACCTTGAGTGGGTACTAGGGATGGATCAAATTCAGATTACCAGGCTTATATAATAGCAATTCTGCTAGATCATACACTTTTCTAAGTATATGTATGATTTATTATGTGAATTTTGATGGTATCATTTGGAAGGAAGAATCTAAGTCCTTTTAAATAATATATTCATCTAAGTATATATTTTTAGCCCCAAATACTTGGGAGGCAAAGACCAAAGCATCAGATGAGTCCATGATGAGTCCATGTATTCACAGCTACTAGTCTAGGCAGTATGAGACCAAGTCTCAAAAATCAGACCAAACAAAAGAGAACAAAATATAAAAATACATTAGAAACTGACAGCCATGCGAATTCTTGATTTTTACCTGGCTAAGATTAAACTTAATTATTATTACTGACTCAATTACAATAGTATTCACTACTCTGTCCTCTTTCCATTACTTTACTGCATAACAGATATAGCATGTATGATATGATTTTACAACAATGTTTTAATAGTTACCTTTAGAAAATGGAAATTACTTTGTATAAGTATATTTAGGTATGAATAGATTTTCTTCTTGACATCTATACTGCTAATATTTGGCTAATTCAGTGTGACAAACATGTAAGTAGGTATGGAAATATCAAAAATCATGCGATTAACATTGCTGTATATTTTCTTGTACTCATTGGTGTGTGTCTTGAGATATATATATATATATATATATATATATATATATATATATATTTATATATATTTGTTAGAGAATCTTACTAGGCTTTCTTGAAATTCACTATGTAGCCAAGGATAGCCTCTAAGTCACTATAATTCTTCTTTCTCAGCCTCTGAAATGCTGGATTTATTTATATGACAAGAGACCATCATGCCTGGCTAATTTTTATTTCTAAATAAAGTACTACAAAATACATTATCTGCAGTCATCTCTACTATTAATCACTTTCTGTTTATAGCCTGCATTAGCTTACAGGGAAAGAAGTCCAGATCTGAAAATACTAAATGTATTTCCTTAAAATAGATGTATTTTCATTAAAATTCATATTCCCTTTAAACTAATAAAAGAGGCATTGAATGCATAACAGAAGGGTAGTTTGTTGAGTTGCTTAAAATACGTAGACCTTTTCACTGAATTTTACATGAAATATAATTTGGCAAATAAAGTCCCATGAACTTAGACAAAGAAAGTTTAATGGCATTATTTGGAAAATAAAATTATTGACAAAGTTAAAGGTAAGATAAAAACATTAGTTATAAATATTGGTCCAAGTGAAGACTCGTTAGAATCCTTAATGTATTATTTGTCTTAACTAAAATCTGGCATCATCCCCACCTCACGGTGGTTTGGGAGGAATGAGGAAGCAGGGCAGGCCATGAGTGCATTCTGAAGCCACTCTTGTCTAAAGTGGGCGGAATGCAGAATTGCTCAAGTTGTTCTGTGCTTCTTACTTGTGGATCAGTGGAGAACTGCAGTTGATTACATAGTTTCTTACTTTAGCCAAACTTCAGCTTGTTTGGCCAAAGGTCATTTGTGTGGACATTCTTGTTTCATTTTACTTGGGAACTAAACTGCTGTATTTCTTCCAAATGTATGGTTTCTGATAAACTCTGTTGATGTATTTTGCCACATCACCACGAATCTCACTGCCATTTCTTAATTCAGTGCATTTTATGAGTTGGTGATGCACAAGGTTTAAAATGTAGCCAACTTCTCCCTGAGAGAGGGGATTCTCACAACCCACTGAGACCTAGAATTTGGCTTTAGGAGAACATTTTTTTGATAATTTATTCTTGTTGTCAAATAAAATACCATAAAGACAAGGTTTGCAGCATTTGTCTTTTGCCAGATAGATATTGGGAAAAGTGCAAGCTGCTCCATCTTATAAGCAGAGACGCCAAAGTCAAGCTCAGCTGCTCTGAGACACTGCAGCAGCCCTGGGAGAACTGGATCTCTACACAGTTTACACACAGCCATCTGGGAGAACTGGATCTCTACACAGTTCACACACAGCCATCTGGGAGAACTAGATCTCTACACAGTTCACACACAGCCATCTGGGAGAGCTGGATCTCTACACAGTTCACACACAGCCATCTGGGAGAGCTGGATCTCTACACAGTTCACACACAGCTGTCTGGGAGAACTGGATCTCTACACAGTTCACACACAGCCGTCTGGGAGAGCTGGATCTCTACACAGTTCACACACAGCCGTCTGGGAGAGCTGGATCTCTACACAGTTCACACACAGCCATCTGGGAGAGCTGGATCTCTACACAGTTCACACACAGCCATCTGGGAGAACTGGATCTCTACACAGTTCACACATAGCCATCTGGCTTCCTATCCAAGTCATCTCATTTGTATCTTAATAATTTTCATAACATATTTCAAATTCTAGATAATTATAAAATTCAAATTTCTAATTATAATTATGCTGTATAAATATATATTCTTCATTCTAAATTAATCCTCATTGGATCATTTGGGCAGTTCAAGTGCTGATTTAATAAACAGGATTAATAAAGACAAAACAGGAAAATAACCAGGGAAAGTAAAAAAAAATCCTAAAACCGTTGTAGATGGCAACTCTCACAATTAGACAATTCTCCCTCTAGAAGTCCATGTAGTTCTAGTCATATTTAACACTTTTAGTATTTGGTGTCAGTTTTAAGTGATATCACTATATTTAATTTTTATAATAATTCCATTAAGCTTGAGAAAGCTGAGGAAACAAGTCTCATGACTGACAACCTGGGTATTTTTCTCTGTACTAATACAGAGAATTTTCTCCCTCTTCCTGGACAGTGTCTTGTCCTCTGCAGCTCAGGGTGACCTCAAACTCTGAATCCTTCAGTTTTCCCCTCCAGAGTTTTGGATATTACAGGTAGGTATACACCACCTTATGGATACAAGTTCTTAAGGACTAATTGGATATTTTAAGTCACTGCCCCAGACCCTCTGTAAGGTCTGTAAAGCTAAAGTTAATATAATTATTAGGCAACTAAAAGACTTATCGTTGGCTCACACCTATAATCTCAGTGTTAGCTAGGCAAAGCCAGGAAAGTTGAAAAGTCTAAGGTCAGTTTAACCTATGGAGTGGGACCTTGCCTGGAAAACCTTAGTAACAATGGTATTAATCCTCTGTAACAAAATGCAGGACATGATTTGTGACCTGACATTAAATGTCTTCAAAAGCAGCTCAGCGGCAGTGATTGACAGCTCAAGCTGCTGGTCTCAGTTCTATGACTTTTACAGTCAGTGATCTGAGGCTTGCCATTGAACTTTCCAAAATAATCCTTAGTGTCTCAATCTGAAAACATGAGAATAGTAGTAACAACAGTGTCACAGAGTATTCTGGGAATTAAATGAGGCCATGAAGAAATGCGATCAGAGGACGGCTTTTTATGTAGGAGTAGCTCCCAGGTAGACTGACTTTATGAATAGATTTGGGAGATATGGCTGCATGGTCAGTGACTCTTTTACACCCAGGCTTTTCAGAGCTTTCAGTTCAGATGTTTCCCTTTGCAAAATTATAAATTTGTATGTATTAGGGACCTTTGGGATTACTTATTAATAGTCTCAATGATGGTAAACTAGATATTTACATGCCAAAATTTAATGCATGGCCTGAAAATGATTTCCCTAGCTATCTTTTCAAATTCATCTGCCATTAAAATGTATAGTCTAGTACAGAAGAAATGTCTATTTATATAGTGGAGAAGTCTGGAATGGATTCATTCAGTTTCTAGTGAACATACATTTACTTAGAACTTATTTCAGGGTTAATACATTATTTGGTGGAGTTGATTAAGTCAGCAAAGACCAGTTAGAAATGTATGACATGTGAATTAAAAGATTTAGCCATCTCATCGCTTCTTCAACGAAAGTGGTACTATCTTGAATCAAGCAAACCAATAAAAATGATCTTGAAACTCACACTTACTAATCCTTTTTATTTTTATTCTGTGCAAGAATTTATAGTAACAAAATTTGTTGAATGAAGGCTATCCATGTTTCCTTTAGCATTTTTTTTTCTTTAAAATTATTTTTTCCTTATATGAGCAGTTTGCTTGCTCTAAACTATGATGCCTACAAAATGCCACAAAACCATAAAGGCTTTGGACCTGAGGTCCGTAAGCAACAGCCCAGGTCCCAGAGAGGGGGGTGTGAGAGCAAGGACAAGCCTAAGAAGGGACTGAAGCTCAAGGCTGCGGGGAGCTTGAAGCACATCGAAGCACAGAAGATAGATCCCTGAGGATTTACTCAAATATAAAAGTGAATCATCTTACCTCCGCTGACATACTGACATCCAAACTGAAATGAAATCAAATGTTATGTACGGATGAAAAAATCGAGAAGACTTACGGAGACAGCCCTGTTACAGAAACTGGGTAGGCCTGTGAAGAACTGCACCTGTGCTGAGGTGGAAAATGGCGCCCACGCAGCCCTCCTCCGCGCCCGGGACCGGTGCGGAGCGCCTCCGACTAGCCAGAGGTTGTAAGCAAGGTCAGGCCAAACCAGTCCTGCATCTGCTGTGCTGCTGCGGGTGGCTGTGTCCGAGGGGGTTACCTCCTGGCTCGTGCTGGGCCCTTTCTGGTTTCTGGACAGGCTCCGCTGCTAGTATGGGCCTGTGGTTCAGCAATAAGGTCCCATCCCTCCTCTTCTCTGTGGGATCTTGGTGTCCCGTCAGGCCGGTTCCTCTGGAGTGACAAACACACAGCGGCCTGAGGTTCGCGTTCATGTTCTGGCGCTCAGAGTGGTGGGCCTAGGATCCTAAACTCCAAGCAGCAGCATGGCGGTTTAAACAGGCCTCTCCCTCACAGCGGCCACTACCCACGTGGCTTACTGGCAGTTCTTTAGGTGTTTTCTGTCCTTAGGGTTCTGTCCTGACAGCCACAAATCTGGAGAGAAGGTCTCTGCTCGAGGCTGTGTCTTCCTTAAGTTGGTTAAAGCTCAGATAGCTAAAGACTATGCAGTCTAGCTTGGAGACAGTTTCTCGTTGTGTTATGGTATTCTCCTTTGCAGCCAGCAGGCCCAGCACAGCAGTCAGATGTTATATTTTTTGTTCTCAAAAGTAGTTGTTTTGAAAGGCTATGAAGTAGTTAAGGCTTAATTATTTTTTAAAAAAGGAGTACTTCCAATAATTCCCTAAAATTGATCAGTGTGCTATAGAAGATTAGTATTCATTCTAAAGTATCCGAGCTAGTAACTAACTGTAAGGCAAAATCCCATTAACTGCTTCACTTGGGGTTAATCTAATAGTAATAATCATATGTCCAGTGAAAACTTTAGACACTTTGGAAGTATTGTTTTGAAGTAACTGATACTTCCAGAGAGGAATTTTTGAGATCTGTTCGTCCACTGCACAATTTAATTGATGAAATTATAGGATGTTGAAATGTGATGATTTTTGCCTATTGTAGGTTAACAGATGAGTCTAGACACCAGTTCTCAACCTTGTTTACTGTGATCCTGGAGGAAAGGGTCTAATATATGCATCTCACTGATTTATACAAGGGATGTAATAAACTTCTGATAAACTTCAGACCTCCTCATAGAGGGGATCGATGAAAGCTAAGCTTATAACTATGAGAAAGGTTGCTATTTCTGCTGCTACAAAGAGGCTTGAGCCTGTAAACTCAGCCCTCAGAACCAGGTGAGTCCCCTCAAAGGACTGGGGCATTAAGAAAATGCCCTCCAGGCTTGTCTTCTGAGGGAATTTTCTCAGTTGAGGTTGCCTCCTCTCAGATGACTGAAGCTTGTGTCAAGAAGACATAAAAGCATCCGGCACAGTAACTGGGTCAGAGGTACCAAGTGCTGACGGTGATGATGGAAGGTTTTAATGGGACCTGGGGAAAGGGAGGCTTCCAAACATTCAGCGCTTGCTTTAGAAATCCTTAATGGATTATGTTTTATGTTCTTTGTTTCCCACATAGAAACAACTGTCCCATTTTTGACAAAGAAGTACATGTTCTCTGTAGACTTGGAAATGTCGTGTTTTTTAATGGTGGCTGGTTCCTTTCCCCTTGAGTTTTGGTCTTCTGTCATACATGCTGAGGTCACAACATTTCCATCAGAGCTCTAAGTGGAGACTGTCTATGGACACTGAAAACTGAAGCACAGAGCATGTGCTTGTATTAGGAGCATACTTAGAAGTAGACTCTTAATGATACGAGCAAGCGCCTAACGGAGTCCCAGTTGACTTTGAGTGCTTCCCAGTGGCCCTGAATTTGTGGAAGATAATGAAGAATGGAACATTCTTTTTGAAGGGTAAATTTGAAATATGATCTGAAATAAGTTCATTCTGCAAGAGGACACACAAGAAAAGAGTTTATGTGTTAGCTCTCTTACCCTGTGGAGGTCCGTTTCTCTGGAATCTTCACGTTTGGCATTTATACCATTTGTTCATGTTATACTAAGCCACATCAGGCAACTGATATTTATGGGGTGTGTTCTCTGGAGTCAATTCCATGCTAAAAGAATTTTCCATAGGAAAGATTATAGAACCGAACAGCAAAGATAAATCACATCACTTAAGGCAAAAATTTGATGCGCGCATATAGATGACCTGTATGTTGCTAATTTCTTAAGCAAAAATAATCTTCCCTGGGCGCTCAATTTCAACAATGTAATCTGGGAAGATAATGGCTTGTACTTTGTTGGCGCCTTTCCCCCTTCACATCGGCTGCAGCTAATTGCGTCTTAATTTCTAAGTTTCATGGATAGTTTAAAAGTTAATACAGAACAGTTTTGCAGTATCAAGTTAACAGGCCTTAGTTCTTTAAGTGATAAATTTAACATTTTAGAACGTTTACAGCACCCCCTGCTGGCTATGTTGTGGAAATTCCTAAGTTAAGTGTTCTTCAGGTACTCCTTGGCTATATGAAGTACACACAGTTTTTCTTTTTGGAGTTATTTTTCCTTAGAAATATTTTGCTTAAACTGAGGTTATAGGGTTAAAATTTTAACTGAAGATAATTTTCATTCTAATTTGTCAATTGGGTTTTGAATGGTACTTATTTTCCCGGGCACTATAATAACGTACTTGTTGGAGAAAAATATTTGCCAGATATATTAAAAATGGTATTTCTAATCAAATTAGAGAAGAAATATCTTTGCAAATACCTATGTTTGATTGTACATGTTTTTAACCATGAACGTCCTTTCACACAAGTCACTAGTTTATTTTATGCTAAGTGCAAACCTCACAGGATTTATGAAGCTTGAGTCTCATTGAAGAACAGTTAGAGGAGATGGAGTTAGAGCTACACCAGTCCTAAGGACAGAAATCACAAAATTTGACTGACCAT
The DNA here is from genome assembly GCF_004785775.1 of Grammomys surdaster. NCBI lineage: Eukaryota > Metazoa > Chordata > Mammalia > Rodentia > Muridae > Grammomys > Grammomys surdaster. The sequence continues at coordinate 1,128,311 of NW_021604754.1, read as the reverse complement.
GTTTCGGGCCAAGATCTGGAGTCATAGTGTTCATGACCCTTCTAATGGACTTTTTTTTTTGGACCACAAATAATAACTAAAGGAAACATAATTTTCTAGTTAGTGTCATATGAAATGATAGCTATCAAATCTGAGTTTTCTCTTAAGGACAGAATTCAGACATGTTGCATTAAGCTAAGTTAAATGACAAAATTTTAGGACCATTTTAAACTGGGTAAATGTAAAATGAGATAGTGGCTTACTTTAAAGATAAATTCATCTTTTACATGACAATGTACACACATCCCTTTGTAAGTGTGTACTTGCTTTACTACTTCAGCAGTCAACTAAAGGGATCATACAGAATGGTACTTTATATTTTATTACATGCAGAGTGTCAGAATAGTGGTTTTCATGTCTCCTCCACTGGTAAAGCAATGACTGCTGGGTAGATGGATGTGTGGGTGGGTGGAGGGATGGGTGGAGGAATGGCTGTTGGATGAACAGGCCTGCTGTAGAATCCTCATGAATCATCATCTGGCCTTTAAGGTCCCTTGGATTACTGCCATGGTTGTGATTGTACACATTAGTGGGTGTGTCCTTTGAGGACTGATGTTTTGACTTTGGTTAAGTGAGTTTTATTTTCTAACAAAACTATTTATCCAAAGAGATCTAGTATTATGAAATATTAGAAAGTCTTCATAGGATGTTTGAAAACAATCGTAGTTTATTAATCACATGCTTAATATAACATGGCCTTAAGCCTATTGATGAACTTCTCTAAGTTAAAGCCCTGCGGTCCTAGTTTCTGTGGTCCTTATAACAAGAAGATATAATTTTAGTAATTCACATTGTGACATTAGAGCTCTATATGTATTTCAGTATAAGTAAAAGATGTAAAAATGCTCCAAAATGATTTATTTTCATAGAACTTCTTCCAGCAATTGTGGTAACATTAATTTTCTTATCCCTTCCTGGAAAAGCAATATTAATCTAGTGAGTTATCTCCTAATAAAATTTGCCATCAACCTTAATGGGCAAAGTCTAGTGCTCTCGGTGTTACATATGATGTAGAGAGGTAGTTGGTCAAGGATAATGTCATTGAGAGAGGTGTGCTAGAGCGACAGAAAGTAGTCCCACCTGTACATGTGCCTTTTACCTTTATTGTTGCAAGTGCATTTATAAAATCTGCTCAAATCTCTTAGAACAACCACACAAAGTTACACAGTAGCTGATGTTGGCATGCACTATCATTTGAAAAATGAGGAAACGTGAGCCTAGAGATTAGGTGACGTTTCCTCTGTCCCAGTGCCTGAGAAGTCTCAGGTGCCTGATTAATCTTCAGGGCTGTGTTTTGTTTTTCAACTTCCTACATAAAGGATGGAGAACCACATATTCTTTATCAAATGGTCAGGAAGGGTGTTTTACTGAATTAATTAGCTCCTAATATCATTGGACTTACATGTCATTTCATATTCCCCTTTGTTACAGAATGCAAAGTATGGCGAAATCCACTGAACCTGTTTAGGGGTGCGGAATACAATCGGTAAGTCTTGCCAGTTCAGGAAATGAATGAGCGGTTTAGAGAGCAAGGACAGCAAGTGCTGCCACTGGTTCATTTAGGGGTCACGGAATAGTGTGTGTTACCTTCCCCCCTCCTCCCTTCTTCTCCCTCACCCTTCCCTATCCTTCCTCCTCTTCCATTTCTTCTCCCTTTCTTCCTCCTCTTCCTCTTTTTTTTTCTTCTGTTTGAGACAGGGTTTCTTAATCCAGAATTTGCTTTGTAGCTGGGTACCTTTGCTCCTGATCCTCTTGCCTCACAAGTGAGTCCTGGGATTACAGCATGTCACCATGGCCAACAGCTTCCAGGTTTGGGGATACAATCTTCAAGTGTTTTGATTTTTATGTTTTATAGATATTTTGGCATTCTAGTTTGGAATAATATATAAAATTATAGGTTGCAAGTGTTTTCTATTGTACTTACTCTTTAAAAAAATTATTAATGAATGTGTATGTATGTTGCATGTAGTACTAAGAGAATAACTTGTGGGGATTATTCTCCCCTTCCATTGTGTGGGATCTAGACCTTGAACTTGAGTTTTTAGGCTTGGTTGCAGATAGCCCATTTGCTGAGCTACCTCACTGCCTTCTGTTGAAGTTATTCTTTTCAATATATATCACTCAGACCCTGGATTCTGAAGGCTCTGTAACTTTATTATATGGATCCCAGAGAAGTTATATTGCAATTTAATTGAGTGAAATAATTAGGCAAATTAGAAATTCATAGTATGGGGGAAATATTTATTTGTAATATTAGGGGAGTTTTCCATTAGTGAGGACTATTAAAATGTTAAGGCAAAACCAAGAGAATATGTGAATTTTGTGCTATATAATTCCCGAAGGAAGAACAGGATGACTTTTTTGAGATTTTTTTTTATGTGTTTGGTTAGTTTACCTGCATATGTGTCTGTATACCATGTGCATGCAATGCCAAGGGAGACCAGAAGACAGCATTTGATTCCCCTTAGAGCTGGAGTTACAGACACTTGTTAGCTGTCATGTAGTTGCTGGGAATCCAACAGGAGTCCTCTGGAAGAGCAGTCAGTGATCTTTCCCACTGAACCATCTTTGTAGGCCAGGGCAGGATATTTTTAAAAACTATGTTTTGGTGTTCATGAACAAAGGTATTTTAATGCTGAGTGGTGGTTTACATTTCAATCTCTCTGCACCTTCCTCCTTCGTAGGTCGTTTTCCCTTCTCTGTCTGACTATCATATTTGCCCCTGACAGGTACACTTGGGTCACAGGACGAGAGCCTCTGACATACTATGACATGAACCTCTCTGCCCAGGACCACCAGACGTTCTTTACTTGTGATTCGGACCATCTTCGTCCTGCAGATGCAAGTATGGAAACTCTTCAGATACTTAAGGGTGGGAAAGCCTTTCAGCTTGTTCCAAATCATGGTTCTGATTCCATCGTGTCTGCTCTACCGCTTTGTTTTGCGGCACACATCTGTAATCTCAATACTCAGGAGGCGTGGCTGGAAGACATCTAATTTAAGACCAGCTTGAACTATGTAGCAAGTTGCAGGCCAACCTGGCTGTATAAGAAGAACAAGGAGGGCTAGGAAGATAGACCAGGGGGTAAAGTTCTTGTCATGTAGGCATGAGGACCCGATTTTGATTCCTTAAGCCCCTGTAAACAGAAACAAAACCCAGATTAGGTAGCACATTTTTTTAATTCTGTCTCTGAGCAGGCAAAAACAAGTGGATCTCTAGGGCTTGCTGGCTAGTCAGGTTAAACTATGTGGCATGTCCCAAGGGGGGAAGAAAAAGAAAGGCAAGAGAAGGACTGACATGAGGTTACCCTTTGGACTATACATTCACACACACACCTCTCTACAATGGATAGAATATTAAATTGACTAATAAAACTAAGAATTCATAAAGAATACTTATATAAAATTTATTCACAATGATTATCAATGTATAAATGAGGCTTATTATTATCTAGAATATGATTTTTAAACATCAAAGTAAGCTCTATGTGTTTTGAAGACACACATCTTACACAAAGTGTTAAACTTCAAGGGTGAGGTGGAATAAGGGTCTCCTCAATCACATTCTGATTAGAAGCTGGGATTTGGGGAATGGGGTAGGTGGGGGTGGCACACACCTTTAATCCCAGCACTCAGGAAGCAGACACAGGCAGATCCCTGAGTTCGAGTCCAGCCTGATCTACAGAGTGAGTTCCAGGCCAACCAGAGCTACCCAGAGAAACTGTATCTCAAGTTGAGATTTATTGACTATAAATGACCACCCTACATTACTGTCTTAAGATATTGGTTTACTAGCATTGGAAGGGCACATGGCTTTGGCTATAAGAGGGCATATGTACTTTCTCTCTGGCAGACCTTATTTAGCATTCATTTTACACTCATTACTTTGCTGTTGGTAAATTTTGTATTATTAAATGGATCAAAAGTAAATCTGAAAATCCTGTCGTAATTAGGATTACATTATTATATTGAAACACCACAACTAAACGCAACTGGGGGATAAGAAAGGCTTTATTTACTTGGCTTACATATCCTGAATCACAGTCCATTGAGGAAAGCTGAGGCAGGAACTCAGACTAGGCTAGGACCTGGAGGCAGGAGCCAATGCAGAAGCTGTAGAGAGGTACTGCTTACTTGCTTGCCTCCCATGGCTTGCTCAGCCTGCTGTCTTATAGAGAGAGCTAGGAGCACCAGTCCAGGGTTAATACCACCCGCCCCTGTCAGTACTAAGAAAATGCCCCAAAGGCTTGCATTGCCTGATTTTAGAGACACACATTTTCAACTGAGAGTTCTTCTTCCCAAATTACTCTAGGTGATGTCAAGTTGACATAAAACTAGACAGGACAATACCTTTACAAAAACAATTTATACATACATTTAAGAAATTAACTTATAAAAATATGAATTATCACCTGGGCAGTGGTGGTACACGTCTTTAATCCCAGCACTTGGGAGGCAGAGGCAGGTGGATTTCTGAGTTCGAGACCAGCCTGGTCTACAGAGTGAGTTCCAGGACAGCCAGGGCTACACAGAGAAACCCTGTCTCAAAAAAAAAAATATGAATTATCAAATTATTTAAGGGTATTGTTATTTTTAAAGTCCTTGCTGCTATTATAGAATATCATACTATGATTAATATTCCTGGGCACTAGGCTTCTCTCAGTATATTCACAAGTTGCTCTGATACATAACAAGACTAAATTTTCAGGAAAATGGAGTCAACAAATATTCATGTCAACCAGAAAAATCTATGGCAGCTCACTTTCTCTACATAGTTTAAACTTTCAAATATCCTGCACTTGTAGCAAATATTTTGGAACATGTTAAATAGGAATTATATGTTATATAATGAATAAGGCTCTGAGAGTCACTCCAGATGGGAACAGGCACATTCAGGATGGTCTGACCATAAAATAGAAATTTCAAAATATACGAAATATGTTTTCGTAAAAATACAGCAAGTATTTATTAAACACAAAAGATATGAATTCTCTATTATAGCTCATTTTCTTGACTTTTTAGTGTATGATATTTATGCCTATAATGTAATCCTCACACAAAAAGTTTGTTATTGGCAGCTCAAGAACAGTGAAATAGCAATTCAGAATACTTGTGTGACTTTGGGGATATGAGTTGACTTCCTTAGTAATAAAATGTTACAATTAATGCTGCCAACTGCTTACTGCCCTCAGCTAGACCTCACAATTATATGTAGTAGGTGACTTGAATTATTCCCCTTTTTTTCTAACTAGTAATGCAAAAAGCCTGGAGAGAGAGGAACCCTCAAGCCAGGATTTCTGCAGCTCATGAAGCCTTGGAGATAAATGAGTAAGTAGGGGAGAAACTTGCTATAAGGAGGAAGACACATGTCATGCCGGGTATTTTCAGTCACCCACCATTGATGGGATACTTCTGTCATGCTGTGCATATGAATGCGGGCTGTTTCCAAGGGTGTTACTTTCTAAAGTTTTGTTTCTATGAAGAATCACTCTGTGTGTGTGTGTGTGCGTGCGTGTGTGGGTGTGTGTGTTGGAGCAAAGTTCAGTGTGTTTACTGTGAGCCCAGATTAAACCCTTCAAGGGATATCCTTGGCATATTATGAGAACATGAGCTAAGTACAGTTCTTGGGAGCTCTAGAACATTTTCACAGCAACCCTCCTTTCTAGATGTGGAATGCTCATCTGTGCATCCAGCTTCTAGATGTAACTTGAGCTAGTGGAAGAAACAGCAACCTCAAAAAAGATAAATGACGAGGAAAAGCTAAAATGTCAATGTGGAAGATGACAAAAAGAGGAAACACTGTCCTTTCTGTTGGTAAACATTCTATGGGTTACCAAGGAAGGCTGGGAAATCCTTCTGGAGATCTCAGAAAAATGAGGTTCTTAAGATCGGAGTCATTAAAACCTAGGGTTGGCAGAAACCTTAAAGGTCACTTAGCTTAACCACCCATATGCTGCTTGAATCACCTCAATAGGGCCCCGGCCAAATGGTCATTGTTAAACTATTTTATGACTTTTCTTAAGAAGCTTACTGAATCTTCTCCAGAGGGGTCTTGGAAATAAAAAAAGAGTCACTGAGTTTCAAATCCTGTCACCGTAATGCTGAATCTGCTCGGTCTCCAACTGTCATGTGACATGCTTTTCACTTGCCTGTCCTCCACAAGTTTAATATGCCTGCTCTGTGTGTGTGTGTGTGTGTGTGTGTGTGTGAGATATTTCTGAGAAAAGGATCAGGGCCCACAGCAAAACTCTGGGCCTGGCATATAGAGACTACCCTGCAAGCTCATGTCTTCATGGATCACATTTCTTTGATTTTATTCAACCAGTTACCAGGCGCCCAGTTACCCTGTGATTCAATCCATATTTCTCCAATTTGATCTTAAGAGTGCCAGGTGTATAGAGAGTTTTAATTGATAGTAAGTCTATTAGGGAAAATGAAGCTAGCAATCCTGTGTTATTTATTCTCAGCCATTTAAGCTGGCTTCTAGTGGTTTCTGCTTCGTTTTTATTTTATTTTATTTTATTTTATTTTTTTAATGTGCTTAGAGACCATTTCTTTAATAATCCACTGGAGTTTCTTTCTGAATCACTGTTCTGTCATTTGGAAGGTCAGCCTTTTTTCCCGTTTTGAAAATGTATGCCACATGTGTCCTCTCATCTTGTAGTTTCTATTCTTTGTGATTCCACAACTCTCCAAAGAGTGCAGTTCCATGTCCTGCCTGCAAGGTCTGTTGGTTTACTAGGGTCTGCCCTTCCCAGAAGAGTAGTTCATTTAGAATGCATTACTGATGTGCTGTCTTGCATCTCTGTACCCATTGTAGAGTTTAATTTCTTCTTTCCTTTTTAGTCTGACAGTCATTCTCCTTGATAAAGAAGCCAGGAGTAAGAAGCGATAACAGACTTTTCTTTTCTCTTTATTATCTACCACTGTTAACCATAAACCTTCTTTTGTTTTAATGTTGTTGTATTGTTTTGTTTTGTTTTTTCTTAAGGCTTGTATTTTTTTGTGGTGATTTTGGAGAAATTGGGAAGGGGGAGCCATAGGACCTTAAAAATAATTCCAGATAGAGGATGGATAGTTGTCCTTGGGGGGGGGGTGTTATGTTTTTTCCTTTTATTGATTTATGTTTGCCAACCCTTGCTAATTTGTAACTTGAGCTCTCCTTGTATCATTCTTATGAACCATCCCACTCCTCACAGTTCGTCCCAGCCCCCTTCTCATCTTTTGTTTTGTTTGCATGTCTTAAGAATGTGACCTGGGCCAGATCTCCTTGAAGTCATGCTGGTTACTGCAGTGCCACCCCTGTAGCCTCCCAGAGAGATTATTTGTCATCATGATTACAGTTGGATATGTGGAAGCTGTTCTGTTGTCTTGAGCCGTTTTCCATATACATCTCATGCCACTGAGTCATGCCTCTTTGCTGTGAATTCTCTACCTCCTCCTCTTTGACTGCCCTGAACTCTGGAATGACGTAGTAACTCTCGCTGAATGTTCCTATCAGTTTTCATTTCACCGACTATTTTTTTCTTCTTGGTCAGAATTAGGTCCAGAGTTGAAGTTCCCCTAATTGCTTCCTCTACCATCTGGGAGATAAAATTGTTACCAAAGTAAGTCAAGAAGCTGTCGGGCACCCTACTTCTAACCAAATGAGACTTATAGCAGATACCTGGATGGTTGACACTCCATCACCACACTTCTTGCTTCTGTGTGTGTATTGTGTTGTGACAAAGATGCATCATATCCATCTTCCACCAAGCCGAGACCCCTGTTCTGACCCCGTCCATTAGCAGTTCTCTCTCTCTCTCTCTCTCTCTCTCTCTCTCTCTCTCTCTCTCTCT
>NW_021604754.1:1115492-1120424 GCF_004785775.1 Grammomys surdaster | reverse complement strand
TCTCTCTCTCTCTCTCTCTCTCTCTCTCTCTCTCTCTCTCTCTCTCTCTCTTTCATGCACAAGCTCTTAGCATGTTCCTACCCAAAACTCATGAGTTTCCACAGAGACATGTTTCTTGGCTGCGACTTTCTCTCTCCTCCTGAGATTACTACTTGAAATAAGAACACATAGAGCAAACAGCCTCCTCCTAACTATTCTTGACTCCCGACCCACCAGCTGAAGTCCTATAGCGCATTCCTTTAAAGCTATGCCCACAGTTACTGTTATCTCAGTATTTAGCTCATTACCTTGAAGCTGTATTTTTAGGTAGGCATCTGAAACCTTAAGTGATTCCTCTGATGCCTACCCCAGTAGTTCCCTTCAGTAAATCATGAGACAGTTTTACCATCACTGTTATTTTTTCGCAAGTCATATATTCTGCCCTCCATAGTAACTGATTTTCTAGCTTTTATTCTGGGTATTTTCTCCATACCTTGTCATATGTAGTTAAAGCCTCGCCAATGGTTCATACTTGAAATTAGAAGAACGGGATGAAGAGTTTGTAAGACTCTACCCCCCACTAAGGATCAGATGGCCCCAAACCTAACATTGTCTGATAAGCTCATACTTTGTCCTAGCTGGCTTTGCAGTTTTCAAATAGTAACATTTAGTTTTAATTTCTGTTTATTTCCTCTCCTGTGGCCTGATGGAGAGAAATAGGGCACTGTCCACAGAGGAACAGTGAAGAAGATGGAGGGATGAGTGCAGATTAACACCATGGGGTCTATTCTAGCCTCATCACCCTCTCAGATCCCCCTTTCTCTGACAGTGGGTTGTTCTTTGTATGATTTGGAAGGTTTGCATCTTTAAACGCCTCCTGTGTTGGTTAGTTAACTGCGTATCCTTTTTGGCTTCCTGCCTCAGAGAGTTGTTGAAAGGGCTATGACATGATATGATTAGTGCCTGGCATGGTGTTTACTGTATACTCAGCAGCAAATGACAGCTTGTTGTTAGAGGCATGAGGTTGGACTCTCCTTAGGTTGTGTGACTGTATCAGAGGTTGAGTTTTCCAGAAACGACTTTTCCAGGTTTTTTTTGAGTTCTCTGATGCAGAAAATCCGCACCGCTCTGGGAGTTTAAAACAGTGTTGCACTTTGTTTTTCAGTCAGAAACTTGGTTTAATGAATTTTATGCTCTGAAAAAATTCTTGCAGTGAAAACAGTCTGTGTCTAGTAAACAAAAGAAAACATATGTAATTCTTTAAGTGTTGAACAGAGATATTTACTAGTAGCTATTAAAGTCATCATTATTAGCTGACATTCACTGAGCATATCCTCAGTGCTGACTGCTACACTAAGCACTCCACAGAAAGCATCTTCTTGAACTCTCGCAGAGACATGAAGTAGATCTCATGATCTCCATCAGGGAGGCAGACTGATACCTTGCCCCAGGTAACACATTAAGAAGGGGCCAAGTCATATATGAGCCCCATGTTGCTAACATTACGCATTATACCACTCAAGCTAAACTACAGGTGTTTCTTTTGTACCATTACTGTGTCAACAGCTACAAACAGGTGCATGAATCAGTTGGCCATGCTGCATGTTTGATGTAACTCCTTGCCCTTCTGCATGAACTCCCACCGTCTATTGCAGTGTCCTTGGATTTGTAATTTGTAATATCTGAATGGACAGGTGTGCAACTGCTTATATTCTCTTGGCTGAAGAAGAAGCAACAACTATTGCTGAAGCAGAAAAACTCTTTAAGCAGGCCCTGAAGGCTGGAGATGGTTGTTACCGGCGCTCTCAGCAGCTACAACACCATGGGTCCCAGTATGAAGCTCAACACAGTAAGGTTTCCTCCAGGGTGATGCGCTGAGGGATCGGAATGGGAAAGTTAATTAGAATACAGGTTCAGTCCAGCTCAGAACTGGATGCTCGTGGATTCTGTTAGATAAGGCAGTGCACTGCCAACTTGGTCACCATTATCTTCCTATGCTCATTCATGCCCCCAGAATTTCATTGCCATAAACAAACAGAAAAAAAGTTTTAAAGCAACTTTTTGAGTCTCTAATTTCATCATTTCTTCCTTCCCTTCAAACACTTCCATGCGTCTCCCACCACAATAACTTTTAATAGAACCTTCTCCCCAGAATTGATTTGCGCTTCTTGTCTTCAGTGGTTTCATCTCAGCTCTCTCTCCATCTCATATCTTTAAGTCTAAATTTGGTAACTGAACAGAAACTGGTTTTTAGCATCATAAAAATATTATCCCCTAAGTCTTGGATAGCATAGATAAAAAAGCATGGTTGAAAAAGGACAATTTAGAATAAATCTTTTATTGGCTATAGTCTATCGGCATTTAGTTATTATTTAAGAAACATTAGTTGAGAGAAAGAACCACGAGTTCTTAATTATTGGAGTTTTCTTAAAATAATACCTTTTTTTTTTTGTAAAATAACTTTTAAAAGGCTAAGACCCTTTACTTCACTACCCTAAACTGAAAACCCGAGGTACTTTGTGGGAAGTATAGAAGTAAGACAAAGTAATCACCAGAGTTCCCTCAGCCCTTGGCTCATCTTGGTTGGTTATGTAAACAGAAATCCAGTGATTCTTGTGGGAGAAAAGTGTTTTCATGGTCTGACAAAAATGTGGGTTGTTTCTTTTAGGTAGAATTTCTCTCACTTCATCTCTCTCCTTTAGTTTGAAAAGTAGGGCTATATGTCCTTCATACTTGATATTATATAATTAAATTTTAATATTAAACTTGGATTTGGTCTAGAATGGGACTGAATCAGACTCTCGGTCTCAGGTGCCAGCAGTATCATTACATTATAGCTGACACGTGTGGGGAGTATGTCCCCACGAGCTGTCTCTACACAGGTTTTGCAGTTTTATTCTGCAGTGAGTATATGTAACACTAAGGCCTCTGTCATTATAAAAATAGAGCAGTGTATTTTGAAGATGTGGAGTAAATGTCCATTTTGTGAACTAAATGAAAATTAATGCATAAACTACACAACTTATAATATAACTTAAGACATTTTCTTTCTTTTCTTCTCTAAATTAAATCCTTTCAACCTGTTGCCTAAATCTATCCAAAAATATAATCACGTCTTTAAAATAATTTGTAGGTACTTGGCAGTTTTTCAGCACACATCTTGTTCTCATTGTTTAAAACTTGAAATGTTCAGACTTTGGTCTCAGCATCTTTTAATAGCTGAGTATCATACATGTACTTAATCCATAACAGGTGTGTCATATGTTTCTCAAATACAGTAATTTTATTGAGGATTAAGCATATGCGTGTTCTCACTGGTCTGGAAACATATCCAAAATACATAATTAAATAAAAGATTAAGATAAGAAGTTGCTAATATACTTTATAGGGACCGTTTTCCCGACTGTAGCTGTAGCTGTTTAGCTTGTCAGTGCTTTCTCTCACACTAGGGTAGTTTTTCATTCTGCATGCTCTAGCTCTATTGTCATATCTGGAATGTGTTATATTGCCATCTAAAACCAACTGCTTTTGGGACCTGGAGATGATTATGATGTCACTAGTGTTAGAGAAAGAATAATATGAACCAGAAGTTCAAGATGAGGCTTCTCCAGAGTTAATGTCAAGAATGGAAAAAAAATAGTTCATCAGGATGCAACCTGAGATTCACCCCTTTGCATCTTTACCAAAAGCATGCACACTTACGGAATACAGAATTCTTGCTTGTAAACTGCATGCAATGTTGCTGTGTTCACTTTCTTAGCCCTGGGTGACAGAGATTTTATTTATTATCAGATAGTCCACATGCGTAGCTCAAAAGCACAGATTAGGTCATCAGTCATCGTCCTGGGCTTTGGGCATCTAAGTGCATTTCCTTTACTCTGCACACATTCTATTATTAACTAAGCGGGGTCTCTGTGCTCTTGGCAGTAGGAAAGGTCATTGGAGCAGGATGTTCTCTTGGAGGGTTTCTTTAAGGGTAACACAATGAGCCTCTGCATTTTTCCTTGCTGCTTAACTTTAAGCTCTTGATTTTTATTGATTGTTTTTAGCTGTTGATGTTTTGTCTCTGCTTTCTCAGGACGAGACACCAATGTCTTGGTCTACATCAAACGGAGGCTAGCGATGTGTGCCCGGAGACTCGGAAGGACCCGGGAAGCAGTGAAGATGATGAGAGACGTGAGTTGACACCCGGCTTGGGGGTGGTAGCAGTGGACCTGAGCAAACGGTTCCATGAGTGCCAAAGCCATCTCCCAACTGACCAAGTGACAGAGTGGACAATCCGAGGCAATTTACTTCATTTCTCTGCTCTGTTTTCCTTATATGTAAGATAACAGAAGTTTTCACAATAACCTCATAAGCTTCCTGTAAGATTCAAATGAGATAATACACACCAAGTTTTAAATTTAGTGTGACTGGCATATTTTTTAAAATCTCAGTAGGTATCCTTGTTAAGCAACCTTTGAAGCTGTCACAGGGAATCAATAATGAGATCATCAATAATGAGATCAGCCATTTTAAATAATTTACTTTTTTATTTTTAAACTTTATATCAAGGTATTTTAATTTTCATTGCTTTAATTATTCTTAATTGTTTGAGAATTTCCATGCTCCAATATTCCCTCCCAATTTCATGTGTTCTTTGTTTTTCTTTCTATCCACTGCGTCCACTCAGAGCTACCAGTATGTGTATGCTTTATGGTGTATATTGTATGTTTATTGTGTATGGCGTTTTGTGTATGGTGTATTTTGTATGGTGTATGGTGTATTTTGTATGGTGTATTGTATATTTTGTATGGTGTGTGATGTGTGGCATCTGGTGTCTGGTATATGGAGTATTTTGTATGGTGTATGGTATATGGTATACAGTATATGGTGTGTGCTGTGTGGTATATGCTGTATGGTGTATGGTATATGTGTATGGTATATGCTGTGTGGTATATGCTGTATGGTGTA
>NW_021604754.1:1072326-1115482 GCF_004785775.1 Grammomys surdaster | reverse complement strand
GGTATATGTGTATGGTATATGCTGTGTGGTATATGCTGTATGGTGTATGTTATATGTGTATGGTATATGGTGTATATACTATATATATATATATATATGTATATATATGTATATTTATATATGTGTGTGTGTGTGTGTGTGTATGGTGTAATGTGTATATATGTGTATGGGGTTAGGTATAGGGCCTGCTTTAGGAAGATGGGTAGCCTTCTTCCAGTAATCATCAGTGGCTCCTTAGCTAGGAGTGGGAGTTAGCGTCTATGTCTTCCATATTGGATTTGGTCTGGCTGACTCTCATACCGGTCTCATGAATGCTGCCACAGCTCTGTGAGTTCCTTCTTTCTGCTTCCTGTCATGTCTGGAAAACACTGCTTCACTGTTGTCCTTCACTTCTCTGCTTTCCACAATCTGTCTTCATGCCCCTTCCGCAGTGAGCCCTGAGCCTTGGGAAGGGTTAGATGATTTATTTATTCAGTACATAGCTGTTAGGAAATGAATTATGGGCCAGCCAGTTACATTCAAATTTAGTATGATAATAAGCAAATCCCACTGTAGCAATTTCAACCACTTTCCCTAGAATCTTGAGAACCAGGGTACTTTATTAGTTGTAGTTATCACAGGAACTAAGAATAAAGGGGACTGTGGCTTGGCTTATTAGCAAATCATACACAGAGCATGGACATGGTCCTGGGTTCCAGTCCAAGTGCTAAATTTGTGTAAAAAAGTTTAAGAGAGAAGAAAGAAAAGTGTAAGAGTTGCAAGCAAGAGAGAAGTGAGGAGGCCGTCAGCGCATGCCTATCAGACAGAGCAGTGGCTTTAAAGGAAAACAACTTACGGGACTTGTGTCTTCATTTTTGGTTGTTGTCATTAGTAAGAATAATTTTTCATAAAAAAAACTGACATCAATGTGAATTGCATCTGTAACTTTCTTTTAAAAAACTATCTAAAAAACAAATCCCTTGTCAGCACTTCATTTTTCTACTGTATTCTGAAATTAGAAGCTTCTATCATGAGTAGCCTTTATAAAAGCAAAATGACCAACAGCTTACAGCAGTGGCCTCCTGCTCAACGTTTGAGTTCCTGGGCTGTGCACAGACCTGGGCAGACAGAGAGGCTTTTCTCAGCTTGGCTCTGGAAGGACAGTTGTTCACATGAGTCTCAGATACTCTTTGGAGGGAGGGAGCATGGGCTCAAGGCCCACCTGGTTCTTTTTTTAGGTTGGAGCACAGCAGGGCAAAGGCCCAAGGAAGGATAGGGGCAGGAAAAGAAAGATTATGAGGGTGTTAAGGACAACATTCTTTTAATTGAAGAGAAAATTTAAAAAATATTTATTGTATCACATAAGAGCTAATTTTAAGAAAAGGAGTTTTCTGTGGAGACATAAATTGTTCTTAAACTTTTCAGCTTGTAGAAATCCCACCCTGTGATACAAGCAAAGAAACTCTGCCAGTGACTGTGGCTGAACAGAGCTGGGACCTGAACAAAGGGTGGGGAGGGTGGGGTGATAGTGCTTCTTTCTCCATCTTAACCTTGTCCAGCCACATGAGTCCTTTAACTCTGTTCTTATTGTCGTTGTCATCACCACCTCCTCCTCTTCCTCCTCCTTTTCTTCTACCTCCTCTTCCACCTTTTCCTCCCCTTCTTCCTTCCCCCTCCTCCTCTTCTTCCTCCTCCTCCTTCCCTTCTTCCTTCTCCTTCTCACTTATTCCTACCCTTAGTTAACCTCCAGGTATAATACACAGAGGCGTAATACACAGAGGACCGTCTTAACATGTGCTTAACCATTTCCACAGGAAAAGCAAGTTCTGGCTATTTTGATTCGATTTTTCCCCTTGATCTTTTTCTCCTCATTTTCATATGCTTAACATCAACATATTCACCATGTACTTAGTATGATTGTCTTTTGGCTTAATATTACTTTATATCTACATTTCTACTTAATGATCAAGCTCAAATATAGGTTTAGCAAGAAACTCTAGGAAGCAGGGGGAGAGACACTAGCAAGCAGTCAAAAGGCATGACTGGACTCAAGGAAGCTCAATTTCTTCTGTGGGCTCCTCACTTAAAAACTTCCACTGATAGGGACTCATGCTCCATACCCTTAGGAAACCTCTACTTTGTGAGAAAAAGCCACTTAAACAATGTAAGCATGCTTGGCATGTAATTTGCATGCGCATAGTTTTCTTCATATTTTCTATTACTTAAGTTATGCATGTGATTTTCTTGCCAGTTGTCTTGAAGGACGTCTTGAGATAATTCCAATTTTATTTTTAAATTCAAACTTAAGTATTCATTTTTGGAAATTGTCATAGAACTATGCATATTTGCTGGGTAGAGCATGACATTTCATGCCTTCACTATTTGCTGATCAGATTAGAGAAATTGGCCCTTCATTACATCAAACAAATTTCATTTTCTTGAGTGAATAAGTCAATCCAATAATCTATTTTAGGCTGTATCGACATATCCATATATACCTATATATTATGAATATTTATTTGCATATACATAGGTATGGCTTTAATATTACATATCAAAGTAATCTTTCATTTCTTAAAACATCAATACGCATTGCTTCAGAGTTTATGGAGTGTCCATCAATAGAATCTCTGACCATATTCTTATGAGGAACAGTGCCAGTCTTGGGAGAGATACGTTTTAAAGGGGAATATTGAAAGTGATGTTTCAGAAACTTCATAAGTGCCCTAGTACCCCATACAGAAGACAGAGGTTGATGCCTCTCCTTTTGTTAAAGCTGCTGGGCCTTGAAGCACAGGGTTGTCCTAGGCTGACTTACTTCACTCCACTTGGTTGAGTGAGTCATACTTCTCCGAGAATTAACTGCTTTAACAGCATGCATATAAACCATCTCTCCAGAACATTTCCTCTGATAAAATAGCACACTGGGTTCCATGCAGCCTGCTGATAAAGGCAGGAGAATCTATTTCTTCAATGAGACACATCTATCTATTCTCCATATGCATGCGTTTAAATTTTCCTTGAGCATCCTTTAAAGTGGAGTGGCAGAGTTCGACTGCCATCCACATTGAATGCAAGAGCATTTAAAGGTTTTCTGGAGAAGCCTTAAGGAGGGCAAACTGTTACCTCACTGTGCTCTCATTGGAAGAACATGAAAGGATTTCTGGGAAGGTAACTAAAGAGAATTTCTTTTGTTTCCATGACTCAAGAATATATAATTGTTCACATGCAATATTGGATTTTGTCATGAAATATTGATGTCAATGCACATTTGACTTTCTGTTGTCAAGATTAATAACATTTCCATTCTTAGAACAACCTGTTAACTACTACAGATTCAAGGTTTTTTTTTTTTTAATTAGAACATTAGCTCCTTTTACATAGAACTATTTTGCAAACAATAATATAGCAGCGCCTTAGTGTAAAAGAAGGTTTGGAAGTCAGTAGAGCCACGGAACCATGTTGGCCGTTGAGCTTTGCTGCAGTGTGGTGAGTATTCAGAATGAATAGAGTTGCATGCTCTTCTGTCTTAAATTTAAGGAAAAGCCATTGTGTTCGTTCTTATCATTGGTATTTGGTACCAACGACACTACTTTTTCCTTTTCTTTCTCCTTTTAACAGCTATCCTGTTTGTCTTTCCTTGGTACTATTTGAATGTATTTGAAATGGAATTCACAAGGCAGATGTCTTCCAACTCCTTAGTCATACTTGTCAAGCTAGATATGAATAAACCATCCAAATAGGCTAATCTGTCTCCCCGACAGAACCTAAAAGCTCCTGTGATCATCTGTTCAGAGTAGGTTTTGCAAAGCTCAACTCTGAACATTCTGAGCCATATAATCATCTGTTGTGGGAAGCTGTCCTGTACACTGTAGGATGAGGGACTGGTCTGTGTATTGTAGTGAGCTATGTCCCACCAGTCTCCAGCTGTCTACAGACATTCCCAAATACACTAGGCTGCAATGGTGATATTAGTAGTGGAGAATCATTCCCCATTGAGGAGTACCAGACTAGAGCTCCTGCAGCTGAGGAGATCTGTTTCTGCAAAGACTTGATGTGTGTTTCACTTGTTTCACCTGAACTCTGTTTGAACACAAGCCTCAAGAGCACCCCTAAACTTTACCAGCTTTGGTTGCATGGCTGCTTTGCCCAGATGGGATTCTTTGGGATATCAAACGGCAGGAAGAATAGCATAAGTTGGACATTTTGGTGAGATCTGGGTAAAAGGCCAGTGAAGAGTAGTGGCCACCTTCACTGCTTGTCCTGCCTTCAGATCAATGTTTGTCTTCTTTCCCTGAGTCTGGACCCTCTCTAAAACACCACGTGTTTGCCCTGTTCTCTGTAGCTTTCTCCAAGTCTCTGAGCCATTTCCTTCAATTGTTGTGTTTTATTGTGTCTATAGTATTACTTTTCTTTTCATGTCCTAACCTCCCAGTTGACACAGATGTCATAGCCTTTCTGAAACATATATTCAATGTTAGAAAACTATGCTGTGTCTAGTCACAGCAACAAATGCGTGAGATAGGAAAAGGGAGTGAAATGTATGCTGACTCACAGTTTCAAAGGTGTCAGTTCATGCTCGAGTGGCTGCACTGTTTCTGGGTCATGCTTAAGGCAGTTCATTATGGTGGAAGGATGCATCCAAGCTCTGGGTTCAGTGAGAGAGAGACTCTGTCTCAGAAACATAAGGTGGACCTTGGAGCTGACTGTGAAATACCATGTAGATCTTCAGAATTTGGATAAAATTGAAGAAGGTATTCCATGTTAGGAAGGAACTATTGTCTTGGTGGATGAGTTGGTCGTAACTAGCCTTGATTAGACAGTTTCTATGATTGAGAACATACTTTGCCTAAGAAACGACCTATTTTCAGTGAAACAAAATAAAGAGACTAATGTTCCCTATAAAAACTATGAAATATATTTTTTATCAGGAGTGTGTGTGTGTGTGTGTGTGTGTGTGTACACATGAGCATGCACATATGCAAGTTGAGGTAGAGGCCACAGGACAACCTCAAGTGTTGTTCTTCAGATGCCATCTACCATTTGAGACAGTATTTTTTATTAGTCTTTTATTTGCTGAGAAATTTAGTCTGGCTGACCAGTATGCCCCAGAGATTCACCTGGCATCACCTCCGCATTACTGGGATTACAGTTGTACACATTGGCTTTTTGTTTTTGTTTTTGTTTTTTTAAAGTGGCTGCTCTTTTAGAGGTCCTGAGTTCAATTCCCAACAACCACATGGGGGCTCGTGGCTATCTATAAAGGGATCTGATGCCCTCTTCTGGAATGTAGGTGTTTATGCAGACAGAGTACACCTACATTTAAAAAAAAATGCATAAGCCAGATGCGTCTTGGCACATGTCTTTAATCCTAGCATTTGGGAGGCAGATGCAGAAGCAGCAGATCTCTGAGTGAGTTCCGGGTCAGCCAAGGCTGTCTCAAAAAACAAAACACCAACCAACAAACAAAAATGTGGGTTAAAGAGCTTGAGTTCAGACACTTAGAGTTGCAGGACATTCACTTGATTGACTGAGCTAGCTCTCACCGCTCTGTGAGAGGATTTCTGTTCTTAATGTACAAATGAAAACCCCTCTTAGGAGGAATGTTAACTGAATATCGTTGAGGGCCACTTTCTATTTCCTTTTTAGCTCATTTGTCCATTCTTAACTTTTACAGCCTTTTCTTTCCTTTCCCGACTTTTTACTCCACAAGTCATGTGATTTCCATGCATACAGTTCTACGTGTTTCTTTCCTCATGTCTCATGGATTGTTACGGACAACTTGATTTAGTTGATAACTTGATTTTGAGTTGTTAAGGTGGATAGTTGGGTAGTTAAAGGGATAATTTTAACTATTAGGACGGGGAGTTGGAAGAATGCTTTTATGACCTGCAGGCAGCCAAGATCTGCTGAAACGATTTATTTTCAAATCTTTGAAGATAGTCAGATGTTAAGTTAAAGACTAACACTGAAATATGTTAATTACCTGTTGCTATGGTGATCGCTGGCACGTTTCTAGATTCTGTCTTTACTATAGGTACCAAAAAAAAAAAAAAAGAATGAGTCTTGTGAGTAAATGCTGTGTCCATAAAACTCACTTATAGAGTAAGTAAGGCTTACAACAACCATTTTCACACTGCAGGCTGTGAAGAGGAATATGGAGGAGGAGGAGAACAAAGGGAACTTTCCTTCTGTCTTTCAGTTACAGTTACAGTTAGTTCGTTTACATTTCTAGTGCAGTTTTTGCCTTTCCCTAAATTCTGTCTGGTTTTGTTCAGTGGCTTTTGTCTGGCTGTTCCCCCCACCCCCCAACCCCCGATTCCTTACCCTCTCTTTCCCTTTTATCCTGTAGCATGATTTTGGTCTTGCTATACCTACCTTGCCCTAAGCCATTCACCACTCATCTATATATTTATTCAAGAGAAATATCCATCTATGTCAAGTTTTATTCTTTGTGGTTTCTGTAATCAGTAAACAAATCAAAAGGCCCTTGCCCTTAACCAGTTTATATTCTAGGAGAGAGGAGAAGATGAAAACTCATAAACATAGGTATATTTTCATAGTACATTAGAATGACAAAAGCTATGGGAAAGCTACATGGCCAGATCTAGGCTGAAGAAGCTCAGGGACGGACACAGTGAGTTTGGGGGAGTCAATATCAAACCCATGGTCAGGTATGCATTATTTGGAAAGTGACATTTAGGCAAAGACTAATACCTACAAAGGAGTGGTTATTAATCATATGACATAGGCAAAAGAGCCCTGAGATAGGAGAGTACCTGGGATGTACCAGTAATAACAAAGGAGTCCTGAATGAACAGGTCAGAGTAGGTACAGAGGAGAAAAGAGGGCCTGAGAGGTCATGAGCAGTACTGGTACTGATGGTGGTAAATTCCACGTTTACTGTAAGTGAATTCAGGAGCCTTGCAGGGATTTGAGTAGAGGTGTGATATGATAAGTCAGTCTTTATAGACTGCTGTGTGGTATGGGAAGAGCAGGGAAGTCAGACAAAAGAGTCTTGTATTGATGTTCCTGAGAGATGTGAGGTTCATGATGGCAGAGGAGAGTATAAATGACGAGTCCGTGTATTTCAAACCATAACCAAGAGAAGTTGCTAATCAACCAGATGTGCAGTATGGGAAAACCGAAGTCAGGATGATTATAAGGATTTGCCTTCTCAGGAAAGGCATTCTATCAGCTAAGGCACAGACACTGAGGCAGGGTCAAGAGGAAGTTGAATTGTATTTTGAATAGTTACAGTGAGAAGCAACTGTTAATTTTTACCTTAAATAGTGACATGGCTTTACATAGCCTGTAGTAACTCTGGCTTTTTTGAAGCAAAGAAACACTAAGCAGAAGGGAAGTGATGGCAACTGAACTTCTAGAGGGAAATAGAAATTGGCCCTCAACGATATTCACTTAGCATTCCTCTTAAAACGGTTTTTCATTTGTGTATTAAGAACAGAAATCCTCTTACAGAGCCGTGACAGAGAGCCCAGTGAATGTCCTGCAAATCTAAGGGTCTGAATTCAAGCCCCTTAACCCACATTTTTGTTCATTGATTGGTTTGTAAGCGCCCTTGGTGAGATGCTCTCCTTGTTGCTATGGTGCAGGATGCTGCTGCCGCACTATCCCATCTTATAGATGGATAGATGTAGCAGAGTGGCGAGTGTGTGCTGACACGTCTCCACAGCTCATGCCTTACCTTTATCACTCAGCAGTTTCGGTGCTGTGCATTCGCTCTCTGTTTGCCTCCTGCAGTTAGACGGTCCACGTGTTAGCCTGCTTTTCCTTGCTATCACCCAGCCTTCCCTAACTTCAAAGGATCATGTGGCTCTGTAAATTTTGCAGAGTACTGTTTTACTCAACACTGAAGGTTTTGTACTTTTATCCCATTTGTGTTTATTGCTTTTATTACTGTTCTGTGGAAAGAAACAGAATAACTGCTGATTATTTTCTCTTCCTTTGATTGTTTTGTATCTGTCAGATGCTTCTTTTCTCTTTTATTTCTTCCAGTAAAAGTATCTTCTGTATGTCTACCATTTGGAATTCTTATTTTATTTCTCTAGTGTCCCCAGCTTATTAAAATCTACATTTGTATTCTTGATCAGTTATTAAGCTTAGAAATACCTGTCATTTGTTCCCTAATGATGTAGCTATTTGCATGTAATCCAAACTACTTATCACACTTACATCAGAATTAATCATTTTCCTGCTTAGAAGCTGTAAGTGAATGGTCACTGCATATAGAATAAAATGCAAACTCAAACTCCTCACATGATTGCATACTCTTAGAAAGTAGTATGCTTTTATCACTGGTGAGAAGGCTAACCACATTGGGTTGCTCTTTATGCCAGAATTGGATCTTGTTTAGACTCTGCCCAGGACACTGGCCCAGGTTCTTAGCCTTTCATGCTATCTGTCTCAAAGAGCAAACGTGTGTGTGTGTGTGTGTGTGTGTGTGTGTGTGTGTGTGTGAGAGAGAGAGAGAGAGAGAGAGAGAGAGAGAGAGAGTGAGTATCATTAGCAGACATATCTTGTCCTGCTTTTTAATTGCCCTTTTCACTTTTGAAATTATCTGATTATTTATTTGTTTATAATGATAATATTTATTCTCCAACTCTACTACCAAATACAAGAGAGGAAGTTCACCCTCTTCAATGGCTCATAATCTCCACTAGGTATTTGCTAAATTAATTAATATTCGATTACCTGAAAGGGAGAAGATTGGAACATTTCCCACAACATTTCTCATCAAGCTCTAAAATGAGACTTATCTGACAATTTAGTAACTAAACAAATTAGATACTGAGGCCTTTCTAGTTGTATTGCAGGCAGTTTCACAAGGAGGAGGGGGGAGGAGGAAGAGGAAGAAGAAGAGAGTGAGGAGGAAGATGAGGAAGAGGGAAAAGAGGATGAGGAAGAAGAGGACTGATGATCCCAGATGGTCTGCTGTCAGCTGTTTGGCTTGACTGCTGCCTTATACCAGTCCAGCCCCCTGATCTGTCTCTGCCAACTCCAAATTTGGGAACTTTCTGGCAGCCCTCTTAGGAGGAAATCTGTGGCTTCCTTGGCTACTCTGCTGTGCTCCAATCAAGTCCCGTTTACAGCTTGCCTTGGGGAAGTTTGTTTAAAATCCCTGTTCTGTCATGGTGGCAGCTTCAGCTTCCCACTCCTCTGCTGTTTTAAGGAAGGTGTACATTTTCTCTGTGTATCATCATATCTTTTCAGTAGATTTCTTGGGAGAGGGAACTGATGTGCATGTCTGTCTTCCTTCTCCATTTGGAAATCCTTTAGTTTTTTTTTGTTGTTGTTGTTTGTTTGTTTTGTTTGTTTTGTTTTTTTGGTTTTTTGTTTGTTTTTTTGTTTTTTGCTATTGTGGGAGATGCATGGAGCCTTTGAAGAACTGAGTGTATGTGCCTGATTAACAGCTCTGCCTGGTGTCCTCACAGGGCATGGATTTTCTTTCTCTGAAGAAGTAGAGACTATTTTTGTTGCTTCTTTCTCTGGAACACAGAATTCAGATTCACAGATAGGAATTATCACGCTTGATCAGCTTTTCTTTCTTAACTCTCACTTGTTACTATTGAAGATACATATCCCAATACTTAGAGTTGTCTAAAGATTGGTTTTTATCTCCTCTGAGAAAATGGTGAGATGAGAGCTGTACCCAAACTTTACAAATACACAACTTGTGATGAGCCCAGAGTGTTTCTATCTAATGATCACTAGGCCTAGGTCCAGAAACTAGCCTCCATAAGTCTAATCTTCTGTAAGACCAGACCTTGAAGCCCTCAGCTTCAAACTTCTGTCTGGTAACCTAAGCCTAGAATATTTTTAACCTCTGAGACTTACTGCTGAATAAGCTCATCCGTTTTAGTTCTTTCTGAAGTCTGGCTGGCTGGTTCAATTTAGCTGTTCTGGTTCAATTTAGCTGTTCTGGCTCAAATTCCTTTCCAAGCTGACTACTTCAATCTGACTTCTCTCAGCTTCTCACTGAATTGCTCTGCTTGGCCTCAAATTAACTCTGACAATTTATTCTATTCTTATGGGTCCTTCTTATTCTCTGGATTCACTGGCCTCAACTGCACTGCAATGGACTCACTGTACTGACTCCCAACTGACTGAGTCTCACGTACTGCTCTTAAATAGCCTTTCTTTCCTGTTTTCATGACAGTTGGGCAGATCCTATCTCTGTCTCATTCTGTCATCACTTTTTCTGCCCTTCAACTAGACATCATTGTTTGGGTTACATATGTGTTCTAAGTATGTGTGAACCAACCCCCAGCAGCATAAATACCCCCATTCCCAACATTATGTAGGTGGGGCCTTCTATTACTGGCTTTTGCCATCTTCCTGACCAAGAGGTCAAAAGAAAACTATGTTATAGACAGTAGATGAGGATAGAGCCCAGTGGACCAAAATGGGGAGAATGAACCATCTACCTTCCTTATGTCCCATTTTGTTGAGCAGCAATCCTGGGATCACAAACATGGAACTGTGACTGACTACTTTCCTGGGTGCTGTCTGTTCCCAAAGCTATGAAGAAGGGAATAATGTCCTGGATGTCTCTCCCTGCAACACCCATCTCATATTTCTTTGACCATAATCTTTGTTGTTGTTATACAAAGTAGTTGCTAAACAGATATGACACAACAACAACAACAAAGATTATGGTCAAAGAAATATGAGATGTTCACAGGTTCTTAGCCCAGCCATTTTAGTGGTAGTCAGAGCTCTTATTACAAGGTGGATATCTAGGAGCATAACGATTTTCTGACAAAGCAGGAGTTCCTGACAGCTGTAGCTGGCAAGTCTAACTTACCTACTATAGTTCTAGAAGAAGATCGCAGGAAGTTAAGTGGATACATACCTCAACAGGCCAGGAGCTGGGAATTACATTACATAGTTTTACACTGGTGTGACAGTATAGCTTTAGGAATAACATAAGGAAGTAATGAATTCTCTGTGGCCATGGCCCCAGAAGATTTCAGAATATCATGACAGGGAAGGCATGGCAGAGTTCATGGCGGTGTCCATAATGATAAGATCATCTGGGAGAAAGCCCCTCACTATAGAAGACTAGGAAGCACAAAGTAGGGCCAGAACCAGGAGTCAGCTTAAATACCTTTCAAAAGTCTACTCCTAGGAGTCTATGTAGAAAACTGGAAAGAGATTTAACAAGAGAGTAATGGTATAACTGAGGCCCACTGTCCTTTGGTCTGAGCAATTGCATATTTTAACTTTAGCCTAAGCATGACTAGACGGGCTTTGATTAGAGTCTATTACAAAGGACTTTCACATGGACTGGAATTATGTACGTTGAGGATCACTTGAGGTCAAAAGTTGACTATGCACTGAGAAATGAAAATCTTCAGTATGTGAGAGTCTGTTAGCTAGTCTAAAGCATATAAAAGGAGGATGTCCTGGTTAGTTCTAGGTCCGCTTGATACAATCTAGAGGCATTTGGGAAGAGGAGAATTTCAGTTGAGAAACTTCCTCTGTCAGACTGCCTGTAGGCAAGGCTGGAGTGCATTTTCTTGATTAGTGATTAGTGTTGGAGGGCACAGCTCACTGGGACAGTGCCATTCCTGTGCAGTCGGTCCTGGGTTATATAAGGAAGCTGGCTGAGTATGGAATGGGGAGCTGGCCAGTAAGTTTCATTCCTCAATGGCTTCTGCTTCACTTGCCACCTCTTAGTTCTTGTCTTGGTTCCTGCCCTGTTTGACCTTCATGATGGATTGTGATTCAAATATATAAGCTGAAACAAACCCTTAATTCTCCAAGTTGTTTTGATGAAGGTGTTTACTAACATCAATAGGAACCCTAATTATAACAAAAGGTAGCAACAAGTATTATGGCATGAACTTATAAGGAGCAGGTACCACCACCCAACAGCTCAGTAGAAATCTCCTTGGATGGATTGTGGAGAAATAAAGTCAGCTCTACATTCTCCCTACTAAGTTACAGTTGTGAGAGAAATTAGCTGCAGATGAATCAGTAAACCCAGACTAACGGTTAACTCGTCAACCGGTGGTTAGTTTCTGCACATCATATATGGATGGGTTTGGGGATGTAAAAGCATGGACACAGGTCCCATCAAGGTTAATTGGAAAGATTAGGGGAGGAAAGAGAGTTGTAGAAGGTGAACTGATTGCAGAGCAGTGTGTAGATGACTGTCACAGCTCGGAGTATACACAGGTCTGTATACCATGTGTTGTTGTAAAAGAGCCTTCCATTGTAGTTACTTTCCATGCTACCTTTTTAAGTGCCTGCCAGAGTATTTGTAAACCCTGACCCAGGTAACCATCGAGTTAATCTCCTGAGTCATGCTATTTACTGTTACCCATATGAATGTGGACGACTGCCAAAAACAGTGATTGTGGTTTTGGCATGATACAAGCTCTTTCTGACAGAAATTTTTGGTCAGTATGTTTAGCTGTTTATTGAGGCCACTCTTGGAACAGGAGACCAATACGATGCCATCACAGAAGGAAGGATACACAAGGTCCTCTTTAACTTGGGCTTGCTTCCAGGTCATTCAAAATATGCATTGAATATCCCAGGCTTATTCTTTATCTCAGGGTGACGCCACACCAGATTCTAAGCTGTTCAAGATGATACAGAAATATTCTCCTCCAAGAATTACCCAGAAGTTTGAGAAAGGTGTATGTCCTTGAGGCACCAGAAAGTTCAGTTTACCATGGGGTCCATCGTTGGGAGTTTTCTTGTGTAGTAACAGAATGGTGGTGCTGTCAGAGCTTTGGCTTTGGGAAGGAGAGTTCTTAGATATCATACAGTAAGTAAAAAATTCTCACTGGAAGAAGAAAACCTGAGTGATTCTGTTTCTACATGAGGAGCAAGCACAAGGGGACATTCTATTCTGAAGGTATTTTTGTTAGGAATCTGTGAATACACAGCTTATATTGATTGCTAAAATTTTTAAGACAACGTTCCTTGTCTGGAATGAACAGAGCATCATTTTGACAGGAAGCACAGATAATTGTGTAAGTAACCCTCCAAGCCTTTGGGTTCAAGAGATACAAAGCTTATTAGAAGACCATGGTCATGCCTGTTACTGGGTCTGTATGCGGATATGCATCACTCCAGTGAGGAGTCAGTGCTTTAACCAACATCTGGGCACATCAGGCTTGATCATGTGACTTTTGAATAGGTGTGGCTCAATATTTGCCTTTTAATTAATTGTAAAAGTGATATTTTCATATTAATATATGTTTAAGCCTGTAGAGGCTGCACTTTATGGTCTCTGTGTAAATGGAATGCTCCTGTGCCTCTGAGGACTCTGTAAGTAATTCATTCTTCCCTTTCTCCAGTCATGCAGTGTAAAGTGTCTTTTCTATTTTCTATTTATGCCTTTAGTTGAAACTGATTAAAAATGTCAAACTTGCAGCTTTAACAAAATAATATCTGCTGTTTGAATATAATACAGGCCAAATTGTCTAAACCTTAATTAGGCTAAGCTTGACTTGACCTCAGTAGGAATCTGGCTGAGGCGCTATGTTAATTACCTTTGCCTTAAAATATGTAAGAGTTTTCCACTCAAGGAACAATACATGGATAGCTAAACTAATAAAATGTTTAAATAGATGCAAATTAAACTTGAAAAGTTTAAACTGTTGTTTTCATCCTGTAAGTCAGCGAGAAAAAGCATACAGACTGTAGTTCTAAATTATGTCCACAGAGCATTTCAAATCCAGCGAATTAACTCTCCTCCTTTGTCCATTTGAGCTCATAAATGTTAACTTCAGAAGTGCTTCAGATTCTTCTATTGAAATAAACTTGAACTGACAATAGCCAGATGATGTAAAATTGGAACTGAAATTCTATCCGTGGCCCATCCCATGTTCTTCCTCATAGGTATTAGAGGACTCATAGGAAAGCTAGTGTTTTTATTCTACAGAAACTGTAATATTTAGGCAAAGTGGGGCATATAAATTCCTTGCTGCCAAGAAAAAGCAATTAGCAGTGAGGGGAAGACAGAGGGAAATAAATAAACAGAACTATGCTAGATAGTGAGTGAATTCAAAGATTTATTTAGAATGACTTGGCTTATAGAAAACAGGCCTCAACATTTATCATATGCTTTCATTCAAGCCTGATGTGGGAACTATAGTCTTTTCTTAATAGGCAAATTATGTCACCAAACCATTTTTGTACTTTATTTCTAAATAAATAAATAGAGATAGAGTATATGCTATATTGTACAACCAATATACCAGAGCTAAACAAATAGCACATCAGAAATTCAATATATCTGTGCCAATATTGTACAAGGATGATGGCTCCATGCTTGGCTGGGAGTGTGTGCAGGGGTGATGTATGTATCCTGTGAGCTCAGCCCAGAAGTTCCACTGCTTGTGAGTACAAATTCAGATTTATATCTGATGCCAGGAAGCCATGCTCTTAATTTCTATAATGTACCTTCTCTCCCACAATTAGCCCTTTTATTTTGAAGACAGTGGGCTATAGGGAATGAGTGGGGCTGTCAATGAAAGTCTGGAAAAGATATAACACTCACGACCCACTCAAAAACATTTTATTAACTAGTCTTCCCTAAACCTAACCACAAGCTCACCACTAAGACTCAAATAGGGAAGGAATTTACCCTACAGTAGGCTTACCTCCAAAACACCTTTCAGGAAGAGTTAATAATATATGTAGTTCCTCAGAGGAGTTCTGTCACTGAACATACTTTCTTAAAGTAGGTGGGAAGTGAAGAATTGGAATTAGAGGTTGTATCCATGTGAGATTAGCAGGTATTGGACATCATTGTAAAGTTGGAATACAGTTTACCAGACTGTTAGGATCAAATTATTTTAGGAGGAAGTATTTATTCAGATACTTCTTTTTTTTTAAAGATAGCATCTCACTGTGTAGACCAGGTTGGCCTAGAATTCACAAAGATCTACCTGTACAAGGGACTGGATGAGTGTGTCACCACACCTAACTGAAGCCCCCTTAAGGAGCTACAGAATCAAACCCTCAATGTAAAAGAACAATTTTCATCAAAAGTTAATTACCCAGCAACAATGGATATGCTAAAGTGGGTGGGTGGGTTGAGGACCATGAGGCCTCAGCCCAGTACATAGAATTACAGAAAACTAAGGACTGGTGAGAGTGGAAGAAATAGATACCCCACCACCCAAGACATGCCAACTAGCTATCCAGTAACAGATGGTCAGCCCTGAAAACAACATACAAGTAACATTAGGAATATATATGTATATGCATATATGCATACAACACCACCTAATGAAGACAAGAAAACAAGAAAGAGAGCAAGTAGAGCATATGGAAGGGTTTGGAGTGAGGAAAGAAAAGGGGAAATAGTGTAATTATATTATAATCTCAAAAAATAGAAAAAGATTTAAAAATAGTAACAAAGAAGCCAATCGGAATATAAGAAAACAAAATAAATCTAGTGAAAATTAGCCCTTCAGGTTTTGAGACATTATATATGAAAAATATTGAACATCTTGAAGAAATCTATAGTACAGAAGCATAAAAAGTAATATATAAAACATGTCTACACAACCAGGATTGTGTGGATTTTTCAGTTTATTTCAATGATACTGCATTTTAGAGCACATTTTTCCATGGTATGCTTCTTTTGCTCAAAACTGCTTGACTTTTGTTCCCATTAAGACAGGGGAGCACAGCTCATTCCTTGTCTCTGTCAGGAACAAGGCATCTGTCCAGTCCTGTGTTTCAGCAGGGTTCCCTGCTCCTGTAGTACACACTTCAGCAGTGACTCCTCTGAGATGGGGTGAATGGGCTTCGGGGAACTGAGCTGTAATGGGAAATGGTCAGTTGTACAGAAGGCCTTTTACATTTTCCTTTTGGCAGTCTGCTAAATCAGCTGTGGGTAAGAGATGTTGGGCTTTTAAAGTATGATATCACTGAGAAATGCTTTTTAGAAAAACCTTTTGGGTTTTAAATTTTCTTCTTATTAACCAGGCTTTGGCAAATGATAGCCTGTGGTCCACATTCAGCCTGTTACCTGCTTCTGTAAAGAAAGTTTTAGTAGAGCAGAGGATTTCTGATTCATTTACATATTGCCCACAGCTGTTTTCAGGTTGTAAGTGCTGAGGAGTTGCCATAGAGACCGTATGTTTTGAAACACCTCCAGTGGCAGCTCCCTGGCCTTCGTAGAGGTGTTGGCTTCTCCTGCTGTTATAGTATTGCCATGTAGATGTTCTCTCTACATGAATGTTAGGGGACTGCAGAAGGTCTCATGTGACATCTTCAGGTGACAGAAGAAAACCAAAGCTCAGGTAGTTAACAAGCTATATAAAAGAAAGCAGGTAGTAGGTAGTAGGGGCTGGATTTCAACTCAGAAACAACTCCAAAATAATGTATTTTTTCCCTCTATGAATGGCTGTTTCCTTAAATCAATGTAAATACAGTTCAAGAAGAAATATAAGCATTATTTCAAGAGTAAAGTGGTTCAGTTCTCCAGACTTGGCTGTCCTAAGACTGGAGCTGTGATGTGTTGAAATTTGGACTTGATACTGATGACTGCGTTTGAATCATAGTCCGGGCATTAACCTTGGCTGAGTCATTGAATTTCCAGCCTTCTTGTGCTGCAGTGGGGCGGTGTTGGGAGGGAGCTCCTCTGAAAAGTGAGGAGGGTGTCTGGAGGGTCTCTGGGCTCCTCTGGCTCTCCTCTCTATGATGCTGTTGTGGCTTTAGGAGGTGGCATTTGATCTGGGCTTTGGAGTGTGGGGTGATTTTGACAGGCTGCCTCGTAAATGAGGGGGAAAGGTATTCCAGGTGGTGAAAACAGTTTGAGCAAAAACACAAGGACTAGTGACTGTATAAGGAATTCCAGGAATGGTGTATACCAGTTCTGTCTGACAAGACCCGGGCTTAACCTTGCAGCAAACCAGAAAGCCAAATGGGATCTGGCACCGAACTGAGAAAAGACCTCAAGCTAGGCTTAGGATCTGGGAATTCCTTCTTGCAGTTGTACAATCCTAGAGGTCCTGTAGTGACTAGTCCTGTGATTGGCCTATTCTCCTAAAATCAGTCCCAGGGATAGAGACCATACATCATCTCTTACATATCTGGGCAGCTCTTGGTGTAAGAAAAAATTTCAGTACTCTGAGTCAAAACTTACAGGGTCTACTTTTCGCTCTCCCAGCATGTAGGTAATGAGAGACTATACAGAATAGAACGTGTTTAGGAAAGGCCTGACCCAGACCTGGGACGTCATGACATAGTTTGTCTCCTCACAAAGAAACTACATTTTACAAAGCTTTCCAGTCATGAAGTAAGTATTGTATGTAAGTCATGAAGTGTATCCGTACAGAGTCAGTCGCTGATTGAGAACACAGGAACACGATGGTATCACTGCTTACAGGGAAGCTGGGACAAGGACTCTTGCCAGCAGAGCTGGAGGATGAAAGGAAAGGGTCCTGGAGTTTTAGGAGTTGGTCAGATTGGCTAGCGACAGAGGGAGAGTGCTCAAGGAAGGGGGCTAGGAGACAAAAGTATGAGTGTCTGAAGGGAACTGAAAGCCCTCTTTGACTGGAACATGCCTGTGTGAACCTGATTTAATAAGAAGCCAGTACCTACTTCTTACACTTACTTTTAATTATTCAGTGTGTGTATATATGTGTATACAAGGAGATCAGAGACAACTTCATAGAGTCAGTTCTTTCTTTCCGCTGTCACGTGGATTCCAGAGAGAGAGAGAGAGGGAGAGAGAGAGAGGGAGAGGGAGAGGGAGAGAGGGAGAGAGGGAGAGAGGGAGAGAGAGAGAAAGAGAGAGAGAGAGAGAGAGAGCGAGCGAGCCCAGGTTGTCAGACTTGTATTATCAAGCCCTTTCTTTCCTCACACAGCCATCTTGCTGGCTGTGACTAGCCAGTATTACTAAAAGGGATCAATTCTCTTAACTCTCTCAGATATGTGTGTGTCCCTTTAAAAATATTAGAATCCATAAAAATATAGAGCAAGAGATAAAAATCACCTTTAATCTCAGCAATCAGAAATAACTTTTCTTCAGTACATGCCTGTGTTTCTATATAAGGGTACATAAGAGAAGCATGATCTTATTGCACAATATAGTTTTCTCATGATATAATAGTATATGCTAGCATTTCCCAGATCATGCTGCTAAAAGTTCTTTGAAAACTTTAAATTTTTCCATTAAAATATAAGTATATCACTTCTTTCCTTCCCTTTCCTTCCTTTAACCCCACCCATGTCCCCTCCACTTCCTCTCAAGTTTATGGCCTCATTTTCTCTATTATTATTACATACACATACACACACACACACACACACACACACACACATAAGTATGTAAGTGTATACATATGATGTATATGTTTACAACCCTTTGAGTTCATTTAGTATTGTGTGCCTATGATTTCAGGGCCAGCCACTTGGTACTGGATAACTCATTAAGTGGCTCATCCCTATGAAAGACTAGTTCTCCTTCTCAGCAGTCATTAGTTGCCTGTAGTTTTTGTCTAAGAGTGGGGCCCAGTGGGATGTCCTTCCCTTTTAGCGTATCTATTGACATTGTCTGTGTCCAGGCCTTGTCTAGGCAGCCATATTGTCGTATCATTGGTGTAGCTTACAAAGCTGTTATTTCTAGGAGACATAATCACAGCCAACTCTCTGGTACCCTCTTATATGATGTTCTCTGAGCCTTGGGTGCAGGATTTATGTTGTAGATATAACAACTGGGACTAGGCTCCCCAAGAACATTTGGGCTCTCCATTAGGACAAGTAGTACTTTTCTGTGGTGGTTTGTTTGCTGTACAGAGAAACTTTTGTGATGAAGGGTGAAAGCTGTAGGCATTATGTAAGTTTTAGAATGCAGATAGGAGTCATGCTGGTATAGGAAAGTGGTGGTAATAAGATCTCTATTCACCTGTGAAATCTGAAGATAAAGGAATGGAACTAGAACATATTATATTGAGTGAAGTAACCCAGACCTAGAAAGACAAACACAGTTCAGAGTCCCAAATCTTCAGATGTGAGTATATAAGGTGATTTAACCACAGAAATCAGTAAAGCAAAACAGAACCATATGAATGGGAGGCCAGAGACAAGAGGATACAGGTAATACACAGGGGTACCTGGGAAAAATAGGAGAACATTGGGGAGGAAGCAGAGAGGGACAAATACAAAAGGAAGAGGGACAAATAATATTAAAGAATGTTTGATGAAACCTCAAGGAATCATATTACTTCATACTTACCTAAAATTATCTGTAATACTTATGTGTGTATATCGTATAAATGTGACATGCATGTGTGTATATATCTTAAATGAAGTCATACCACTTGAGGTAACAGTGTTCCCCACAAGAGTCTTAGATCATGTAATAAAACCCCAATACCAGGCACAAGAAACCTCCATTTGAGTTGTCATAGCAGTCTAAGTGACTCCCCAAACAATATTGACTATTGGTGTTGCCCTTGGCTGTCTCTCAGAGATTAAAGATAAATGTATGTCTATTCCTGAAGACATGTACACTTAAGATAGTACTTAGGAGGTTTGAGCTGGATATAAGCTAAAAGCTTTGTCTAGCATTCGTAATACCAGAAGGTATTATGCAACCTGCCAAGGGAGAAGCACAGTCAGTAGTCCCACCCAGCTGTGAGGCCTATGAACCACAACAATGACCAATATCGAAAGGTAGGTCTAAAGGTGCAGGAGGATCACTCTTACCTCAGCAGTAACCAACAACTGTCTAATTGTTCTTAAGGCCCAACTCAACAGGAGGGAGGTTATACCTGGTATAAGAAATGTAGCCAACTCTCTGGACCTAGTTAGATCATGGATCTTAGAGGAGAGCTTTTAAATAATATTTTTATTAATTCTTTGGGAATTTCGTTAAATGTATTTTGATCATAGATGCTCCCTATTCTTCTGAGATCCACTTCCCCCTCTTATCCCCGTCACTCCCACAATTTGTGCTGCCTGTATACTCTTAGATGCTGGACCATGTACTGCAGTGTGGATGACCTGCCAGGGGACATACCCATAAAGAAATTGACTCTCCCCTTTCCTGAGAAGCCATTAAACCATTCATAACTCCTCACTTAGGGGTAAGAGCTCATGAACCTTCTCACTCCAGGCAACAATGTTGACTGACTTGATCTTAATGTGGGCCGCACAACTACTGCGAGTTCACAGGTGCAGCAGACTTATTATGTCCAGAGCATGGTTTCACTACAGCCCTCATCTACCACTAACACCTACTGTATTCTCACCTCTTCTTCTAGTGTGTGTGTGTGTGTGTGTGTGTGTGTGTGTGTGTGAGAGAGAGAGAGAGAGAGAGAGAGAGAGAGAGAGAGAGAGAGAGAGGACTGAGCAGTCTATTGACACTTATCTCTGCACTTGGACCAGTTCTACATTTCTGAGTTAAACTACCATCCATCATACAAAGAAACTTCTCTGATGGGTGCTGAGGGCTGTAGGTGTTGAAAGACACAATACAAATGTAGACAACAGTTTGATACTGTTTCTCTTTGGTAGAATGATGATAGTAGGCTTCTCCCCCCTCCTGCCCTCTCTGGATCTGTAAGCTTCCCAACCACAAGTTCTTGGCTATATTTATAGTACATACAAGTGTGTCCTCCCGTGGGGCACATCTTAAATCTGATGGGAAAAAAGGTGGGGTTGGTTACACTCATAATTCATACCACTGTTATACCCATGGACATATCTTGCCAATTGGTTTTTTATGTAGTTTACAGGATTCACAGCTGGTAAGGTTGTCAATGGCTTACCCCCTTCTTCCCCCAGTAGCCTAGATAGCACCTTCCAGTACTATGAAAATGAGTCAGCATGGAGAACGTTTCTAGGTCCGTATCAATTTGATCTCTCCATGTTCTGTGACTACAGTGTATGCTGTTTTCACCAATAGGGATTTACCTTCAAGGAGAACTTAACTTCTAATAACTACACATAATTTAAAAAATGATATTTACTATATGTAAATGTTTTATAACCGGTCACATTTAAGGTACATGCATTTTTCTTTACTGTAACATGTAATGTGATAAACAGGTTCTTTGTAAATTAGTATCTGCATCTGACTGGTTTTTTGGAGATACAGATAACCATGTCAATGATCTAGTGGAATTGTCTAGACATATAGGGTCATGAAGGATAATTTTAATATATGTTTTAAAAAAAGTTACAACAGGCTTATAGCGGTTGAGTCAGAAAGAGGTGATAGTAAGGTAAAACTAATGATGCTTATACTGACACACTTTAGCTCAAAGTATGAGTATAAGTAAAATTCGGACATCAAGCTCAAGGAAAAGAAACTGCTTATTCTCAGTCTAACACTCTCCCTCTGAGCCATTTCAACAAAGGTGATTATACCTAATCTTAATGTATTTGTTTTCTAAACAGCTTTGTGAGATCCTGAGTGTTATCTATATATTTTATATATTACAGGCATCAGGGTTAGTACTGAAAGGTATCAGTAGTGGTAGGGACAAGACATTAATGAGAGACTGATAGTACTGTGCTCCAATGCAGGAGATACCAAGAATGAAGAACAGATTTGATAAGTTGGTCTAGGAAAGGGAAACTTTCAGTTGACTTTACCTTTATAGACACAAGGTAAAACTGTCAGGAGACAGTTATACATTGATCTTACCTCTTATGTGAGAAGGCAGAGCAGGTGTTTGCATATGGGAGCTCTTCACATGGAGATGATGGGACTGAGATCCCAAACACTAAAGTAATTTTAAAGTTCCAGTGTACACTTGTCTTCTTGGGTTTTATTGAGAGTTCACATTTAAGCTTTAGTAACTAATATTTGGAATTATATTTTAAAATTACATAATATGATGTTTATCCTTGAAATTTGATTATTACTTGAAAAATAGGTCAAAAGTGATAAATGTTTAAATTTTACAGTTCAGTAAATGTCTTTATTGTGTTGCCAGCTGCTTTATGACAGAGAACTTAAGTTCTAACAAGCTTTAATTAGAAAAAGTGAAAAAAAATCAAAGGATGGTGTCAGCCAGAACCAAAGTGAACCAGAACAAGAACTACTTTTATTAGTTACAGAACATCCACAGTGTGTGGCTTGTCTCATTGGCTTCCTTTAATAGCAATGAAAATATTGCAGACCTTTCTCTGGAAGTTCAAACCATGGGTCTTTTGGACACAAAATGGTTTTGATAGGTGTTTTTAGTAGTAAAATGATGTTCTTTGGGTTTGAAAACAATACTAAACTAAACTAAAAAATGTCCTAAATGAGTCATGGCTTTAAAATACAAAAGGATATTGAAAATATTCTTAACAAAAAAAAGTAGACAGTCAACACCACATATTGATTAATTTCCTGTTTAGTGGCAAATTAGCCTGTTATCTTAGGCTATTTTATGATATTGCTATCGTGAGACACCATGACAAACTTACTTCCACTTCGTGGTTCATCACTGAAGGAAGCCAGGGCAGGAGCTCAAGCAGGGCTGAGACTTGGAAGGAAGGGCTGATGCAGAGGCTTGTTCACCATGGCTTGCTCAACCTCCTTCCTTATAGAACACATGATTACCTGTCCACTGATGTCCCTATCCACAAAGGGCTGGGCCCTCCCATGCCAGTCACTAAGAAAATGACCTACAGGCTTGCCTGAAGCTAGATCTTTCTGAAGTATTTCTCAGTTGAGACTCTCGCCTGTCCAATGACTATGCCTTGTGTCAAGTTGTCATAAAACTAGCTAGCACACCTATACTTTATTATTATTTATCTCAGCATAGTTTCTATCATGAATATTGACATAAAAAGATTTATAAACCTTTTAGAGGTCATCATATTATAATTGAAAATAGTTATCCATTTAGAAGCTTAAGTAAATCAGTGGTTCTCAACCTTCCTAATGCTGTGACCCTTTAATATGGTTCCTCGTGTTGTGGTGACCCCCAATCATAAAATGATTTTTGTTGCTACTTCGTAATTTTGTTACAGTTATGAATCATAATGAATCATAATATAATATCTCATTTGCACGATACCTGACATTTGACTCTTAAAGGGGTCACAACCTATAATTGAGAACCACTGAACTAGAGCCTCACAAATACATGCATTTACTTTATAAAGAATCTGGTCCTCTCCTTCAAGATGCAGTTTAACCCTTCTGTAAGAGAAGATGTACTAGGAAGTCCTGGTCTGTCTCTCTCCTTACGCTCACTGGAGTTAAGCACTGTTACGCTTTGATCTCTTGGGGCTGTCCTTCCTGTATCTAGCTGGAAAGCACTGCATGCTCCACTAATCTATAATTGTTACAGTCCCAACGCTTGCTTCTTGTTCTTTTACAGAACTTCATCCAACTTGCCAGGTCCAACCTAACCATAGAACTTCTTGCTGATGTGCTCAGCTGATAGCTACTGTTCTCTGAAATGCAACAATCATGCAGCTGTGGCTGCTATGCATTCAGTCTCCAGTTTGTTAGGTTCTCAAGATGTCCTTAGTCTGAGCAGAGTTTTTTTTTTTTCTTGATATTGTGCACATTCATCTCTGTCTTTAAACTTCTTGCATCATTTCTTTCCCCTGATCCAAGATGACCTTGCTTCCTGTTTTACTCAGGTTATCCCCTCACCCCACCCCCACCCCAACATACAATCTCTATCACATCTTCTCTCAGCCATCCTACTTTCTAGCTAGCTGCTTTCCTAGTTCCCAGTTTTGTCCAGGCTGCTTGAAGTAATAGTCCTCAAGCCTCTCTGTTTACTCTCTGCCTTCCATCCAAATTGCTCTGGCCACGCTACTAGTAACTGTTAAAGTCTGTGGGCTACATTTCCTTCCTCACCAGATTTAGTCTCTTTATGGTATTTTGTAGTTACTGAACATCTATTACTGTTCTGAGAACCTCTCTCTTTTGGGTTTCTTCCCACGTAAAATTTGTATAAATTCTGGTCATTTTTCTAAAAGAACAAGGAGGGGGAAAGCTTTTAATGATTTAAATATGTTTATTTATAATCTAGTAATAATTTTTAATATTTTTAAAGGATTATAATATATATGTGTGTTTTCATGTATGTGTGTGTTTGTGTTGTAGTTCTACACGTATATGTAATTGAATGTGCACATGTGTGCTTACATGGGGATGCCAGGGGTCAGATTTGTGTGTTGTCAGGTGCACTTTCCTTTGCTTTGTTTTCACCAAAACTTTTTTAAAAATCAAAAATATTTTGATTGACTTGAGAATTTTATACAATTGGTTTTTTATCGTAGTTATCCATTCCCAATTGCCCCCAGACCTACTTCTCTTCCTTACCCATCCAACATTGTGTCTTCTACGTTTTTCAGTCCTTTCAAGTTCTGTTTGTGCGGCCAATATCCTCTTGGGTGTGGGACCATCCTCGGAAATGTGGTCAACTTTCCAGGAGCTGCTTCCCCAATGGAAAGTGGCTCTCTCCCCTAGAAGCTAGGAATTACCGTTAGCTGCTGCTCTAGCGGGAGGAGTTCATGCCCACCTCCTGCCTCCAGGCTGGGGTTTTGTCTCCTTAGCCTTACACCACATGCTGCAGAGAAAACAAGACAGCTGCATCTCTCAGTGGAACCTGAGGCTTGCTGGCTGGGCTAGGCTGGCTAGCAGCAAGTTCCAGTGTAGGTCTGTCTCTGCCACCTCAGTCTGGGAGCTACAGAAGCAAGCTGTTGCAGCGACATTTCTTTCTAAATGGGTGCTAGGAATCAAACTGAGGTCTCACGCTTATGTGGTAAGCACTTTACCAAGTCAGGCATCGCTTGGTCCCTATATATTTATATTGTATAAATGGGACAATTTTTTATCAGTTATACTGTAAAAATAATTATTTCTTGTGTGTGTGTGTGTGTATGTGTGTTTGCGGGCGCGTGCACGTGTGCATATGTATGAGGAGGCTAGATGTCAATTTATCTTGTTTTCTGTTTTTTTCTTTTCTTTCCTTCTTTCTACCTTTTTTCCTTCCTTCCTTCCTTCCTCCCTCCTTTTCTTCCTCTCTTCCTTTCCTTTTTCTTTTGTTTTGAGATAGGGTTTCTCACTGAATGTCTAACTTCCTGATTCAGCTAAATTAGCTGCCAGCAAGCCCTAGGGATTCTTCTGCCATGACCTCTCCAGCACAGCATGGAGGTTATAAGGCATGCTCTG
Source organism: Grammomys surdaster (assembly GCF_004785775.1). NCBI lineage: Eukaryota > Metazoa > Chordata > Mammalia > Rodentia > Muridae > Grammomys > Grammomys surdaster. The sequence goes on along the minus strand of NW_021604754.1, from coordinate 1,090,368 downwards.
GAGATTTTGTTTGTTTGTTTTTGTTTTCAATAAGAGTTCAGGAGATTGAACTCAAGTCCCTTAGATTATGTGTCAAGCACTTTACTGACTGAGCCATTTCCCCAGCCTCAAGAACTATTTCTTAAAAATACTTGACTATAGGAATTATTTACTACATATATATGTTTTATTTCTTAAATATAAATGTGAGAACGTAAGTCATGTGTATTAATTATTTCCCTGGTCTCTTCTTTCATAGTTAATGAAGGAGTTCCCCCTCCTAAGCATGTTCAACATCCATGAAAACCTTCTAGAAGCTCTTCTGGAACTCCAAGCTTATGCTGATGTTCAGGCAGTCTTAGCAAAGTATGATGGTAAGTCCTTGGGTATTTTTATGCATTTGAGAACTCCATTCTCCTTGACATAATTCAGTGATTATATAGGAAAGACAATTTCAACTAGGACTTTGATATTGATATTACTCTAAGAATTGTCACTATAGTGTTCTGATGGTTATTCTCCAGCACCCTGAGTCTAGTGCTTACCCGGGGGAAGCATTGTTAGCTTGTGTCCCCTCTTACCTGAACTAGGCACACCCTGCTCACACTCTCCCAGCCAGGCAGCTGTGTGTCTCTTCTTGATTCCCTCCTGATCAAGAGACACTCCATGCTGGATTGAGCGTATCAAGTCTTCCCATGATACCTTGCAGGTTCACTGTGGTCACCTTGTTGATGTTCTAGACCAATACAGGACAACAATACAGAACAACCTGTGCCTTGGCACAGGTGCCAGTGGAACAAATGTTTAGAGCACAAGTTCTGTTCCCTTTCCTGTGTGTCTTCCTTAATAAGAGACTATCCCCATTTCTTTCTGTGGTGTCTTTGAAGGCCCTTCACCCGGGTGCTCACTTCCTCATAAGCTTTTTCTACTTTACCTATTACCAATGAGTCAGGTAAATGAACTGGTACAGTCTAGAGACAGTTCTGTCTCTAGCTATGAATTTAGTATTTGATTAATAGTATAAAATTATATGCATAATTTCCTGCTATCCTTAGACTCTATAAAACTCAACACTCTTCTGACTTAATAATTCCGTAGAATGTGTTTGTTTATAGATTTGATATTATGGCATGGTTACTGTATAATAATCTTTTTGCATTGTAAAATATTCTTTCTTTAGTAAGCTTCATTAGTCCATTTGAGTATTATTCAGGTCACAGATTTTTCTGGAATTCTTTGAACATAGAGAACAAACTATATCATTTGGATTTTATTTTTGACATAAATCCTCCCTAAGGGGTGGTGTTGTTTTTCTTTCTTATTAAGGAAACTGAGCTATTGTGCGCCTGTTTTTGTTTGTTTTTTCTCAAAGTCTTGTTCAGATTGATGGAAACTAAAAGCCTTTAGCCAGGAATGGCATCAGTTTGCCTGTGTAGACATGCATACCCTGTGTAACCAGATATACACTACTTAGTATGGAGCTGATTTTAAGTATTTGCGGAATACTTTTAAGTAAACAAACTGAAGAGTGTTTGGCCTTCACATCAGCTCATTTTTATTCTATGTTTATTCTCTAGACTCTCACTGTTCAGTTGAAGCTTAGAGATGTAAGCTATACATCATTGTGGGCACAATGTTCATATAGTGAATGTCGTCAGTCCCAAAAAGGGTAGTCGCATGCCATGGCCCTACCTGGCAGTGCATTTTGCCCAATGCAAGGTTCTTGTTCTTGTCATCAGTGCTGATCTCTCCTAGGCCACTAAGCCTTAAGAAGTAAGACTTTAACTAAAAAAGCCTTTGAGATCACAAGTCTCAAGACTCCTTTCCTGAGGATCTCAGTTCATTACAGAAATCAGCAGCCTTGTGTTATAAAACTGATTGCCAAGTAAAGAAATGAACTCACTTGGACTTACTCATTGTCTCAATGTATCCCATTGCACAGCCTCCATTCCTCAACAATCAAAAACTGATTTATTAAATTCTGATAACATATGTTCGCATTACTTGTTACAACAGCTTGTCCCACCCTCCGCTAAAACTTGGCTTGCACTTTGAAAAATTCTTTTATTTCAAATGGACAAGCTCACTCTATCAAGGCCCATGTTGAGCTTTGTTTATGTTGTGTACCTGGCAACAGAAATGATGTTCTTGTTCATTATTCATGGAAAAAGAGTCTCACTGGTGGCAGGACACATAGTGTTGCTGAACTGCCTCATTAGAGGCTTTGAGTTCAGCAGTTGTCAATAGAGTGCAGCTGACCTAACGCCCACTGAACTCTGTTGGGAGTTTTGGTGCTGACTTGGCTTGTGCTTATATCACTTACAGTAGAAATCGAATGAACTGGCTGCTGAAGTTACTGTTCTTGGGGGTGAGCTGCAGCCACTTAGGACTGGAAGAATGTGTCTTCTGCTCTTTATCCCATCCCATGGTATGGTTCTTTGAAGTTCATCCCTGATGCTTTTCTTGAAGGCCCAAAGGATCTTGGCTGAGCCTCTAGTCCTTTATCTGGCCCTGCACAAGGAAGTGAGTGCTCTGGAGCTCCTGGAGTAGACAGCTTATGGGGCACCCTGTGTTTTGCCTTGGTGCAACTTCAATCATGCCTATCTAAGTTGCTAGAGACAGCATTTTGAATCACAGCCCTCCATCCCTCTCATAGAGTCACACCCAAAACAACAGGATTATGTTATCTCTGCAAGTTGGAATGTTCTGGTTGGGTGGCTGTTTCTGGGATGGTTTATGGGCACAGCAGTCCTTTAGTGTTTGTTAAGTGGCTAAGTTTTATAAGTCATGTTCTGGGAAGCGAAAGGAAGGGATTAGGGATGCTTTTCTGACCTTTGTAAAATGGATTTAGAAAAATGACAAGAATGGAGGCCGGGGGTCGGGGGGTGTACTGAGAAATAACATGATTTGGGGAGAAGAGGAAGACAAAATATATTCCCACTTGCCTCATAATTCTTTACTATTAAAAAAAAATAAAAATTGACTTTGAAAGTTTTGATTTTGAAAATTCTTCTTCCAACAGATCCTGTGAAAACTGCCTTTTCTAGGATTTCAGATTAATTAATTCCCCGTGATCTACACTCCAGTTTTGATTTTGTCATTGAGCTAACATCTCATGCTCTACACATTTGTCTAAAATCCTGATTGTCATTTCTGAGGGATTTCATTTGCTTCAGTTTTCAGTTTCTTCACCATCACAATGCCCTTCCCACAGTGGCTAAAGAAACAGTAGCAGCAACAGCTAAGACATTGGGTTCTTATAATATGTTGGTGCCAGATATTGTCTAAGCTTCCATATATGACTACGTATTTGGTAGGTGCTATTGTTAGCTTCATTTAGTGTTGTGCTGTGTCTGAGAAGTGTCTTGTTGACGGTGTCAAAGCAAAGCCGTGTAGATATAAGAGAAAAGAGATCAGCTGTGGACAGTCATTGTTTACATGATATGAACTTTCTTTTTTTTTGATAATTTATTTATTTTTTTCAAATTGTAATTTACACTCACTCAATGAACTTTCTAAGAAAGAAAAAATCGGTGATAAAAGCTGTGGTGTTTACTCCAGGCCTACCCTCTTCACCGTCACTCACTGGTGTCTGTTTTTGTTAGTATTTGTAACTTTAAAAAAATCAATACCGTTCTTCAAATATGTTATACTCATTATCTATACCCTCTATAGCTATACAGCATCTCTGCAAGGAGATGGTTACTCCATTTCAGCAGATGTACAAACTGAGGTGTTATGAATTTCCATAACTTGCAAACTCACACGTTCCTAAACAGCTGCAGTGCTAGGATTCAAGTCCATGTAGGGTTAACTGTAAAGCTCATGTGTTTTCCATAAATGTGAGCCTTGCTACGTTGATGGACTATGCTTTTCATACAAAGGCATGAAATGTGTGGGCTGGGCCCATCATGCAGAGTGTCCATGATACTAACTTGCCTTGTAGTCATTCCTTAGGAAATAGGTATATCTAAATGTGCTTGCCTTTCTGACACTATCTTCAAACTATGGCTTTCTATCTTCAATTAAACTATTTAGTTTTGTCATGAAAAGGATTTGATGTATAGCATTAATTTGATTTTAGATTTATCATATTTTTCCATCCAGGTATTTGTTATATATAGAATATTTTCACTATTATGAGGTCATCAGAAACTTCTTTTAAAAGCATTGTAAAAACTACTACAATCTTTGGATCTACTTTCAAGAAAGTTTATAGGCTATCTTGAGACTAAAGGTTAAAAACTTTAGGTTCAAAGCTTAAGTTGGTAGAGAGGAAAATAATCTGTATATCTGATTCATTATCATCCGTGCATTTCAATTTTAAAAGACTCTCACCACACCAATGAATATGCCTGTGCTGAATACACAGTATACTTAGAAGCATTTACATCTGCTGTTTTTAGTTAATAATCCCTAGGATTTCAAAAAGCATCAACGGTGGAGGACTTAACCTTCTAAGCGTCCATTCCTTCTGTAGAAATGGAATGAAGGCTTAGGAAGTTCAGCAACTTTCTTAAGACACAACTTTCACACAGCAGGTGATTGGTTAGGGAAGTGTCAATCATGCTTGGTATTGAGAACTATGGGGCACAGAGGAGGAGTGGAGAAACTATTAGCTGGTTTGCAGAGCCTCGCCTGCTGTCCTCAATTTTTCTAGCCATGGTCAATCTTATATAAATAGAAAGCTACATATTAAATGTCAGCTGAAATATGAGGATAAGAGCCAGTCCTGTTTCCCCACAAAGCCAGTGTGTGACTTATTATGGAAATTAATCATAGAGATAATAGAACATATATAGAAGTATTTGATTATAAAAACAGAATTTCTTAGGTTTACCTGAAATTACTTCTCAAAATGTTGGGAAAGCTGTAAACAGAAACTTTGAATTTTTACTCCTGATACAAAGACAAAGCATTCCTTTGGATTCAGTGTTTATTGCTTTTCTCTTTAGTATGAGAAAAATATTTGACAGAAACAGCTTAAGGGAGAAAAATGTATTTTGGCGCACAGCCTCAGTCTGCCATGAGGGGAAGGAGCAGCTGCGTGGTCCGTGGAGGTACATGGTCACTGCTTCCACTTCTTACATCTGGGGAACCAAGGAGAGCATGTGGACTGAAAATGGGGCTGGCCTATCACTATCAAAAACCCACTGCTGGTGGCCTATGTCTAGCAAGTAGGCCCCATGTGCTAAAGGCTCTAATGCCTCCCCCGAACAATGTTAGCTAGAGACTTAAGTGTTTAAACACATGAGCTTGTGAAGGACAGTTCACATTCAAAAATATAACCGAGCTCCTCCAGCCTTGTAGCAATGTGCTCAACAGAGAAACAGACCCAAGCTCTTTTGGATATTTACACTATTAACTTTCTACTGGTGGCTCTAAATTTAGGGACATAAAGTTTCCTATAAGGAACAACTGATTATTTTTTATCACAAATGTATAAACACAACAATTACATCAAGACAGTTTACTGGTAACATTGAACCCATGGTAAATTAGCATTGTTTCCTGTCAGCTGGTAATCTACAAAGAGCATACTCCAAACCAGTGCGTGATTCTGATGTAAGGAATGCTTTCATTTCAACAGATTGAAAACAGAAGTTATAAAGAACTCTTTCTGTGTTGCGACTTCAGCTAACAAGCTTTGTACTGGTCCTTTCGCAGTCAGGTTGTTCATTCTCCAAGTCTTTGTAACCAGTTCGCACTAGTTTCTGTGAAATAGACACTAGGCACCCTGTGTTTGTCCTTAGTCTGTTATCTGTTTGCCTTTGAAAAAACCAGGAACAGAAGGTATTTGAGGAGTCAGAAGGACCAATGAGTAAGATCCATAGTAATCATCATCATCAGATTATTCAGACCTTTAAAATGGTGCATTTCAGCCAAGCAGTAACGCAAGTTTTGATACTATAGTCATACGCAACTTCTAAAACGTTCACACAAAATTAGGCTGCTTTAGCAAATGAAGGTTTGAAGGGTTGTCAGTCCCTTTTAGTGATTCTAAACCTAGTCCAGCTCCGTTTCCTGGACTAGCTGCTATGGAAGTGACCAAGTATGTTAGGCAAGTGATTAAAGAGAATTTTAGTGTAGAAGATGGGCCAATGAAGCAGTTAGTTCTTCAGACAAGAAAATAATCATCACCACTGATACCAGGAGCTGTGGCTTCAGGCTCCTAAGCAGGAATCAGTGTGAAGCTATGCCAAGCTTTGGACTAGGTGTCCTCCTGATTTGAATACCAGAGGTCAGCTGCCAAGAAGTCAAGGCCTTTGAGATCACGAATGATAGACTGTCAGATGATGGGATATGTTTGTAGTAAGCGTGAGTTCTGATAATGGATGTCATTTCAACAAGGACTGCATGCATGAGGAACTTCTGTCTCTGATGATGGAGAAGACTGTTCATAAGTGCATACATCTGTAATGCACATAGTTGGCACACTCGCAAACCGCCTAAATTTATGTTGGCTTTGGTAATCCTTAATGCCCAGTTATCATAATTTACCAAGGTAACATTCCTCCCCAGCCAGCCATTACCATCACTGAAACTGCCGTGTTTGGCTCCAAAACACCAGCCACAGAAGGGCCCTTTGACAGAACTTCTGGGGTAATCCGGTCCAAAAGTTGCAAATCACATCTGGTGTTTGGCTTTGCAGCATAAGATGAATTTTTCTGGGTGTAGCTGAACGCATGTTCCTTGCTCTTCCCCCTGCCCAAAATTACTAAGGCCATGTAGAATTTCCCGATTGAATCATTGAAATCCCAGACGGCACATTTTTTTGAGGTTTTTGTGTATCAATCCTTTTTATTTCTTCAGTGAATTTTCCTCTTCGGTTGAAAGGGGACCTTGGATTAGCTTTCTTGGAGGTGGGGCAAAAAGACCTCACACTGCCTGAAACTAAGGACACCAGAGTTTAAGGGTGGGTTTCTCTATTGCTGTTGTTTCCCTCATATCATGACTAGGAGTAAGTGTAGAGTGTTTCCTGAGTACATCTGCAAGGGGGGAGAGCATCATGCAACAGGGTACTCATAGCATTTCACAGTCCACAAACAGTTGTGAAAGCGAGACAGGCAACTGTCTTTGTTCTTTCATTTTCTTATTTCTGTTTGTTTGGTTCATGGTTGCAGGAGAATCTGTGCGTACTGCCTTTGTTGAGTTAATGTGAATTTCAAGTGTGTCTGATAGAGGTAATGCCCAGTTTGTTGCCCAAACAAGAAGAGGGACATGGGATACTATGTCTGCAATGCTTGGGGCCAGATGTGTTTTATATTTGGAGGCTTCTATTTCAGAGTTTATAATTTTTGTGTAATTGAGTGTTCCTAATCAGAAAATTTCTAAAATCCAAAGCTTTTTGAATTGTGCTTAAAAGTTTTGGACTTTGGAGCATAGATGTTCAACCTGTAGTTGGTACTGGATTGCAGAGAGTGATTAGGATGACTGTTTTAAGTTATTTCATCAAGGATATATTAAAACATATTATATAGAAAATATTCTAGGTACATCTTGATTCAGGGCTTAATGTGACCCACTCTTTGTAAGTTTGTTTATACTCTAGAATAGAAAGATGTTCTATAGTACATATGTATGTGTGTATACACACACACAACATAAATGATATATTTGATGAAGGTGAATCAGTACTTGGTGCATTTATTTTAGACATACCACAAGCTGTGTAGAGAAATAATGTCTTTGAGAACAAGCTCTGTGTCCTGTTTTTCTTGGGCCTCTGTATAATGGAGTCGTCATTTGGAACATCTGTTGTTAGTGAATGAATCAGAAATGGAAATGCCATTATGGGTTAGTGTCATTTGTGAGGTAGCTTGGGGTTTATTTATCTTCAAGATTCTACCCTTCAAAGCTTTTTAGAACCATAGATATGAGACTTGACCCCTGCTTGATCTGTCTCCTGCATAAGAACAGTAATGTTCTAGTAAACCACATCTTGATCATTATCGTTGGTAGATGAACAAAAGAAAATGAGATCAAAGAGATTGGCCTCTTAAATTGTTTTATCTATCTGGAGTTTTGTTCCATGAATTCTTCTTCAAGATTATTGCATTGAATTTTTGTTCTTATGAGCCCTTTATAACTCTGGAAAATTCAAGTCATTCCCCCTAAAATGACCTTCTTTTAGCAGTGCTCCAGTAAAGGTTCTAGGAGGAGCCAGAAGAGGTGCAGTTAGCCTTCCTTGTTTCAAGAGGAAGATTCATCTTTGCTTCATCCTTGTCTTTACCTTCACTCTTTTCTCCACCATGCCCATTTACTTTCCACTACTATTTCAGTCAGGTATCTTGATGAGAGCACTAGCAAGTGCCTTCCTGTTGGAACACTAGAGACAAAGATAATTGCAAGAAACACATCTTGAGAAATAACTCATTCATGGTTTCCTTCTAAAACTCCAGTCAACACTAATTACTTTTGTCTTTTGGGAGACAAATTTGTTGTGGATAATGTTATCAAATGATACTAGTATCAAGAAATTTGAGATATGGATACATTAATTTAGATTTTATTTAGCAGATACTGACTACCAAGTATATTTCAGAGATTGCTTTGGGTTACAAAGAATTCTTTGTGGTTACAAAGAATTCAAGATATACAGAACTTACTTTCTATAGAATACCAATTGAAGTAAATATAGGAAGAAACACTGAAAGAGATAAGGACTATGATAGTAGCTTTTAACCTAAGATGGATGTGTTACTTCTTCTAGCAAAGAGAAGTAAGGAGATCATTCTTGGAGGAGGTGGTATCTGAACTGATGTGGACATTGAATGCACTTATATAATAGAGAACATATAGGAGCTGGGGGGGAGGGCGTGGCCAGTATTCCTTGTATGATAATTCCAGTTGCTGAGGGATGGACAAGGGGCACAGCAAATGGTAGAAGATACATGCAGTGAAATGCATGGGAAACAGACTTGAAAAGCTTTGAGTCAGGCTGGGATTTTGTTCAAAAGGCCTCTGAAAGATATGGAGGCAATTTCAAAGGAAACTTCCATCTGCCCTCATTGTTTAACGAGTAGAATGTTGGGCACACACTCTCTGCCCTTGCTTTACTTGAGGTTGGTTGAATAGGAATCGCTCATATAAATTCCTATGTTTCAATGCTTGGCTCATAGGGTGTGGCACCATTAAAATGTGTGGCCTTGTTGGAGGAAGTATGTCACTGTAGGGGTGGGCTATGAGGTTTTTATGCTCAAGCTCCACCCTGTGTGGCACACAGTCTAGCTCTGCTGTCTGTGGATCAAAAGCACTGAGCTCCTGCACCCACATCATGTCTACCTGAACATCACCATGTTCTGCCATGATGGTAATGGACTAAACTTCTGAAATTATAAAGCAGCCACAATTAAATATTTTTCTTCATAAGAGTTGCTATAGTCATGGTATCTCTTTACAGCAATAAAACCAAAACTAAGACAGGAAATGAACATTTTTTCCAAAGCTCTCAGACCTGAGAGTGAAATCTAAGAAGAAGAAGTGACTTTCTGATATTACAGTTGAGCACCATTTGATCCCCAGGGGGCATTTGGGAGGCTTTTGTAAACATCAATCATAGTCTCTGGGATGTGGGATTTGTGTTTCTTGTAAGGCAAAGTGGCAGCCCCAGTGTGGATAGTCTCTAATGTCTTCCAGGTGAACAAATCTTCCTGTTGTAAGCTACTGGACATTTGTTCTCTGATGATCTCCCAACCATAGCAAACTGTCTATAGAGACAGTTACAACCATAGATACTCCTTCAGGCAGTGTACCTAAGACACAGGGAGACTGCTTGGCCACAGAATCTATCAACACCTTTATGGTTTGCTAGGCTGTATGACAACATAAGGATAAGCACAGAAATCAGGAGAGAACAGGTAAAACAGCCCAAAGACTGACCTAGTGACGATGAAATGCATGCTGTGAATGCATGGGGAGTTCTGTGAGTTCTGTTTGCTAATCAAACCAACTGATACACTGGTGCCTTGCTGGCACTCTAGTTTTTGCTAAAGTAGTCAAAACACAGGACTGATATTCTCTCATCAAAAGGCCAATTCTTAAATGAAGGTGCTTAATCATAAGTTAAAGAAAGGAGCATTAGGCATAGAAATGTCCCTTGAATTTAAAAGAAACAATAGCAAAAAGCCAAACCCACAGACTTTTTCTTTAATTCAGAGGATAGATAAATGTGGACTCGAAAATGGAGATTCACTGAAGATAACTGACCTGATGTTGATGAATTTAGGGTAGGGCACATGAAAAAAAATTTTACAGGAAAATATTCTAGAAAGTATGGCTGTCTCTGAATGATGAAATTATAGTTACTCCCAATGGAAATGCAAAGGAAATACAAACAATTAAAGCATATGAAAAGATCAGAATGGCAGGGCTGTAGACATGACTCAGAAAGTAAGAGCCCTTGCTTTTTAGAACATAAGACCTTGTGTTAGGATTCCAGCACCTATGTTAAAAAGACAGACAGTGATATAAAAGTCTAGGCAGAAAGATCAATGGTGCTTTTGATGACCACTAAAGCTCCAGATTTAGTAAGAGGTCCCATCTCAAAGGAATTAGGTATACATTGATAAAACAGTACTCACAAAGTCTTCCTTTTGGCCCCTGTGAATGCCCATGGTACATGCAGATACATCATACACACACACATTGCACACACATACTACACACATATACAGAAAGAGAAAAAGAATGATAATATCAGATGACAAATAACTATATGCCCACAAGTAAGGCACATACCAGTGTGCTGGTATTTAGGATAGTAACCACCTACGGGAAGAAAAAGTCTGGGTATTTGAATGTGTAAAGTTAATGGTCTATGCAAAACAGGGGATAAAGTATAAGATAATATCAGAGGGAAAATAAAATCAGATATCACGACTGGTAGTTTGGGGATAGTGACAAAGACATGTGCTACAATACTAATTTTACCAATATTCTATTGGTAACTCTCAAGAGTTTTTCTTAGCCTGCCTGCCTGTCCTACCTCCCCCTTTCCTCTCTTCCTTCCCTTTACTTATCTCTCTTGGTTGGAGCTTAACTGTATAGTTCAGGCTTGTCTTGACCTTGAAATCCTCCTGTCTCTGCTTCCCACTGTGATGTGCATGCCACTCTGCCTGTCTGAACCTACATTTATTTTAAAATGTAAAGAGAAATACGTGGGCAGAACAACCATAGAAGTGCTAGGCTGTTATCTATGCCTTCGCCTTTATTTCATATCAGTACTGTTTGGAGAAGAAAGTATTGCATTAAATGTTAGTAGGAAATTACAACTGCTTGTTCTGTTTTCTATGTCCTATAATACTTTTTGGTCCTTTTCTCAGAAGTACAGCAAATAAATAAATCCCAGCAAAATTCTAGAAATCATAATTATGTGTTTTATGAGCACTGAGCAGAGATAGAGGTGGCTGAAATTCCAGGATGTGTACACTGGAGAATTTGTAGCAAATAAACACAGATGAGATAGTGGCTGTGAAAATATTTATAGTATATACAATCGTTTTTAAATGTTTATCTTATTAGTTTAAGTGGCCAGTTTCTTTCATGTTTCTAAATTGGAGGAATGCCATAGACCTGATTATATCTTGAAACAAAACATTTGCTAATATTTTAAATGTTGTTATTATAGTTAACATGGAGTAACGTGTGTGTGTGTGTGTGTGTATTATATACAATTGCAAATAATGATGATCTCTAGAAGCATGGTCCCAGATTTCCTTCTTGCTATTACCATTGTTGTCGTTGTTGATATTTTTTTCCACAAGATTTTTCTGTGTAGCCAGGATCACCTGAAACACACAATCCTTCTACCTCAGCCTCAAAAGTGCAAAGATTATAAGTGTGTACCCTATATCCCTCTGCCAATATTTTTAAACTAGACAAGATGATACAGTTACAAGTCATGTAAGATGATTTGCATTTATTCCAGCTATGGTATTGGCATTATTTCTTCATTCCATTTTGAAAACAACATCTAATAAATAGTGTTACTCAGAAGGTGAAATAATACCAAGGCCTTCTCCTTAGCAAGCTCTCAATGACTATTTGCAGTACCAGTGATGGAGGTAGTGATGTGCAGAGAAAGATGTACTTACGAAGTGCACAGATGGAGTAACTTAGGGGTGGCAGCTTGAATCAGAAGATAACTAAGAAGCTGAATTGCCATGGGGAAAGCAGTGAAATTAACACTACAGAATTAGTAAAATCGACATTAGAGTGGAGTCACATGTGAAATCCTGCCTGATGTTTTCAAGCTTTGAGAACATTTTCATGGCCTCTGTGGAAGAGGGAAGAAAATCAAATTTTGACTGAAATAAATTTGAAGAGACCCTGGGGATTTATTTGGTGCAGCACACTATTATCAGAACAGATGAGATCTCAGGTGCTCAGAGGTGGCCTTGGCTGGTGTTGAGTGGGATGCTAGTGGTGGTGGCTCCATGAACAAACATGTCCCCAGTGCTCCTCATGGGCAGGTGTGGGGGACTGTGAGGCTTGCCGCCTTCCCAAGGCTCACTTTAAACCACACATTGCTCAGGAATGCAACTAGGTGAGAGGTTCTGCAGGCTCTGTCATTTCAGGCACCTTTACCCTGGGAAAGAGACATTTTAACTACTTCAATGTTTGTAGGACTGACTTGGGAGATAATTTGATGCTATCTTGTCATAAAAAGCAAAACTAGTGGATTTCTTAGAAAGTAAAGACTGTGGTAAGTGATTGAAGGTCAATAAAAATATGAGGAAGATCACACTGGTAAGAGAAGTGTCCTCGTCTCACTTTTCAATTATGATATCATACCACCCCTGTGTGTGCATGCGTGCGTGCGTGCGTGCGTGCGTGCGTGCGTGCGTGTGTGTGTGTGTTTAGATTGAGCCTAAGGCCTTGTGTATGCTAACTGTATGATCTACCACTGAATTATACCCCAACCCAAATTCCAATTCCTAAGAGTATTTTGTGGTAATTATTGCTTAATGCTTCTTTTAAAAGGCAGAAAGCCATTGTAGAGTTAGTCTGTCATCACAGAACAAACTAAATATTCTACCCACAGTTACATTTTAGTCTCTTCCAAAGAATGAATGTTCCTGGCAATATGAGCAAGCAACTAACTTGTTCCTCTCTGCTCATGGCTTCTGATACTAACATTTTCTGTGACAAATTTCATAGTCTGCTTGTCATTTTATACTTTTCTATAGTGACAAAGCATGAAATCACAGGACAAGCCCAAGTCCAGGAAACAGACTTGTAACCACCATGTGCAGGAACGACAGGGTGGGAACAAGCATAAAGGGCCAGTGAGGGGATTCTCTGGCCATGGAACAATTCTTTATGTTGGTGGGGTGGTAGTGCTGTATGAATCTGGATAGTACAGGTGCATACTTAAATATATGTAAGATAGTGAGATGGGCAAGGCCAAAGTTCATTCAAATCACTGTAACAGTGTCAGCTGTAGTTTTTGGTTTGTTTGTTTGTTTTCTATTATTGTTGTTGTTCTAGGTTCTATGAGTCTATAAAATATGACCTTTTGGGGGAATTAAAAAATCTTTGTACTGTTTTCACATTTTCCTGTACTCCTAAAGTTAGCAAAAATCATAATAGGCAGCAGTTTACCAAGTCTGTGCTTTAGAGGTGCTAGGAATCAGAGCAGTAGGGATAGAAGGCAAGAGGCCTATAAGAAATTAAATTTACCCCTTCTAGTTTCCTAAAATGAGCCCAAAATATCAGCTTCTGTCTATTATTTGGATATTATTAGGGAAAATATGGTAATGAGGTGATATTCTGCAACAGGCACAATGGAAAAGGAACATTCCAGCTTTCACCGGGAGTTTGAGTACCATGCATCTGCTAGATGTGCAGGCTGACAGTGCTAAATCCCTTTGTACATCTGCCTGTCTGTCTGTCTGTCTGTCTGTCTGTGTCTGGCTCCACCAGTGTATTTGCTGATGAACCTGCTTCAGACATTTTGAACTGCAGAATTCTCCCTCTCTCACTGTTGTCAACCTTTAAAATTTTGTATGTACCTTCTCAGAGTGTCTCAGTTAGGGTTTTTATTACTGTGAAGAGACACCATGACCAAGGCAACTCATCAAAGGTCAGCATTTAATTGGGGATGGCTTACACTTTTCGAGGTTCAGTCTGTTATCGTTATAGCAAGAAGCCAAAACAATTTTCTTTCAAGGAATGACTTTGTGCTGCTGTCACTGATCAGTTATGAGATTCCTTTACAGTTTTCCGATAGGATTGTCCCTTCAAAAGTTGCAAACAGTCCCATGAAGAGATTTATAGGCATTCCAGACATTAAAGGTGAATTTTGAGGCCCAGGGGAGAAAGCATAGTTGTAATTGCCTTTAGTGACCAAGCTTTCTCTCCAGCCCTAGTTTATTTTGAATTAAGAAAATATTTTGGGGACTGGCAACATGGTTCTGTGGGAAAGGGTACTTGTGGCCAAGTTAGGCTACTGGAGTTTGATTCCCCAGAACATACTTGGTTCAATGAAAGGCAATGGACACCTGCAAGTTGTCCACTGACCTCCACACATAAGGGTTGCTTTTCACAAAGAAATTATTTCCTTGTCAGAGTGAAATTTTGGGTAACAAGTGCTAAAGAAATACCAACTTCCCTATTTTGAAAAGAATGGGCTTACAATTTTAATAATGTACCACCCACAGAGACCATACCCTGCAGTCCCTTGGCTTTTAGTTGTAGTTCATACCATCATGTAAACTGATTATCTGTGTCTCACAGCTGTTCCACTCTTCCACCTGGAATTTTCTAGAAATGTTATAAAATTGCCTGGGTGACAGGTTAAGCTTTAATATGAAAAGGAGACTGATCATAAGTTTGAATGAGAAAAGTTGGACATTTTTCAAAATGATCACGCCCTGGACCCCTTACAGCTTACACTCAGTAAAGAGACACAGAGTCTTCACGACCTTGACTTTCACAGTTGGGAAAAGGACTGTGTTTGAATTTCTGAATTTTAATGTGAAGGAAACTTGTCTTAAATTAACCTAACTATTAAAGAATACCTCATTTAGCTTTGTGAGTATTTTAAATTCAGATTAATTTTTGCTAGCATTAATATTTCATGTAATTCCTGAGTAATTTTTATAACTGACAAAAAGGTCTCATTTACATTTATATCACAGGTGTTTGTGCAACAACTAAATACATATATATATATATATATATATATATATATATATATATACTTAAATTCAAGGTATAAAGTGCATATTTTAAAATAGAAGATGATTTCTGAGGACTGGGCCAGGTGAATTTTAAACATGAATTATTGACAAAATAACAAATAGGATTTTGCTACTATAAAAAAGACCTAGGATTCTTACGTAATAGTTTAAATATTCTTTTTTTCTTTTTTTTTATAGTTTAAATATTCTTAACTTATCCTGTTTTAGGCTTATATGATTTGTCTTGTGTTTTTAGAGCATCATCCCTTTGACTGCAGATTAACAAAGGTTCTTACTTTCTTTCCCCAACAGATATAAGCTTACCAAAGTCGGCAACCATATGCTACACAGCGGCCCTACTCAAAGCAAGAGCTGTCTCGGACAAGTAAGTGAGCGGTCACTCGTGTGCTCCCAATGCTGGCCAGATGTAAAGAGACCTGCTGTCAACTCTGAGGGTTTTCTCCAGAAGCTTCCTGAGGTCCTTTTGACCCTGCTTAAAAGCATGCATTTCCCCAAAGCTGCTGATCTTTTATTTCACTACTAGAAGGAGGAGGCGTCTGCCCCTACTTATTGTAAGGGTATGTGGGTTCCTAACATGGATTTAAATTACAGTGCATTCCTCTGGGCTGACTTTTTTTTCTTTACTTTTTATTTTTATTTTTTATTTTTTTGTCAGACAGTAAAATAAAAAAGACTGCTTGGGATTTACCCCCCCCAAAAAAAAAAACCTGTCCGTGTGTGCGTGTGCGTGTGCGTGTGCGTGTGCGTGTGTGCCCTTCCATTTTTGCTGTCTGTTACTGGGCCCTTCAGTGCAGTGGGGATGGTTCTCTCCTATTCTTTGCGTCACTCCTGGTCTGTTTACTTTGAGATACCACCTCAATGGGACATTTGCCCATTTTATTCAGGCAGGTGACTATGGCACATAGACATTTCACATATATCCAAGGGATGACCAGGCAGGTTAAAGAGAACAGACGGACTCCTTGTTTTTGAGTTCATAAATACATTTCCTGAGACAGTCCATCCCCTTTGCAGCATCTAAAGGCACAGAGCAGATAGTAGCCTCTGCAGTGTCAGACAGGTTTGCTGTTAAGTGTGTGTGCACTTAAAAACTGGAGTAATTTTCTTTTATTCTTTTTTATCCTGTAGATCGCCAGTACCTACTGCAACATCTTTTCTCCCTACACAGCGACTCCAGCTTGGGAGGGCAGGGCCAGGGTTGCCACAGCTTCCCCTGTGGTGTCTGCCTGCCAAGCACAGCTCTGGAGTTAGCCCTGGGTGTGAGGTGAGAAAGAGATTGCATGGTCTGGTCTTTTTTTCATTCCCTTGGGCAGGTGTCTTGCCCACAGTTGGGGCATGCACACTCCCCTCCGGCACAGCCCACGCAGGCTTGCCTGCTGCTGAAGCTGCGGCCACTTGGCCTCCATGGCAACACTGACATTGGGTTGGGAGCCTACCTTAAAATTCTCCCCAGTTCTGTTTTGAACCAAGTGCGTTCTTCTGTAACCTAGGATTCTCTTTTTCCTACACTGTCTGCCCTTGTCAGTCCTCCCTCTGCTCCCACCTAAGCAGGGACCTTGCAGAAAATTTAGATTAGCTATTTAGACAGTGAGTTGACAGATGAATATAATTCCTGCCGCCATTCAATGTAAGCACGCTTTCTGCTTCCGCTGGGGTTTTTGTTTGCCTTGGTGGAAGGGGTAACTCAGTGATCCCCTGTTGAGGAAGTTTGGAGAGCTTGTGCCCATGGCTCACTGTGCTCTTAAGGGCCCTTCATGTATACTTGCTCCCTGGGTAGCTGCCCAAGCAGTGGTCCCAACTGCATGATGTTTGTCTTTCTGCTTTTCAGATTCTCTCCAGAGGCTGCATCTCGGCGGGGGCTGAGCACAGCAGAGATGAATGCAGTCGAAGCCATTCACAGAGCTGTGGAATTTAATCCGCACGTGCCAAAAGTGAGTCTTTGGTTCCCCTAGGAGCTCATTATGATGGAAGAGAAAGCGTTTGTTAACCACAATGCCCTGTCCCCAGGATCCCCAGTTATAAAACAATGGATTGCAACTAGCAAATGTTGGGACTGTGCAGTCTATAGGCATTTATAGCCTCATTTTTGAGGGGGGAAAAACCCTACACTCAAGGGAACTTGGGGCAAGGGGGCTAGTTTTCAGGGTAAACGTAATAAAATAAATCCCTAGACTTTATTTGGGCAACTAGGTTCAGAAAGTTTGAAACTAACTGAGGTGGAGATCCTGAGAGTTTGATAGGAATTTTACAGCAGTTTTAGTCTGGTCTGAGGCAAAGTAGGGAAATAAACTTTATGCACAAAACTCATTAAAAACACCAACTAATGTGACAATCTATGCCTCTACAGATAAATGTAGGTTATCAGTACTGGCTAGAGAAAAATAGGAGAAACCCCAGAGTATGCAATGTTTTGATTTGTGAGTACTGCTTTACGACTTACACATAGTGAAAGGATGGTCTTCGCTGTTCAAACCCCATGGTCCAGAGTTGGTAAATGCTCCATAGTTTTCACATATTCTTTCTGAAGTTGATTTTAACAGAATCAAATCAAGACAAAAGATATTTCTGGAATGTTTTATTCATGAGCTGAATGTATATTTAGGGCTTCTCTGAATTATCTGCACTGTGGTAGGTGGTTAGCTGTGGGGCTATTGCAGTCTGTTGATAGGAAGCACATTTAGCCTCTAAGAAATTAATCCTGCAGCTCACATCTGATGCTACATGGCAGGAAGTATTGGGAAAAGATCTGATGAAGACCTCCTGGTGCAAATGACAAAGAAATCCTCCTTGTTTGCGTTGTTACAGAGCTATAGAAAGAAGATGGAGGGGAGAGGGAGAGAGAGAGAGGGAGGGAGGG
>NW_021604754.1:1008369-1071926 GCF_004785775.1 Grammomys surdaster | reverse complement strand
GTAGAGCACTGTGGATATAGGCTTTTGAAACCTCAAAGCACACCCCAGTGATATGTGACACCCTTCCTCCACAAGGCCAAACTCCAAGAAAGCCACACCTCCTAATCCTTTTAATCCTATCAAAGAGTTCCAGTCCCTGGTGACTAAGCACTCAAATATATGAGGCTGTGGAGGCCACTGTAATTCAAAATGCCATAACACTTGAACACCATATATTTATAAATGCTTAGAGTAATTAATATTAGCTTATTAGGGGTCTTTTAAGCCTAGGAGACAGGTCTCAATTTTTCCAGTTACCCTAATAAGAGCCCTATAATTCAGGTAGAAAATCTGTACAGTTCTAGACTAGCTATTTTGATTGTGTTGTCATTTAATTCTGTGATAATGGCCTGAAATGGTTAATTAAGCTCCTGAAAAATAGTTTAAGCTCCTAGAAAGTGGCTCAAAAGTGCTGTGGGGGAATCTGACAGTACGTAGACACTCCTGCCAGTTAAGTTATAATTATTCTAAAAGTGGGAAGGCTTCAATGCTGCTTTAATGGATGCATGGTACTTGCCTATATTTATGCGATAGAATGTGGCATTTCAATATGCATATGCTGTGCATAATGATGACATAAAAGAAATTGTCCTATCTTTTCAGAAATACAGAATGTCTTTGGGAGAATGTCAACGATTTAACCTCGCTCAATTTTCTAATCTTAAAAACAGAGAGTAGTGTATTATGCTTTTCATCTCTACATGGACAGGATTTACTGATTTTGGTTCAAAGTTTCAGTCTATCATGGTGGGGAAAGCATGAAATTCAGGAAAAAGAGAGGGAGGGAAGAAGAAAGAGGAGAGAGGGAGGGAGGGAGGAAGGGAGGGAAGGAGGGAGGGAGGAAGGAGGGAGGAAGAGGAGGAAGGGGGAGGGAGGGACAGAGAGAGGGAGGGAGGGAGAGAGGGAGGGAGGGAGCAGTGGAAAGGAGTAAGCCTGTGTAGTGGAGCCTTCTTTTTGCTTTTCTTCCTCTGGTCTTGTAGCCTATGGAATAGTGTTACTATTTTCTCTGAAACTATCCTCAAAGACACACTGAGAACTTACCCAGTCTCTAGGCACTTCTTCAGTAAAGCTAACTAGCAAGATGAACCATTATAAATTTACTCCTTATACACACTCAAACATATCTCTTAAATCCTAGTGGTCACATTTGGTTCCCCAAAGGCTCATAGCCATCTTTTTCTTTTAACCGTGTATGTCCATGTTCATCTATGTGAGTGCATGTGTATGTGAGTGCACATTTGTGTGGAAGGTAAAAGATAATCTCCATTGTTGTCCCAGGTGCCATCACCTTTGGTTGTTGTTTGGTTTTTGTTTTGACCTAAAGTCTCAGTGGCCTGGACCTTGTCAAGTCTGCTAAGCTGGCTGGCCAGTAAGCACCAAGGATCCACTCCTTTCTCCTCCTCCAGCATTGGAAATCCATGTGGCCACACTCAGCACTTTGTTTGTTTGCATGGGTTCTGGGGACCAAACTTTGTTCCACTTGCATTTCCAAGAGTCTTAATAGTCTAGCCTTGTTGAAAAGCTCAAGTTCAGAGCCTACACTGAGACTCAACACAAGCGTTTTCCCTTAAAATCCTTTAAAATAAAATTTAAAAAATTAAGTAACACACTCTCAGTGGCCAGAAGTAAGCATTCCTATTTTTTCAAGATGTCTAAATAGGAAAACACAGATGAGCAATGGGACCAGTACAAGATTAAAACCTAGGTAAATGTTTAATATTGAAACTCCAAGTTTGATATCTCAATCACATGGTAGCATGAAACGAATTCCCAAGGGCTTTGGCAGTTCAGCCACTTCTACCTTTCTGGCTGTAGCACACATGGCCTCCTTCTTAGACTGACTGTGCTCCTGACCTGTAGATTTCCTTTTCAGATGTTCTTGGTTCCTAGAATCTAACTTCCAAGGGTCTCCTCTCCATTTGACCTCTGGCTTTATTGTCATAGCTTCACTCCTTACCCTTTAGAGGCTACCTGAAGAGAAGCTGACCATGGCACATATTACCTGGCCTCCCAGGCCTTTCTTAGAATTGAGTATAGAAGCTTCCATGAACCATAATTCTTATGTTCTGCATATCTGCAAAATTAGCGTAATGTGGATGATTCCAAAGTCTCTGTCAGTAGAAGCTCTCTAGGACCACAGCTGCAGCAACCTCGAGGGCCTAGATGACTGAACATGAGACAGCTCTACCCTTAGTGGCTCTGTGCATGCGGAGAAGACTTCTCAAAATAACATCTTCCATATGAGTTCAAAATGTTATAGCTTTAAGCCTGTGATAAATGGGGTCTGCATAATTTCTAGGATTCTCTCAAAGCACCCTTCTTATTGTACTTATTCTAAGTATTTAGTTTTGTTTTAATGATCCTGCCATACTTGGTTCTTTTATGGGTAACCTAAAAGCTTTTCTAAAGTTGTCCACTGTACTTTTTTCTTTTAAATCACATTTATTTCTATAAACTTGGCTAAAATGAGCAAGCAGTAACCATGCTATAACCTGAATTATTGGTGGCCTTGAAATGACAATTAAGTCTACCACTTTTAAACTCAACTCTGCTTCATTTAGAGTATTAAGACATTAATGACAAATAGTCTCTTGTCCAACTCCTATGAGTATGGCCTTTACTAACGACATTCCTGGGCATTCTTATCTTATGAAGGTATATCAGAATTGCCTACTAAGTTCTGCTTATAGCATTCTAGGCTTTCTGTAGCCTAGTTCTTCAAGCATGTTCAACTCTTTACCACAAAGCAGTTTCAAAGGCCTCTGAACCATGTCAAATATAACAACAATGACCCCACTTCTCTGGTATGAATTTTCTGCATTAAAGTTATTGCCATCGTGTAAAATAACCTGATAGAGCAATTAAAGGGAAAGATTATTTATTTTGGCTAATAGTTTTAGTTCATCAGAGGAGGAAGAGCATAGCATTGCATCATGGCAACCCAGAGAGGGAAATGAATGGCACAAGTGGGAGACCTGGGAGGTAAGAGAATAGAAGAGAGTGGCAGTGGAAGAGAAACAGGCAGACAAATGAGTATGCCAGCTCAGCTCTCTTCTTTCCTACCTTTATTTTACCAGGGCCCATAGACTATGTATGAGATATTGCTGCCCACATTCAGGGGTAGGTCTTCTCTTCTTAGTTAATCCTCTCTGAATACTGTCACAGATATACACAGAGATGTGCTTTATTAACTGCTTAAGTGCTTCTCAACCTGGTTAAATTGACAGTCAGGATTGCCATCAGAGACAGAGCACCTAGGGTCACTTGTTTTCCATCAGCTTTACTTGCTGATCGAAACCAAGGTTGGTGATCGCACTGTAGGGAGACTCCATCTGTTTATATTTCACAAGCAAAGGTTTCTGTTCAGAATTAACCACAAAACGTTGGTACATGTACTAAATAGAGGGTACTCCAGTTATCTTTTATATACACTGTACTTTCTCACCCTGTAGCAAACATACCTGTACACACACACACACACACACACACACACACACACACACACAGTGGTACCTTTATAAGCAAAGAATTAAATACTTCCTATAAGCCCTTCAACTCACATTATAAGAAGGGTAATTGATGATCCACTAAATCACCACCAAGTTCTTGACAGTTTCTTCAGAATTATTTATGGTAATTAAATTTTTTCAGTTATTTTTATACCAAATGTATGTATATCCTTTTCACTCATTTATTTTCTGTAACAATACTGTTAAATGTTCCATACTATTATCTCTGTTATTCAGGTGAGGAAACTAAATCTTTCAAATAGCTTAGTAACTTGTTCATGGTCATTGCCTGAATAAATGATAGCCTTAACTGATTCCAGATTGCCTACACTTAAATATCTTCTACTACCTCTTACATCCCACCGGGGCTCAGAGCCTGTCTTGTGATATGAACCTTCCCCTTGATAGTAGGCACATCACCTCCCAAGACAGTCACTTCCTCCTGGACAGTTGAGAGTTTTAGAAGACATTCTACTTAGTCCCTTTGATGGCTTCTTTTTCATCAGATTACCTTAGTATGTACACATGGCTTTACATAATTACATTTTATTTAGAGGTAGGGAAAAAATGCAACAAGCACAATATATGGGAACTACCTTTGTGACTGCAGAGTAGGTTCCCCTAGTCTTCCAGTAAGCAAGATATGGTGTCAGTATCTCCCTATCTAATAAAGATTATAGTTTTTTGGCACAGGAGAATGACTTTTCAAAATTCTCTTCATGCGAAGACAAATACAATAGGCTATAAATGCTGCTTTTATTTCACCCAGGGCCCATGAAATTAATAATAATACCAAACAATAAAAAACCATAGGTGCTTTTTGGGACACCATAAGCCACAGAAGGACAACCAGACAATGCAGCAGTATGTAGGCGACACCTCTGACCTCGGGCTTCAGATGTCACAGGCACTAACATGTTCTGGCTATAGCTCTTGGTTTCCTCAGACAGCTTTTGTTCCCCAGGGATTTGGGATTAGAGCTGCTCAGGAAATCTACTGCTTATGACTCAGTAGTCACTAATCTGGGTTTATATTCTTATTCTGGTCATAGTCATCCCTAGTCATCAGCATCCTGGTCCCCGCAGGTCCTGTATAGCTTAATACTTTGTCTAGAGTGAAACCTCCCCATACTCAGCACTCTTCTCTTCATCCCCCACATCTTCTAGGGTAGACAGAATTTCATAAGCATGAATGAGCTGCCTCATAGAACATCACTGTTTCTACCTTCATTACTCCTGCAGTACTGAAGTGAGATAACCTTTCCCTTAGCTAGCTGTTTCCTACTGTACAAGTATCTGAGATAATCATCTTGTACAGAAAAAAGGATTGCTTGGCTCACAGTTTTGGAAGATTCAGAGCATTTGTTTGGGTCAATGGTGAGCCCATCATGATGCTAGTATATGATCAGGAAGTCAAAGTGGAAGAGGGAAGGACTGTACCTCCTGGAACCATATTTCTCAAATAACCAGAAGGACTCTCACTAAGCCTTACAGTTTCTGGCACCTTTTAGTGGTACCAAGCCCCTAGACATGTGCTTCTGGGGAATGTTCCAGAACCAACTCATTTCACAGCACTGACCTCTTCTTTGTTTCCATGATATAACTCAAATTCCAATTTTATTAAGCAGATTGGAAGGCACTTTAACAGTCCCTAATACACACAGGGGGAGGGGGGACATAGAAAACAAACCTTTCATTATTGACTGCCCCAACAAAATATTTCCATTTTCTGCTAAGATTTGACCCTTTTTCAAGTCTTTATGCTATTCCTGTGTCATTCCTAAGGGAGTGAATCACAACCTTCCTGATAGGTTATTTCTCCATTGTGGGTGAAATGAGCCAATTTAAAGCAGATTAGATTATATTAATGGCAGGTTTATTGGGAAGCTGCTCTCAAGTGAGTTCACTGGACCCAAGGACAGAGGCCAGTGGAGTTACCATGGGAGGGAATGGAGGTAGAGGAGAAAGAGAGAAAGGTCATGTATGCAGAGAGAGAAGAGAGGAAGAAAGCAAGAGACCACAACGTGTGAATTATATAAAGAAGAACTGTGATTTTGCTCCTGTTATGAATCATAATGTAAATATCAGATATGCAGGAGTTTGAGTGTTGATGTGATACTCAACCCAGCCCCAGAATGTACAGAATGAGCTGCTGGGCTCTGAGGGAAGGGCAGCCCCAGCCCTGGACTGGAAGCTCAAGATTGGTGACAGGCATGCCAGGAAGGATACTGGGAGAAGAACCTGGAGGCCAGACCTGTTTTGATATGTAAAATATGCGCCTCAGTCCCTTGTCCAAACACTTCCTAATGCTGCAACCCTTTAATACAGTTTCTCATGTTGTAGTGAACCCCAATCATAAAAATATTTCGTTGCTACTTTATAACTGTGATTTTGCTCCCGTTATGAATCATAATGTAAATATCAGATATGCAGGAGTTTGAGTGTTGGTGTGATACTCAACCCAGCCCCAGAATGTACAGAATGAGCAAATCATCTGCCCGGCTCTGAAAACCTCAAGCTGAGCATGTTGACTCTCAGAATTGAGCCTTGGCAGACAAGAAGGTGTGGCTGGGAGGACTCCCAAGCCCTGTGATCTCTGCTGTCCCTGCACTGTCCCTGACTTCTCAGCTTACACTTGACCACCCCCAGTAGTTTAGCTTCCAACAGAAGCAAGGAAATGAAAACCGACATTCTCCCTCCTACTGCAGAAACTTGTGAGACCTTAATTAATAAACAAGGTGCGACTTCTGGTCGAATGTGAAGCATCCACTAACCCAGCATGCTGTTCAGCTTCCCTATGTGTGTTAGAAAGTGGGATGATCAGCTGAGAAAATGCAAAGATTTGCTTCCCACACACTTCCAGAGGTTTGGGCCTGTTGTTGGGTGTTCATTAGATCTTGGTGCAGCATAGATTGTAGCAGAAGTTTACAGAGGAGGAAACTGCCTATCTAATAGGTACAGGGAAACAGAGACAGAAAGGAGATGCCTGGTCCTGGGGACATTTCGTAGCCAGACTATAATACCCAGCAGCACAAACCACCTATGCATCTAGTCTAGAGAACATAAAACAGATGTCCAAGGGCCACCACTACCACAGAAACACTCAAGTGGCTGATCTCACTGGTAGAACTGGAGGCCCACACTTGCTTTGAACAGCACAGACAGACTGAAGAGCCATGGCTAGCTCCCTGCGGTGCCAAAATATTGTGGATGGAATATTCAAGAGAAATCACAAACAGCCATAGGGGAAAGCTTTTGTCTTAATTTTTCCTGATGTTCCAAAGCACTGAGCCATGTTCCTTCCTTGAGAGGCCCATCCTAGGGAAGGAGGGGACACTGGCATTCCCTTAGGGAAGGATGCTTACCACATCACCCAAACTCAATTTACCAACAGTGCACCCTGATGGAAGGACTTCATCTAATTGATAACTAAGTTTTCAAATCAAAGTCTAGCATATGAAGATGTGAGAAAATAAAGGATTAAAGTTATGACAAATGCATTCCCTTTTAAATTCACTATTTCTTTTAAAAAGTTCGATTTTTATTGTCAATTTAAAAATTCATTTCACAATGATTGCAAGAGGAATGGGAAGGAAAGTATCTCAGTAATTATATATGCTAATGAGGTCTGCACTCATTGTTAGAATGATGGAAATTCTACTTTATATATACACGAAAGCAATCTTCTCTCTATATCTTGGTAAAGCTGATTGACAGAGGATAAAATTGCTTTTTAATCCAATTTCAGAAACAATGTGTAGTGAGTTTTAGCATTTAAATATTCTTGAAGCATGGAAACAGAAATTCAAACTATGTTGCCAGATTGTGATATTGTATATCAATGGTATATTGCAGAAATATTATTTCAATATACATTTCTTCAAGCCATATTTTGTTCCAGAGTCATTTTGCGAGGAAGTAAGGAGATATGCTATAGAAGCAGAACCCAAAGGCAAATGAACAGAAAGCAGTTTTAAAGTTACATTTCTCAAGCATAGAAAGTCTCTAAGGAGCCCCTTCTAACAAAACATGTTGCTCGTGTTGGTACTTTTTCTTGGAAGGTCTCCCCAGCCAAGGACTCCAAAGTTACCCTGACCTCAGCCACCAGATCCTGTGGCTTCTTCTTAGCCCACATCCCGTTTTTAGTTTTGTTTTGTTTATTTGTTTTGATTTGTTTTTTTCTCCTCAGCCTTTGGTCCAGTGGCAGACTTTCACATTTTTTCCTTAGGAACTGTTGGGCATTAACTCCAGAGAATCTTGCTTGTTTTGCTGGACCAGTGAGTCCAGCCTCCAGCCACTTCTTACATCCTGAGGCAGCCCCAACCCAACACTTCTTCTACCCCTGAGTCTGAGATAAACTTCTCTGTGTCCTTTTTACTTCTTCACACTGGTTTTAGGAAGAGTCCTCTCTTTCCATGCTAAAAACTCTCCTGTAGAATTTCATAGGTTCCAGAGCTCAGTTCCTGCCTGTGTTCCCAAACTTCGTTCCCAGACTTTAGACCTGACTCCCACAGGCCATCTGTCTAGGAAAGTTCTGAAGATACTCTAGACTCAGCGTGTCACCTTCCCACTATGAACACGCTTCTTCCCCTGGTATTGAAATCCCAACTGAGGATCTTACATTACTCTGTGTTCCTGAGTGGCAACACTCCCAGCCTCGAACAACTCCTTCTTCTGCTTCATGTTCCGTGAGACACTTGAGTCCTAGTGCAGTCCCTTTCTCTCCCACTCATTCCCTGTGCCTATGTCAAGAACTTTCTAAGGATTTTCTAACTCCTGCCTGTTCCCTGCCTGTTGGTCTGGCACGTGATCCTCTC
Source organism: Grammomys surdaster (assembly GCF_004785775.1). NCBI lineage: Eukaryota > Metazoa > Chordata > Mammalia > Rodentia > Muridae > Grammomys > Grammomys surdaster. The sequence goes on along the minus strand of NW_021604754.1, from coordinate 1,063,562 downwards.
CCCCACCCCCATTTCTCTCAAAGCCTATTCCCTGTAGCCCAGTGCAGTGCCTTGAGTCTTTTCAGAAGCTATAGTATGTCCACACACTGCTTTCAGCTCTCTACATGACCAAGGTTTAGTCTTCACCATAGAGACAACATAGTTTTTTGTTTGCTTGATTTACCTTTGAATATACGAGTCTGTGTCTGAAAGTTTGAAAAACAGAGTAATCCCATGATAGAGGGCACGTCTGAAGGGTGTCTTGAATGGAGTTTTCTTATTTTCCTTCCTTGGATAGTAGCAGAAAGGCTGAGTTCTTAATGCAAGTTCTGTCCTGTGCAGCTTGTGCAGCCTTGGGTTAGCTACTGAACTTTCTAAGCCTCCAGTTTCCCTATGAGTCTCTGGGGTCATGCTTGTCATGTGTTGATGTAGGCAGTTACTCTGATGATAGTGTTCATACTCCATCAGAGCCTAAGTACCACCTATTCCCTTTGATGCGTCAGGGCCACTGTCTAGCCTCACTTCTGGTCTTGGCATCCTTCCACATCCACATTTGTAGTTCTTGCCCATTTCATCTCACTGATGTGTCATCCCATTTCTGTGAGCCTCTGCAGACAGTTCTGCCTGTTTATGTCTTTGTTGCTAAGTGTGCTCTACTTTCTTTGCATAGGCATGGTCTCGTTCTACCTCCTTCTCTCCCATACAAAGGTTATGGAGGATCAAAGACCAAGGTAGAGGCATAACATGATTCACATTCATTCCCTTGGGGTATGTTTTAGATACTTTGTCTTTGGGGCACCCTGTACATGCTATAAGATCTATGTGTTTGAGATACAGTATACGTACTGTTAAAACTTTCCTTGAACCTTTACATAGTTTTATGTCTGTGCTTTTGGAGTACTCACTGTGTCCTTCTATGTCTTTATATAAACTGTGTCTAAACCCATGTCTATGAACCTGTAAACATCATGGGTATGTTCATCTCTGTCCCTAAGGCCTACTTTGGCACTTTCATAGTTTTCCTTAGGATATACTGTAGGAATTACAAATGATGGAAAGTCACTGATAAATGGGTAAGCAAATACCTGTGACTGTAGATCAAGGTTTGTTTGTTCATTCAGGTTTGCTTTATGCTTATTTCCTTGTTTGTCAATTGGTACCCCCAGTAGCCATATCAACTGCTATGATAAACTCATGTGTTTCACCTAGAAACAGACTCAGTTATGTGTGGGGATTCTCCCCAGAAAACAGAACTCATCTCTACAATTACATGAGAATTTCACCTTTTATTGACTACTAAAATGATTTGCTGTCCAGTGAATATGTTTGCACAGGTCCTTGTTCATTGGTACTTTGTAAATGTTTTCTGTTTTATCATATCTCACTTCTAAACGTTGACACTGTGGTGATTTGAATAGGAATGGCCCCTATGGACTCATGTGCTTGAATAGTTGGCCATAAGGAGTGGCATTATGAGGAGGTGTGGCCTTGTTAGGGTAGGTGTGGCCTTGTTGAAGGAAGTATGTCACTGTAAGAGCAGGCTTTGAGGTCTTAAATGCTCAAGTTATGCCTAGTGTGGCACATAGTGTCTTTCTGCTACCTGTGGATCAAGACATAGAACTCTCAGCTCCTTCTCCAGCACTATGTCTGCCTGCATGCCACCGTGCTTCTTGCCATGACTAAATCCCTGAAACTGTAAGCCAGTCCCAGTTAAATATTTTCCTTTATAAGAGTTGTCGTGGTCATGGTTTCTCTTCGCAGCAATAAAACACTAAGATAGACACCAGTAACATGTTCTTGCTGCTCAATTTTTCAGATGAACAAACTGAAGAGCAAAGAAATTAGATAACATAACTCATGGCAATACTGTAGAACAGGATTCCAAGCAGTGATTCATAAAGGCAGGCAGTAATTCATAAAGACAGGTGGCAGGCAGAAGGAGGCTACACAGAATTCCTGGTATGGACACCTCCTTCTGCATAACAGTGATGGCTGAGTGAACCACAGTTACTTGAGATAGTTTATCTTATTACATGCATGTTACTGAGTCCAAGGAACAGTCAACAATGAGCAATCAGCATATGTTGCTCCTATTTCAAATGTCACTTTTTAAAAAACCTGAATATGTATTTTATTGGGGAGGATTTCAAATATGAGAATACTAGATTTGCATCTTCTCTCCTGTCCCCTCTCTCCCTTCAAACTCCTCTGTTCCCCATGTCTATTCACTTCTTTACTTATGTATATGTGTGTCTGGCTGGACATTTTCACATGCAGCATGGACTGGCAGGACCTGGTACAGAGCAGAAGAGGGCACAAATTCCTTGGAACTAGAGTTCCAGGTGGTGGAAGGCAGTGTGGGCTCTGGGAGCCAATCTGAGGTCCCTGAAAGAGCAGGAAGTGCTCTTCCTGCTGATTCATATGTATACAGGAAAGTAATAATATAGGAAAGTGACGGAGGAAAATAATAATGGTTATTACAAAAACTCTGGAAATTTTAACACAAAAGAAATTAATCTCCCATAATAATATTTAGCTACTCTTAACTTATTTTTTTACTCTTAACTTTTAACCTTGCATCTTCCAATGCTTTTAAATGTCCAAACATACATTTTTTATTATCAAAACAATCTGCTAGTATGACAGACTGTTTTTTTTTTCATTTAGCAAAATACTATAACATTTTCTATGCTAATAAATATTCTTCGGCTCTTGGACTTTGGAGAGTAACTTGATAGCTGTCATATTAAGGTGCTGGAATTTAATTACCCTGTTCTTTCACATTTTATTTATCCGTATATTTTGCTGATGGCTTTCATATGATTAATGATATTGTTGGTATTCAACATTCCAGAAGTGTGAACAAATCAATTCCTTTGCATTAGTATCTATGTGAAGGAGAAAGTCGTTTTTCCTCAAGTTACTATAGAGTCTTATACCTTGAAAAGGAAACCCTTGGCAGTCTGTCACCTGGAATAGTTTCTGTGGCAGCTTTCCTCACAAACGAGCCAGCCTCTTCTTCATGTCTGCACCACTTACTCACAGACCAGAGCCCTCTACTTCTCTATGTATGCTCTGGCTTTCCGTGCTAATATATCAGGCATAAGAAACACAATTCTGACACAAATTGACTTTGAAAAGTTGCTTCCGAAACCTTTAGAAGTGCTGCTCTTCAACTAGTGTGGTTGAGAATCTGGGAAGGATGTTAGAGGTAGGATGCAGGCAAGATAGCACAGAATGCTGACTTAGCTAATAGAAACCAAGTCGCTAATACAGACAGGCATAGCGTGTGTCTGATTCGCAAAGTACAGTTAGCCTAATTGATTTCTGCATACTTGTGGATAGGGATCTGCCCTCTTCCATTTATTTTCCTCTTGACAAGTAGGATGTGAAATGTTGTTCCATGCCTTTCTAATTTAAATGTTGCACATGTTGAGACCTGATATTGCCAGCCGTTTTAAGCTTGGCCCAAAACACAGCACATTGTTGTTATTAGCCCTCATCGGTTGGTTACAGCCAACATTCTATTTGGAACTATAAGGAGTATAAATCTCCATTATAGACATAACCTATTCCTGCCATAAAATAGATACAGTGAGAAGGCAGAGCTAAGTCTCCTGAGCGAATTACTTTTGTTGACCTCATGACTCTGACTAGGTCAGGATTACTCACTTTGAAACTATTCTCGGGAAATAATGTTTGAATTTAAGTTAGCATATATATGTTAAAGGTGCTTTAAAGGGAGTAGTGAGACAAGTTAAGATAAAGATAACAAAGTTCATGTTCTTGAAGATTTTGTGATTGAGCTGAGAAAGGGACACCTATAAGCGAGGTGCTATATAGGACATATCCATCCATCAAGATCAGAGGGAGCTTAGAGGGGGGCAGAGCATCACCTCACAGCCTACACATTGGACTACGAGAGATGTCCTTAGAGCCACGTGCCTACATCCCATTCCGTTTGCCACGTGAGGAGTCATTTTGTCTCCTCACACTTACTATCATTTTTCAAGGGCATGTAGACATCCTAGTGGTCAACAGTGCTTTCCAATCACATTTTGCTTTATTATATTTATTATAGTTTTATTATAATGCATATTCATTTTTAATGAGTGTATGTTTCTACCAAAGGTATTTGTAGATTTTTTTTATTGCATGAGAATTATATGCTGTTATACAATATGATTTTTAAATATAATTTTAAATTTTATTAAAAATAGAATTTTTCATATAATATATTCTGATCACAAGTTCTTCTCTCCCAGCTCCTTCAAGATCCTTCCCACCTTCCCAGCTACTCATCCACACCAATTTTTCTCTCTACTAGAAAACAAATAGGCAAAACCAGAATAGGAGAAAACAAACAGGAAGAAAAGAGCCAAAGAAAAAATGTAAGAAACATATTCAGATGCAGACACATGCATACATTACCATACACAGAAATCCTATTTAACAAAAAAATTGGAGACCATTCTTTGTAAGCAAAAGATCTGTAAGGTCAAAATGTGCCCAGATAAGGTATTATGAGACAAAAACCCTCCAAAAATAACATTGAGTTTGTTCCATGTTGGTCATTTGAGCATGGGGCCTGCTTTTTAAGTGTGGTTTGTAACCAGTAAAACATAGTTAGAAAAAACTAATTTTTCTTTTGCAAGTAATTGTCAGTTGGAGATAGCTTATGGATTAAGGATGGGAGCCCGTGTCCACACAGGGACTCCGTCTGGCTTACACCCGTGCAGTCCCTCTGCACTGCCACAGTCTTCAGTGTTCACATCTGAATCAGCCCTGTTTTGTCTAGAAGGCCTTCTTTCCTTGGTGTTTCCAGCCCTACTGGTTCTTACAATCCTTCTACCACTTCTTCTGCAAAGTTTCATGAGCCCCAAAGAGAGGGAATTGATGGAAGTGTATCATTTAGGACTGAATGTTCCAAGGTCTTTCACTATACATTGTCCATCTGTGGGTCTTTTTGCTCCCATATGCTTCTAGAGAAAGCTTCTCTGATGATGAACAAGCAGGACACTGATCTATGAGGATAGCAGAATATCTTTAGGAGTCATTTTATTGCTATGGTCCTTTAGCAGTAGTATTTGATATTCCTGTAAGTCCATGGCCTATCTAGCCTCAGGTTCTTGTCCACTGGAGCAGTGACAGGCATGTGTTCCATCTCATGGAGTGTGCCAATCAGACAGTGATTGGTTACTCCAACACCTTTTGTGCCCTAATTGCATGTGGACAAAATAATTGGTGGCTGGGTTAGTGTTTACCTATATCTTCTGATGGTGTTCAAAGTACCTTTTAGTATCATGGACACTAGACAGTGGGAGTGTAACCTCTAAGTGGGCACTGGCTTGACTTCTCTATATTCACTGAGTTATATACAATGTGGTTTTGATCAAAGCCCCTCCCATTCCCTCTGCTTCAGTTACTTTATTACCTCCTCCCACCATATCTCACCAGCACCATGTCTTTGTTTTTGGGTTGTTGTTGGTGATGGTGGTTTTAGTTTTAGTTTTTCTTATTTTTTCTCCCATTAAATCTGTTCAGTGCTGCCATTATGTACATGGGTCAAGGCATCTACTGAAGCATGGCTAGCCTTTCAGGAGGGAGGCATATCCTTCAAGAAAAGTAATCCTTCTTACCTTCATCATTTTCCAGTAGTTCACAGCTAGGAGTGAGATTTTATGATTACCTCTCACCTACATGGTAGGATTTTTGTTTGGTTTGATCTTGTGCACTTACATCTGTTGTAAGTTTATGTGTCCAATTGCCCTGTTTTGTCCAGAAGACACTTTTTTGATGTAGTATTATTGCCTCTGGCTCTATAATCTTTCTGCTGCCCTTTCTTTGCCCATACCTTAGGAGGAGGTGTGCTGTAGATGTCACATTTAGGGCTTAAAACTCTGCAGTCTTTCATCCTTTGAATGTTGACCAATTGTGAGTCTCTCTGTGAATTCATATACTGATAAAAGAAGATTGTCTATTGATGGTTGAGAGATACACTAATTGATTGCTTTAAGGATAAGTCATTATGAGTGAATTTAATTATATATACTTTTAATAGAATAATAATAGGAGTTTTTCTAGGGCCTATGACCTGTCTAGTCACAGGTTCTTAGCCATGTAGCAGTGCTAGGCATGAGTTCCATCTAAAAATTGGTCTAGTTATTTGCAGTTTTGGCAAAAAGAATATTCTGTAATAGTGTGACTGTACTTTCACATTTCCAGTGCAGTAGTCATTAGCGAGAGAGAAGAGTGTAGTACCAGGAAACCATTCTAGGCTGCCCACATCTCTATCCCATAGAAAATACAGAGGAATGGAAATGGAAGTTTAGACCCCTGTTATTCCCCAGGAAAGGGACACCTGTTCTTGCCCTGTACCCCAGCTCATTTGTGCCAAATGAGAGATGTAACCTCCAGTCCCTTCAGTCTGTGGGGAAGATCTAGAGGGTCCTTGCAGTTTGGAGGCCATGTTTTATCCATGTAGTAGGATCTTCCTACACACAAGCTGACACCCTTCATTGGTCCCATATCTGAGTATGTAGTTCTTTCCACAAAACATCCTTCTTGACATACCTATATTGAAAAAAAACACACACGGGTAGTATTACCCAGTGTCAAATCTCTTTAGTACAGGTGATTCACATAACTGTTAGACTTCATATGTCTGTTTCACGTATTTTCATTGTGGTTATAAAATTATACAAAGTCATTGTCTTCTACATTTTTCCTTTTGCTGTTTGAGCCTATATTAATTTCTCTGATTACAATATTTTAGCCTACAAGTCTTCATGGAAGGAAACTAGTTCAAATCTAATTGGCTGTCAACCAACTCTGAATATTGCTGGTACTTTTACTAATTGCCTTCAAATGTAGCCATGAGGTTGGAGGTTGGATGAATGTTTGTGAATGATGGTTTTAGGGAAGCCAGCCTATTTCAGTGTTGAATTCATAATCACCATATAGTAACACATCTGTCTCCTGCTTTTTTAATTTCAGTATCTACTAGAAATGAAAAGCTTAATCCTCCCACCAGAACACATCCTGAAGAGAGGAGACAGTGAAGCAATAGCATATGCATTCTTTCATCTTGCACACTGGAAGAGGGTGGAAGGGGCTTTGAATCTCTTGCATTGTACGTGGGAAGGCAGTAAGTAATTTTTTTCTTTGAACAATCTTTAAGAACATGGAGTGCTAGAACTGTTTATACTGCAACAGCTCATGATAAACAATGAGAACTGGCAAGTCTGTTTTTTTGTTTGATGCTCTAGATCCCCAGAGATAGGAGTGTTGCTGTGGTGGTGCCACGTCAAGATTAGAAGCATATCTTCATAGAAGAGATAACTCATCTGGGTCTGCTAGAGAAATACTTTACCACCCAGCAAACCCTCTCTAGAGACATGCATAGCCCCTTGACATAATTGTAACTTTTGCCTTACGATGAAGTCTTGTGTTGGGTCCTGCTAACCATTTCATATAGCCTCAGCTGTAGAGTTGGATAAGAGATGCAGTTATCTCACTGAAGTAAAATTGAGCATCTACAAAAGCACCCTAGATATGTTTAAAACAGCAGCAGTGCCCATTATGGAAGTGGCTTACGGGAGGTGGGGCACCCCTATGAATAATAAATGTCCATTAGATGGCCCTGGCATGTTCTCTACGGTTGCCGTCACTCTGTGTAAGGTAACAGGCTCTACGAGCAGGTGGTATGCATGTCTCCATCTTCTGTTCCATGTTCTCTGTGAGCAGGAGGAAAGGGCTGCCTGTGCCGGCTGTTTGGTGATGTTTTCAGAAGGTAGAGGTTTGCAGATTACAACACGGGGTTACAACACCAAGGACAAAGTCTGGTAACAAGTGAACAAGCCCTGAAAACCAGGGCAATAGACAAGCAAACATAGTGTGTTAAGAAATGGTAAGTTGTTAGGTTGTTAGGAGATTTTCAATTAAGGAAGAAGAAGCAATCCTTTGTTTTTGGACCACATGGACACAGAAATACTGCTAATTCCAATTTAAGCAAAACAAGCATAACGTGTAGTATTTTCTTTTCCTTATGGAAAATCAAAACCAAAAAATATTATAGTGTCTATTATCTTTTTCCTATTTTATCCTTACTTTAATCAGGCTCACAACAAGTCTTTTTAAATCCCTTCTGTTCTTTATCTTTTTCTGCTTCCATTTTCAATTTGACAAGCGTCTGTTTCTTCCTGTTCCTGCCCTTCATGACACAGGAAGAGTCTAGCCTGGTTCAGGAAGTGATGTGGGCTGAGAGTGTTCACAGAGATGCTTTCAAAGGCGGTTGGAAATTTTTGATTTAGTTGCTTTGACATTTTTTTCTCAGATAATTAACAAGCTTTCTTTGTATAATTTTCTGCTTATAACTTGAAAGCTATGGATTTGCCAATGCTTCTCCCTCTGCTTGGTGAATGTAATAGTCTAGCCAGGTGTCCAGGTCAGTAGACTCCCTCAAGAGACTATGGGCTTGTGCAAAGTCTCCTACAACTTGTGCTGATCATTGCTTGTAATGTTAATTGTTAAAAAGACAAAAGGAAATGTTAATTCAACAAGAGAAAGATTCCTAAAAGCTCAGCTGACTCAAATATGAGTCATAACATCTAGTGTCAAAAGCTAGATGGGACAATCGGCTTAGCGACTACACCAACAGGTTGGCATCTGGGACTAATAGTGGCAACTCATCAGTTGGAGCTGTTGGAAAGGACCTCAGACTGGACAAAGCAGAGTGTGATAAATGCATGGTCTGAGGAGGGACATCACCATAAAGAATTAAGATGCTTTGAGGAATAACTGGAAATGTTGGGAAGATAGTAATCAGCCAGCAACATGGAGTTTCTCTGAAACAACTGGGAAGGGTCACAAGACAGAGAGAACCATCTAATGACACCGTGAACTGCCAAATGGAGCAGGGTAGGAGTATCAGGGAATTACCTTAAGCTACATGGATAGAAGGCATTATTGCGATTAGGTGGGTGAATTTTAATACATTAAATAGTAAGGTAAGGAAACAAGAACCCTATAGGAAACATCAACTGGGACATGTTTTATGTTTCCTATAAAAATCAGATAGCTGTGACCCCTGCCCACTTCAGGTCCAGTGCCATTCATTCTCCAGAGACAGCCATGCTGAGCAATTTTAGAGCAGAGGTGTACATGTATGCTTACTGTGTACTAGATACAGGATGAAATCTGAACACCAGGAACCTTGAGGGGTGTTTTCATACCCAGGTGATGTCCACTGGTCTGGTATTGCGTCTTTTCATTGCAGCCTGGCTAACATTCTAGCTTAGGCAGGAAGAAATTGTCACCTCTGTTCTCCACTGTGGTGAGTAGCTGTTTGGTTCAGACAGCCAGGAGGCAAGGCAAGTCCATATTTCTCCTCTGCAGTGAACACAGGAGCGGGAAGAGACTAGTTATCTTTGACGAGTTTGCTTGGAAGGTCACGATTTAGATTTATATCACTACATATAAGCTAGGGACTGCTGTCTTGTAGTTGGTACTTTATAGTTTAGAAAGTTACTTATCTTGGATAAGATTAAAACGTACTATTTCTCTAATGTTGATTTAAACATTTCAATAAGAATAAGACAATAAATAGTACATTCGTATAAAAAGGGGAAAGACTCTGAAGTGAACACACCCAGCTTCAGCGGCCGTGCTGAGTGGCAGGCGGCTTTCGTTTTCTTCTTGACATTGGCACCCTTCACATTTTGTACAACTTTCATGTGTGGTTTCAATAAGCAAAAGATGTATACGAATGTGTGTGTGTGTACTTATGCATGCACATACACATATCTAGAAAAGGTTTCATGATAAGTGTTTTTAGCCATTCTTTCTTTTCTTTAAAAAAAAAAAAAAAAGCTATAGGTTTCCCTGTAAGTCAGAAGAAAGAATCACCACTCCAGCCTCGGTGATTTTTACATTTAGATTAGAGATTCTCAGGTCTGTGTTTTAAAGATTTGTGTTTACTCTTTGAAAATTATGTGTGTGGGACTAGAAGGGGTGGGTAGTGCATATAAGTGCAGCTGCACACAGAGGAGTTGATTAAATTCCCTAGATCTAGAATTACCAAGGGTTTTGTGCTAACAAGCTGCCCAGTGTGGGTGCTGAGAACTAACTCAGGTCCTCTGGAAAAGCAGTTTGTACTCTTAACTATTGGGCCGTCTCTCCGGCCCCACGGCTGTGTTTTAAGTCAGAGAACATGGGTTAGAGTTCTGGCTCAGCTGCTGATAGTGGTATCTACTTATCTAACTTTGGAAACTGTAAAGCCATAATGAAATGGAAAATTGTACCCTGACTGCCACGTGTTGGTGACTCCCAAGCTGTTAAGGCAGCTCTTCTATGATGCAGGGTCTCCCCCAGCTGCTTCATCTGATGAGGCTGCACTTCGCCCAGTCTGCCGCTTGGTGGCGCCTTTTGACATCTCCAGCATCAGAGTTGAGGTTTTCTTCTGAGTCATTGATTTTCTTCATTCTGAAATGTAAGGCCGTTCCCTAACTCCACTCAACTTCCCAATTTTATTAGAAAGAGAACTCAGAACAGAAGATCTTACCAGGTTCCATGTAAAAAATGTTGTATTTTAGAAATATTTAAAACAAAGCAACCTTGGTTCTATCTTGTGTTGATTACGGGGTAGAAATACTTGCTGTTTTCTCTTTCAATGAATTTATCATGTTAGAGAATTAGTCACTCTGTAGAATTAAGTGGGGTTTCCATCAATTATGTTGAACCCTCCCTCCTTTCTGTGAACTCCGAAGTCTGGCTGATATATAACAGAGATTGTGTTGGAAGCATATGGTACTTACACAGGGGGTCGGGGTACACCCTTGAATTCTCAACCACAAACACATCAGCATTTCAAAGGTTTCTAAAGTGTTTGATTCATCACTGTCCCAGCCCCCAAAATTATACAATCAAAGTCCAGATAATTAGAAAAAAAAGGGGGGGGAAGAGTTTTGACTTTAAGCCTTTATGTTTCTTGGACTATTGCACAGCCACCACCTTATCGGAATTGTGTTTGCTTTAAACACTGCTGGCTCTGGTTCTCCTCACACACAGGCAGCACCACAAGTACAAGCTGAATACAAAGATCATGTATGAATGAAAGCAAGGTCTCATTTCAACTGAGTTTGCACTAGTAATCACTTTCCGTGGTCTGTTCTCATCTTCTGTTTTACCTATGTTCAGTTCTGATGTGTCCTTATCTCCTCCCAGCTTGATCTTTCTAAGACTCTCCATTCGAGGTATTTATTTTAGAATGCATGGTTGTTTGTTGACCGTAACCTTGAACTTTAATTTTCATGTTCTATACACCAGAAGACAACTAGGCCATGGGATAAACTACTTAGCTTTTCTTTGTGTCTATGTTTTTTCACTCAACCAAATAGAACTCTTTATTTTCTTTGTAGAGCCCCCACCCCAGGAATCTACTAAATAATGTATAAGATTTGAAGGTGGTGCATCTGAGGGGGACTAAGCAGAGTGTTTCCATTGAGAAGGGAAAATGGCCCATTGTTGAACCATAGGATGAGATTATGATTCTAATGTATTCTCTTTGAACCTAATGTCAAATGCTCTTCCCTGTAAGATGTGGTTCTTAGGGCACTTCCTCTAGCTAAGCTTTCCCTCCATAAAGCTAGTATCATTTGGACTTCTAACTGACCCTTGCTGCTACCCCTAAACAGATCTAAGGATACATTTTATGATTTGAAGGAAAGCAACAGTTGGGTAAAGCCCCTGGTCAGAGCTGACACACTGACAGCCAGTCTCTAGTTTATGGCGTGAGAGTCAGGATCTTCCTGTGCTTCCAAGGCTGGCCCCAAACATGCATGTTACAGTGATTATCTTACTTCAGTCTCTAGAATAGTACAACAGGCCTGTTCCTGTAACCTTGGATTTATTTAAGTACTGAAAGAAATTCATGTCTTCCTGATTGCATACACTTTATCGAGCAAACATTTATTGAATCCTTCCCCCGTAACAGGCTTTATGTTTGCAGAAATCAAGGTGTAAATGCTTTGTAAGAAGCATTTGTGTGTGTCTACATATATTTTCCAATACATGATTTATGCATATGTGTATATAAGCAACTACACACATATTTGTGCATATAGACAGATAGTGCAGGCAATGCTAGTGCGGCCATAGGAACTGAGAATAAGTGTAGGGGGTCACTAATGAGTTAGGAAGTTAACTGTAAAACCTTAAAGTTCCTTCTTCAAAATTGGGGAAAACCATGCTTAAATCCCAGCAAAGGAAAAGGAGTTTCTCAAGGTCAGTTTACTTCACTGTTATAGTTGAAAGAATATGGATCAAAAGCCAGGCTTTGATCTCTGTCTTTTCCTTATTTCTGCATTGAAATGACTAATGAAAGACAGGTGGCCTTCATGACCGTTCCTTGTACTGCAGTCAGACATAGCACATACGACTTGTGTTTGGATGATACTGTCCTGCTCCTGCAGCTGCAGGCCTATTTGTTAGCCCACAGCAGCATATTCACTCAGTGCGCCCCGATGGAGAAGGTGAGGACTTTTTAGGTTCAGTAGAGAAGGAGGGAAGGTAACAGGAACCCTGATCCGGACATGGCAGCTTGGCCCTTGGGTCTGAACTGTCCCAGCATAGGCACAGTTGACCTTAGAATCACTGCTATAAAGACGCTTTTTGACAAGAAACTAATGATAGGACGTTGAGCTGGAATTCACTCTCAAGTCTCTGTGTTACAGATAATCTCAATAATGTTCTGTTTGAAAGGAAAAATAAGAAAGGAATGTCAGCTAAATATCAAAAAGTGTCTTCTATCCGTCTGTATGATGTGTAGGGTGACCATTCGTTAATTTTCTCATGTCTCCTGACTCCGTCAGTCTGTGGTTTTGTTGATACCCTCTCAGATGTTGCTGCTGAGAGATTCAGACCTGTATAGCACTGAGCAGCTTGGTGTCTAGGAAGTGATTTTGACTAGGGAGGGCAGGAGACAAGTATATGCTTAGACTAGATTGTACAGGATGTTTTGCTGTGCTCCTTAAGTAATTCGGGACTTTAGTTACACCTCTGAGCAAAGGCACAAGCAACATCAAGACAAGGAGGATGCCCCATGAAGAAATACGTGGAAATTCCACTTATATACTATTTTTTTTTAAAAAAATTGAAAGTAGACTAGGTTTCCTGCTTAGTTTTGAACCACATATTTGGACAATTTTAATTTATCAAAAGCAAATAGGAGTCTGGCATGACTGCCCTCGGAGAGGCCCAACAGGCAGCCAAAAATGTCACATGCAAATACTTACACCTAACCAATGGACAGAAGCCGGGGACCTGTGGTTGAATTAGGGAAAAGCTGGAAGAAGCCGAGGAGGAGAGTGACCCCATAGGAAGACTAGCAGTCTCAACTAATCTGGACCCCCAAGATCTCTCAGACACTGAGCCACCAACTAGGCAGCATACACTAGCTGGTCCGAGGCCCCAACACATACACAGCAGAGAACTGCCTGGTCTGGCCTCAGTGGGGAAGATGCACCTAACCCTCCAGAGACTTGAGGCCTTAGGAAGTGGGGAGGTCTGGTGGGGTGGGGTGGCGGTCGGGATGTATTCTTGGAGACAGGGGAAGGGGGAGTGGGATGGGAAACAGTTGGAGGGCAGACTGGGAGGAGGATGGGGACTGGACTATAAAAAATATAATAATAATAATAATAAATTTCTAAAAGACTTTTAGGAAGCTCATAGTCATTTGCAAACAGTATCCTTTTTTGTTTTTTGTTTTTTTCAAGACAGGGTTTCTCTGTGTAGTTCTGGCTATCCTGGAACTCACTCTGTAGACCAGGCTGGCCTTAAACTCAGAAATCCTCCTGCCTCTGCCTCGCAAGTGCTATGATTAAAGGCCTGTGCCACCACTGCCTGGTGAAAACAGTATCTTCAAATCATCTATTTCTGTTCATATTTAACCATTCAGTAAGTGTGTTCTTAGGATTTACACTGACAGAATCTCTGGACATTTGGTGAACACTTCACGACTCATGAAGCCAGTGCCTGTCTCAGTGAAAAGGGCAGGAGGTAGGAAGAGAAGCTGGCAGGGGTTTTGTCGTACCTCTTCCCACTTCTTCAGACACCCGTTCTTATCTCAGGCTTTGTTGGACACTCCACAGCAGGGTGGATGAAGGGTAGAATTGCAAGTAGAATTGTGTTTGCTTTTGTTTAGTGAAGTCAAATCTTAATATTATTTTTATGAGCTTAATGTAAATGGTATCTGACATGAGGAAAAGAAATCTTAAGGATTCCATAAACATGCAGGAAACATATCCATATATATTTATAAATTCTGTATTAGCAAAATCTCCACCCTTTCTGAAAAAGATGAGAAAAAGATTAAAAGAAAAAAAGGATTAAATTGATGCATAAGGGTCTCTGTGCATGCCAAATGTGGAAGGGAAAGTCTCACTTGAAGATGCCATTCGACCATTAGATTTCTATAGTCAAGCACTCCCAAGGATGTGAGAGCCTATATTTCTCTTTAAACAAATCCTTTCCTGAAGTTCAAACTGACTTCAATTTTGAATGAAGTTTACTTTTCAAAATAAGTAGCCATTATGAAAACTGCTTTTTTTCCTTTTGTATCATATGAACCTGAATAGATTACAAAACAATAGCCTAGTTATCCATGGAGACTAACAGAGAGAGAGTGGAAGTGAGGGATGCTTTCGGAAAAACTATCATTTATAAAAAGGTCTATTGAAATCCTGCCATTCTGCAGCTTAAGTGTAAAAATATGTGCTCTCCGGAAAAGATTTTAGTGAGTAGATGCTATACAGTCACTACAAGGTTGTTTTTTTCTCTTGATTTGTTTGTTTTGTCTGATGTTTTGTGTTGTTTGTTCTCATTGTCTTGCAAGCCTGGTTCTGGTGAGAGAACTACTGGTTTCTTCTTCAACATCTTTGCGACTTCACAACTCATGACATAACTCTGCTGTCACTTGAACTAACTGGCAAACGTCAACTTTGTTTATGGGGAAGATCTGATTGAAGTAGGGTGAACCTTCAGTTATAAGAAGAGCTAAAGTCTGGGGTGCTTTTAATGTTTTAATCTGTTTAAGAGGTTTCTGTTACAAAAAGAAAATTTGTAACATTTTTACCTCAGCAAACTGCCAGCAAACTGGCTCTGTTGTAATCCCACATTTATCGTGATTTATATTCTCCATGGCAATGTGTTATAACCTCACAGTGATACCACTGTGGTGTAGATTGACTGCATTCCAAATGCTGGGAATTGCATACATACTGTTTTTACTTTTAAATAATATTCAGACACCAGAATAAATACCATATGTGCACTGATGCTGGTTACAATGGGACCTTGTCATTTCTTGTGAGGGAGAATGTTCTTTGTTTCAGATTCTTATTTGAAATCAGTATGCAAAAGGCACATCTGTACGTTGACAGCATTTTGTAAAGGCTTTGGTAATTACAGGGCTAAGGATGCAGAATGATTCCTTAACATGCAGCATTTAAAACTATGAATGCTGCTGCTCATTGCCACCATCCCTCATGGACACACATACAGGCCAGGATTGTTGTTCATGGACGTTCCTAGGGTAGTGTGCAGCTTTTCCATTCTGTATCTACAATATGCAGCCGTTAAAGGACATCTGTTGAAGAAAAATTAACTCCGTGAGCGCTGCTCATAGGAACAGTGAGACTAACATGCTGCTGACATCGGAACAGGGAGAATAACACACTCAATAATGGGGATGGAGGGATTGATTGGAAAACCATAATTCAGTGTAAAGCCTACTGCCATCCGATGCCATAGACACAGAATTTAGGTGGCCTGACATCATCAAAATGTAGACGATCAATCTCTTCTAGCCATCCCCCCCCACACCATGATATTGAAAGATTTAAAAGGTTCATAAAGTATAGAAATACCTCTCAAATCATATGCTTTAAGTTTGTGTATTTGTCCATCCTGGTTGGAGTTCTAATCCACTTAGACATGTTTTTAAACTAGACACAGCAGAATGCCTTTCATACTTGTACAATCTGCAGCAAGCTCCAGCGAGCCAGCCCACATTCACTTCTGGGGAAAGCACATCAATCCAGGTTTGAATTATTACAGTTGCTTTGGCCTTATTGAATTAGTGCTTAAAACATTTTCATAATATTTTATACATGATGAAACCCTGGGCATTGATATTGATGGTTTCCATGCCCTTCTGCACCCCTATCTCCACCCAGTTTTGTGAGCCCAGAATATATAGTGTGAGATTAATGTGTGAGTAATGCATCATAATGCACCCCTGACATTTTGTCTGGCACATGCCTCAGAGTTTGGGTAAGTCTTGCCTCTCTTAGAGCAGCGTGTTCCATAAAAAAATGCTCAAAAGTTCTGTTTTGTGGTTGGGAAGTTAGGGGATAAATACATATCCCTTTAATGTGTTGTCTTTCCTTTGTAGCTTTCCGGATGATCCCGTATCCCCTGGAGAAGGGACACCTATTTTATCCATACCCAATCTGTACAGAAACAGCTGACCGGGAGCTGCTTCCCTGTAAGTGTCATCAACCTGTGCCCTGCCTTTCACCCAGGGAGGGGACATTACATAATAGGTGTGGATGTTGTCATTATTTTCTCCCAACCCCTGGCCTCTTTGATAGCATAGGTACTGAAATAAATTATGTGAATGGGTTGGACTTCCTGCTTCTTCAAGTCTTTCCACATTCATCAGAAGGAAAGATACTATGAGCCTGAAATTTAACAGAGGCATCATGTATATATTGACACAAGCATACAGAGCCCTGGCATAGAATATCTTCTCTACAGGCTGGTTTATCACAGAGGGGTCTACTTGGGCTCTCCTGCAGGTAAGAGGTGGTCTGTACAGGCTGGGGTTTGAAGAGGAAGTGCTGATGTCAGAAGAAGCTGCAGTTCGGTCATGGGTGGGAGGGCAGGACCAGGCTACTGGTATCGCTGCCAGAGGCAGAGTCCCGAGTGGAGAAGGCTGGTGTGCTGTCCATGGTGATGCAATACTCCTGGCCAGACAGCGCCTGTGAACGTCTCGTGGGTTGCACGCACTGAGTTGGCTGACATGTTCAGAGTACACATGCAGCCTGAGCACTGTCGTAGAGTGTGGGAGGAAGACCCTACCCCCAAGCGCCTTAGGCCTTCATAGCCTAATGCTCTTGTGGTAACATGTGGAATGGATTGTTTTGGTTTACTGTAATATAACATTGTTTTGACAATCCAGGCTAAATAGTTATTATCCAATCAGACTGTGTGCAGGGATCATATCAAAGCTCTTCATGTGGCCCTGACTTGGGAAATATTTTCCTCCCTCAGATGTTAATCCTCCTTTGGCTCTCCCCCTCCCCCTGCCACTTCATCTTTCCTGTCACCCTCTCTTCCTCTATTAGTCCTGGTTATATACCAATATCTAATCACTATAGCATATATAAATATTTCCCCAAGAATAGTGTAACTTTGGAGATCTGGTACATAATAAAATTTTAGATTACCATTACTGATGCAGTCATAAATCCTCAGCACAGTGATACCCGGGTACAAAAGTGATTGCTGCCATCAGGTTGGACCTCTGGAAGAACCTCCCCTGTCTCCTTGCTAGTCAGCCCAGCCTAGGGTTTGCTGTTTAAAGAGCTGGCAGAGTTCTGTGCTGTCCTTGTGTCAGACCATCATTTTAAAGGCATCTGGTGCATCACATGACATTAGTTTGATTTCAGAAAGTCCCGTGTGGGCCCATCATTTACCTTTTGATATTCCCTTCATGGAGATTTTTGAAGTTTCCGCTTCCTGGTAGAAAGGCAGTTTTCTGACAAGTACCATGTTTTAAAATGTTGTAATTGAATCTGATTAAGTTTGCATGAGTATAGATTAGTTATTAGAACAATATTACACTTCTTAAAAGCTTTCGTAAGGCTTGAAAAAAATGTGGCTCAGATTTATTGAAATGGGTGCCATGATTCAACTGTGATATCATGTCAGAACCTCTTATGGGTTGGATTTTGAGAGTGAGATATGAAGAGGCTTAGCTGTTAGGAAGACTACTCATATTTTGCCCATTAAAAGTATAAGTACTGGCATAGTGGGCCCTATATGCACTCCACCCCATGTTTGTCCATTGGCAGGCTGACTTTCTGATGTGCAGAGAGGCAAGCTTGCATGTGGTCTAAGCCTCCTGATAGTTTTTGTTTTCAGACTTGTTGATTAGGGCTCTGAATAACAAAGCTTAATGAATATGAGAAATCCTTACTGAAGGGTCTTTAGAGCTCGTGTTTAGATGGGGATGGGCCTTGTCGATTCTAGTGGTTCCAGTAGTATCATTGCGAGCCTGCAGTTTCACAGCCCCCTCTGTCCAGGGCTCCCAGGCAGTTGGTTTGCCTCTGCACACACAGCCCCATGCCCCCTGGCCAGCATCTCTTAGTAGCCCACAGTCACAGACAGTCATGTGATAGGTTAAGTGGAGTTCTTCATTACAGTTCTTTGTGTTTTCATACCATAGCTCTTTTGGTTTTAACCAAAACCAAGGTTTAATGTTTGAATACTATGAATGATACTCTAAAGACCATTGGTCCCCTTGCCCTCCTGATTGTTTTAAGTATAGTTATCATCAGGAGTTTCCTACAGCTGTGTCAGATAAACCTAGGAAATTTGACTCTCAGTCCTGCAGGTTGAATAGAGCTAAATGAGAGGTTTTCAGTGAATGTCTACTGGCATAGCATCCTCCACTGACATCCTTAGACTGTCAGGAAAAAAAAAAAAAAGATAAACTCATATTGCCTTACTATAATGATTTAAAACTCCAGTAAAATAAAAATAGGACAGGAGTCCATGTACACACTCACCCTTGATTTGGGAATTCCTTTTGGAAATATGTGTTGTAATTCGGATAGGGTTTTGCTGCTTTGTATTTGCTTTTGAGAAAGGAACTCTCTATATTAATCATAGATGGTGGTCATGAATGTGTGACACCCCCGCAAGCTAACCCTGTAGTGTCTCTCCCTGAAGTGTTGCAGTAGAACTTGGACTTGGGTGAAGCAGCCAGCAGCAAAGGCAGCCGAGGCAGGTGTGAGCTGGGGCGTGTCCAGCATCCTGCCCATCTCATTGCCAACACACTGTTGTCAAGAGCAGTCAGACTCCCTAAGGTGCTTTTCACCTGAGTTCTAATGGTCCCCTTCTGGTTTTCTCCTCAGCTTTCCATGAAGTCTCAGTTTACCCAAAGAAGGAACTTCCCTTCTTCATCCTCTTCACTGCTGGACTCTGCTCCTTCACAGCCATGCTGGCCCTCCTGACACATCAGTTTCCAGAACTTATGGGAGTCTTTGCAAAAGCCGTGAGTGTTCACCGAGAGGGGGGCCTTAGGCAATGGCCAGGTGGACAGAGAAAGCCAAGGGGAGGGGCCAGAGGGGAAGGGGCTGCTTGCAGAGGTGCTGGAAAGCCTGAAGAGTCATTTAGTTTTCATTAGCATCAGAGCACGATGGCTGGAGGGCCAAGTGAGAGCTCACTGCTAGTGCGAGCCTCCCCTCATTTCCCAAAGAAGTCCTCAGCACCTTCCAGAGAGGGCAGGAAGTCCAAAGGATGATGTAATTTAGGGAATCCTCGAAAAATGAGAAATGGGCAGGGCATGTATATACTGAATGGCACTTTCTTATCCTTGGATATTGTGAATCGTTCATTCATGATTTTTGTTTCCCAAGGTTATTTATGTGATGTTCTTAATGGCTACAAAGCCTTGGGTTGTTTGGGTAATGAACTGTGAGACTGTGAGTAAGCTTGTAGTGGAAGGGAACCAAGATGACATTTAGGAATGGGAAAAATCCACACAGAGCCCTGAGAGAGGGTGGGAGACAACCCTCGAAGAAAGCATCTGCCCTGCTTGCTAAGAACCACTTTCCCTGGAGAGGCCTGATCATTTCTGTCAGACCATGAGGGCGAATGTCCTAATTTTGCCGTAGTGAGCTGTCAAATAGAAGGACTAGAGAGAAAATCATGAGTTGCTTCCCAGACATCTGATTTCAGGATGCCTGGGATCAGTAAGGATGGCCTGTCTCCTTACTCCTGCCTCGACAGTGGCCCTGCCAGGTCCTGAGTCAGCTCCTCAACCACAAACTCCCTGCTCTCTCAGGCCCCTCCCTGACTTGTGGCTGCCCGGGTCAGCCTCCTAATGCTGTCTCACCTCTGTCTGGTATACAAACACAAGAAAGAGATTTCTACATTTCCAGTAAACATGTTACTTCCCAGCTTTTAGTCACTGGTTCCCAGTGATTTTAGGATGAAAATCTCAGTCCTTTTACTTGCCCTAAAGGAGCTTTGATGACCTTGTTAGCCTCATCCCTCACAGGTCTTACACAGACCCAGTTTTCAGCCATGGTGAAGTGTTCCCAATGCACACATGCTTCGGCCTTTGTACCTCAGTGCCTTTACATGTGTTGTTTGTTATGCATGGAATGCCTTGTGACCCCGTGTTCCACTGTCTCCTAAAAGACCTATTTCTTGTTTAATACTGTACTCCTTTCTCTGAAGTTGAGGGACAGGTCTCTGTGTCCCTCAGAGTTCCATGAATGCCTGTGTTAGCACAGATGATTGACGAGAAATTGTCTGTGCCCCGTTAGACTGCAGTCTTTGAAATCAAGTGTGTGCCTTTCTCATATCTGTATTTCCAAAGCTTTCCACAGAGCCTTGATCGCTGTAGGTTCTCAGTAAATGACTGTTAAATGAATGAATAGCAGCACTTTCTGCAGAATAAAACGAATAGTATAAAAATCAGATACCATTTAGTGTTTCTCTCCTTCCCTTGTGATCATAAACCCCTACAGGTAAAGGGTCCTCAAATAAAGTACCTTCTACTGTGGCCATGAAAGGGCAACCACGTGCATCAGAAATACTGTTGTATACGGGCTCACCATAATGACTATTGTGCATGGGTTTCCCCTGTTTAACATGGTGCCCATTGCACCAGTGACCATTCAGAGCTCCACATTGTTCCATTCACAATACTTTCTTTCACTTCTACTCACACTTGCTTCATACTCTGGGAGCTCACCAAAGAAACCTGCTTTCTCTCACAGATTCTCAGGACAGCTCTACACAAAGCAAACTTGAACTTCTAACTCCCTTCTTCCTTCCTTCAGGGAAATTAAGTTTTCTTATGCCTCCTACTTATTTTCCCAAGTCAGCATTACCAAGTTGCTGCCCTGATGCCTTTGGTCCAGGGCCTGTGCTATCCGTTGTCTCCTTCTCTGCAGCTAGCCTCTGAGGGAAAGGACTTGGCAAAGATTAGGGTATAATGCAGTTAAAATGTGTAGTCAGGATGTAGTTCTGGAGCTAGACGATTACTGTTCCCATTTTTCTGTTTCCCCTTTAAACACTCTTAAAACACGTACAGAAGCACCTCATTGTTCCAGTGTTCATTACTTAGCTAGCAGATAACCCTTGCTGGAGATATGGGATGTCAGAGATCCTTAGCCTCTAGTGTACCAATAGCATTTGTGGCCATGCCATCAAAATTCAGAATCCTGATGTTCACACCAGGAATCTGTATTTTTAGCAGTGACCCCACAAGCCCTTGAGGGTGGGAGTTGAAGATTTTATTCCCTTCTAAGGAGTCTGGCTTCATGAAAGGTAAACCTTTGAGAAGTCATATGAGGCTATACTATAGTCTGTCATAGCTATTCAAGTGACAGCTGTCCAGAATTAGTAGTTTGAGTCTGCCTGTACCTTGGAACACCAAGGGAGCTTAAAGATTACTGATAACTGCTCTCCCTAGGGCCTCTTGCCTATTTGACCCAATGCAGTATAGGCATTAGAGTTTTCAGTTCCCTGGAGATTTGGGTCTACATTCACAGCAGAGAAGCAAAGGGATCAGAAGGAGAGCAGAAAGCAAATACATTCTCTAGACAAGTCATACAAGCAGTCTCTTCAGGAAACTGGGCATTTAGCACTGGCTATTTTTCTCACTTCTGTTTCAAAGCATTGGTCTTACATCTGGAATCAAACAACTGGATTAAATAGATTTGGCTTTGGAGTGTTCCTACTCTCTACTGCGATGTGGTTGTATGTTCAACTACTCCTAATTTTAACAAGCATGCTTTGAAACCTCTACTCAGAGGATCAAAGCTGCCTTGCCCTTCATGGAGCTCCAGCACTCTCTGATCTGGAGAGGTTTAAGGAAAAGAAGAAGATGAGCAGTGGCTTGAAGAAGGCAGGGGATCTCAGAAGGGCCCAGTGTGTCCTCAGCAGACTCTGCATCTACACCTCCCCACTTCATCAGACCTCTAAGCACCCCTGCCCAACACCTGGGGGTTATCAGAGCTGCCCCACAGGCTGTCTGCAGCCATTTGCAGCTTGAGAAAGTGATCTTTTCAGTCCTTTCCTGAGATAATGCCCTGGGTGTGATGACTTTTAGTAGATGCAGGGAGATTGCACTACGGCCCCCCAGGCTCCGCAGCGTGGGAACCCTAGCATGTTTGTTCACTAACACAGCCAGTCCCAGCACCCTTAGACAGTGAGTCACTGGAGAGGCGTGAGTAGAGAGGCTGAGACTGGCTGCCTACAATCTAATCTACCTCGATGACTTAGGACTAACTCTTTAGAATGTTTGGTTCTTAAGATAAGGCAGCTCATATAAGTAAGCTATCATACAGGCCCAGCTCTGCCCAGAATGTGGGAAGGTCAGCACTCTGACCCCTTCTGCTCTTGAGGGCCTGTCTTTCCTCCTCTGCTCTCACTCCTTTGAGACTGCCCCCTAACTTTTGCCTCATCTTCATTTATAGGCCTGAACTCTTTGAAGTCTGATATTGATTACAGTGAGATGTCAATTGTCTGCTTGCAACAGGGCACCTGGAATCTATTCAGATAAGCAAGAGGTTTCCACTGTGAACCCAGCGAGCTGCAAGCTATGACCTTCCTTTCAGTGACAGTGTCTTGGGAAAAGGAGGACAAAGCAATTGAAGTGCCACTCGCTCCTTTTTTATGAGCTCAGTTGCATTTTCTTACCAGTGGACACTAATTGAGTTATGGGGCACTTGGGTTAGAAATGTGACCGTGTCTGTCTGCCCTCTGGACAGAGGTTTGGACATTGAGATAGATGAGTTGATCCAAGTTGCCTGGTTTTGCTCATTCAGATTTAACTCTTTGGGCAATAAATTTTCCTTTTAGTTTAGAGATGAAATTTCTGTTTCTCTTCGAGCATTATTAGGTTTCTGGTCAAAGGTTTAGATGTATGGTTTCTCAAACATCTAAAGAACCAGCTGAGTGTCCTAAGGCACCCAAGGAACAAGGCACCCTATCTACAAACCTTTGTAACTCCTGACAAGAGCCACTGACCTCAGGCTGTCGGTGACTGGAAGGTCACAGTTACTTCAGAGGCCTCTTTTCTATGTAGCTTCTTTGTCGGTGTGGACAGGGAGGAGGAATAGGCATCCTAAGAAGGAAGGTGGCCAGGGTATGAGAGGGGCACATCTCAGTTGGGCTTCTGTAGGGAAATACATGAGGCTGTCCAAGAAGATGCTCATGGGGGCCTTCCTCACTCACTCATTCAGGATATAAAAAAGAAAGCGTAGGTCATTACATACACTGGATTACATACACTGGAGGATATCATTTCCTCATAGAACCTCAGTGAGAACAGATGTAGTGTAGCAAGGAAGACCTCCATATCTTGGCATACCGTGGGGAAAAGGAGGAATTCTAGACCTCAGAGTGAAGTTTCTGATCTAAGTCAAGTTAATGCTCCCCAGAAACAAAAAGCAAAAAACCAAAGCTGGTCTTTATTTTTAAGTTACGTTATGACGGATTGTCTTCATGCTACACACTGGTTGAGCCTCCCTGTCCCCCGATGCCCACACTTTAGAGAGTAGAATTGTGCAGGGTACAGCCTTTGAGAATGCTTTTTCTCCCATGGCTCTGGCTTAGGGTACGCTGAGCGGTTCCTTTCCTACACCTTTCCAACTTCAGTCTTCCTAAACCTGCTCAGTACAGCCACTAGCGATATCACCTTGTTTACTGACTTGTGCTTTCCAACGTCCGCTAGAATCTCTGCTGTATCCCCATGGCTTATCACTCAGATCCTCTGCATGGAGCTGAGTACTGTAAGCAGACACTGTCACCTTTGCAGCTTTGGCCATCTCTCATTGTGTATATACCGCTCGCTGTGTATACCACAGACACTTGTACCTGTATCATTTTGTAAATGCAGTTTTATAGTATCAGTGAAATCAGTGTGTGTTGTCTGTGTCATCCTTTTAAACCCACAATATTGGGAAAGCTTTCAGAGGCAGCCAGGCAGGGATCATCCCTGGGCCCAGTGTTTCCACAATGCTTTCCAGCCTTCTTCATGATGGAAGACAGTCTGTTTCTAAACTGGGAAGGATGGATAATCCATCCTGCCCGTTCTCAACCTTCCTAATGCTGTGACCCTTTACTACAATTAATTCTTCATGTCACAGTGACCCCCAACCATAAAATCATTTCCATTGCTACTTTATAACTGTAATTTTGCTACTGTTTTCAATCGTAATGTAAATATCTGTGTTTTCTGAGAGGTCTTAGGCCAGACCCTATGAAGGGGTAATGCCCACAGGTTGAGAAGACCTGTTGTAGGGTAACTCTCCCAAATCTTTTAGCATACTCACAAAAGGATATATTCAAAATATCAGAAACTGTGAACTTAACACCCACTGAGCAGGGAGCCCCCACACCTGGGGCTGCCTATTTCTCAGCGGTACATTCAGCCTGGCGCTCAAGGCTGCCAGCCAGTCTGAACTAGGCCTGTATTCCAGTGAAACTGAGCTACTTACCTTCTAATGGTTTCCTTTTCCATATTCCAACTATTAGTTAGACCTAGAATGTCCACTACGCACATCTGCAACCTTGGAGCTGAGAGCACAGCTCCAGACATTTCTTCTACCGAGTGGAGTCTATTTCCAGTATATCACTTTACAGTCTTCTCAGACTTCTCAACACTTCTCCCCTCTGCTCTAGCCTGGCTTCTCTTCCTTTTCTGAACACCCCTGGGTGTCTACCCCACATCTTAATGTCTTTGCTCCCTCTATCCCTTGTCTCGGAGGCTTCAAAAGAGGGAGTCTTATCCTAGAGTCCCTTTTTCTCATGTAGTATTTAATTGTTTTACCAAGCGAATGTATCTAATTGGTTAATTATCTAAAAAAACAGAATAAAGAAACTTTACCAAGTTTCTTTTAAATGATGCAGCTACAATGTGTGTTATCAGCCTTCTTGATAGGTATGTTCCATACACATTAAACACACAGACACGTGTATGCATTCATACCTCTTACTTTGAAGATTCAAAACTCATAGAATGTGTTACCAGTAAGGGTAATGCTATATGTTTACTGACTGCACTACCTACTAATTTTGTTTGCACTCAAAACCATGTTCCCACTCCATGTTTATATTTACTTCTGAAGTAAAGTTATATGTGGTCTTTGTTGGGATCGGCAGTACTGTGCCACGGAGAGTGCTAATCAAAAGATAAACACAATAAAGAACCAGGTGGTAAACCTTAGCAAGACAAGGTCTTAGTTCTCAGCAGACAGAAGGCCGAGTCCTTCTCTATCCTGATCTCTTCCCTGAACAGACACTTCTTCTGCAAGCTTCTCCCACAATACCAGTTTGTGGATTGAAGTCAGTTGTTTACAAGAACATCATCAGAATAAATTTGAAATTATGATTAGTATCTGATAAAGGAAATTGTATTTCTTAAAAGACACATCGTTAATTGCTGTCTGTTTGTGAAAAGCAGAGAAGTGTTTAGTAACCAAGAGAGAAGTTCCCAGAGGTCCATTCAACAGCCCTTCCTGGAGGACAAGGCCTCCCAACGTGCCAGCCTGCTGCTCTCTCCCCAGCTCCCTGACACATGACACAAAACATGCTGTTTAGGCTGTGCTTGGAAGACACCAGGAAACCAAAGCAATCTGGCATTACAAACTTGACTTTTTATATTCCCATTTAAAGTAAGCTGTAGAACCAACTAGACAATCAAGTGGTCTAGGTTGTCACCACTGTGTAGCTCCTAGGTCCACTTAATACCAACCCATCATCCTCTTGGAAGACACTCATCTTCATAGACGGGGTAAACTCTGAACACTGCTAGCATCTTAGGAACTGTGGCAGATGTCAGAGGGCTGAGGGAGGCTGTCAGCAGACACTTCCTTCTTATCTGTCATGCTGGGGGTGGGGCTGGAATGCATCTTCCACTTTCCCCGACATTTCCTGTAAACATGAGAGGGGTGTGCGCTTGTGAGGCATTCAGAGTAGAACATCCTAAGATGCAGGCGTGCAGGGAGAGTTGACCTTCGTCTTGGACAGGCTTTCTCCTGACTGGTGTTTTTCTGATTTCCTTGCAGTTCCTCAGCACTTTGTTTGCCCCCTTGAACTTTGTTATGGAGAAAGTGGAAAGCATCCTCCCCTCCAGTCTGTGGCATCAGCTGACGCGGATCTGAGGGGAGCCTCCCATCCTTCACTTTCCACACCATCCGCCATCTCTTCTGTGCCAACTTCTCATGGACCGCAAGGAAGCATGACTTTGAAAAAGGGAAACCATTCTGAGATTTTAAACTGTTCATGGACTATCAGTTCCTTATTAAAGGCTGGTTTTGTTGTACAAAATTTATTGATGTTCAGTTCTATTTTATTTTGCCTTCAAAACTGATCAAAAAGTAAAAATAAATAAATAAATAAATAAATAAATAAATAAACTTTTGTGTATTGCAACAACCTGTGTCATCTTCTATCTTTATTCTAACCCTAGACTTGTCTGGTGTTTCCAGTCAACTGATGGGTTTATGCTGTTCTTCAAGGATATGAGATCTGCTAAACCCATACTGATTTTCTTTGCTAGTGGAACTAGTCTCTCTGCAGAGCCCATAGCCCATGACTTGGTGGCTTAAAAAATGGAATCTCAGGACTGGGAATACTGCTCAGTGGTGGAGTACTTACTTGGCTTCTGTGTGCCCAACATTACATAAACAAATGAATAAACAACTGAGGAAAGAAAGGAGGTAAGGAGAGGCACAGAAACACTAGCTCCAGGCAGAATGGGCACACATGTCAGATGGCACAGGGAAGTCAAGTGTCCAAGGAAGTGGAAGCACCATTGAAACACATGTCTGTGCCTCCGTAGGTTGTCCAGCTTTGTGGACGAGAAGCCACAGGCCAGCAGTCTGTCACAGAGCTTGGTTGCTTACACTATTGTGGCCGTTCAAACGTTTTGTCCAAGAGTACCTTTTAAGCTTTCTCATGTTTGCATTTCTGACACTTTAATCTGAGCATTCTTTGGGTATTTTAGTGATCGGAACCAAAATAGTCATTCGTCCTCACCATCTCTCACAGCTCTGTGCATGATTCAAACCTAGCAGAGCATCTGGCTTTGGTTAAGCAAAAGAAGAAAAATAAACAAATACGAATCCTCCATTTAAAGCGAAAAGTACCTTTATGTGACATCTCAATCCAGTGTGTCTTTTGCACACGCTCCCCTTTGATTTAGAATCCTACTTCTTTCTCAGGCACATCGAGGCAGGTAGTGTTCTGGGAATCACCAGCCAGTCTCCTCTCAGGGCTTGGGCTCCTGGTCTCTGCCTCAGGGCAGTGAGATGGGGAGGTAATTTGTGGGGCTAACGTTTCTTTGTATGTATTTTGTGCAAACCCATGATGAGAATGTACAGCTGGCTTCTGCTCTTACAGAACTTATCTGGTGAGACGTTGACCCCCATATACATACTGGTAGTGTTGCTCTTGGGAGTAGGGGCTATCCTTGTCCTGCTGACAACTCTTGACACAGAGTGAATACTCGAGTGATTAGGTGAGTCAGGTGTATAGCACATGAGAGGCACAATAAACTTTGATCTGTGCTAGAGGAGAATGGTTTCAGATGAGAAGGACCAGGGAAGGCTTTAGAAGTATAATTTTTGAGCTGAACAAACAAATTATCTAATGCAATTCTTTAACCTAATAGATGAGGAAATCAGAGCTTTTGGTCTGCTGGGGCTGGGACTCTGGGCTGCGATAAGATCTGAACGAGAGGCTTGAAAACAGTAAGCAGTGTGAAGTGGAAATGGCCCAAAGCCAGTTGTTGCTAGAACCCCCGAGTTGTAGGAAATGAAGCCAAGGAATGCAAGATAAAGTGTGTGTGTGTCTGTGTGTGTGTGTGTGTCTGTGTGTGTGTGTGTTTGTGTCTGTGTGTGTGTCTTTATGACACAAGGTCTCTACGTAGCCCACACTGGCCTCTCAGTCCTCTTGCCTGTCCTCCAGAGTACTCGGATGTCATGTATATGTCAACTAAAATAAGTTCTTAAATATGCTTAGCAAATTTGAGAATTAGGATGTTAGAGCAGATTCATGGAGTAACAGGCAAAACTTCAGCTTCAGTGGGAAGAAAATAATGAATGGGAAAGACCAAGTAGAAACATAATGGAGACAGAGGGACAGGGGCTGTTGGAAGAAACGAGTTCTGGAACTAACAGGCTAAAGGAGGAGGGTACCAACAGATTATGGGTACTTGCATAAGAGTAGCAAATTCTGTGAACTTACAAGATCCTCACCCAATAACCCACAGTCCTTCTTCCAGCAGAGGCCAGGATCCTCTATTTATGGCTCAACTCCTACACCCTCCTCTCAAGGATTCCCAAGGCTTACTCCTGTGGTGCTTGTGGCCACTGCATCCCGTTGTTTTGCTGTTTCGAAGGACCAACACCCAAGCCATCTTTATTTGAAAAAATTAATGCAAACATATTGAGAGACACAGTCAGGACAACCAAATTAACAACCAGGGTTCTTCAGTTCATCGTATTTGCACAACTTCCCCCCACAGGTTGAGGGATCTGACTTTTCACTGAAATGGTGACAAACTCATGTTTTTTGGTCCCTCACAAGGCTGCATCAAAGTCCTTCTTAAGGCACTTTCTTCTATGAAGACTCTTCTATCCAAACAGTGATTGTCCAGTCATCCATTGTGTGTTTGTTAGAACATAAATGCAGTCATTCTAAGTTTAATGGCAATAGGTCAAATCTAGCCATGTTTAGCAATGTACATGGGAATGATATATGACAATATATTTGCTTTTGAGTTCATTTGACAGTACTTAGTAATGCCAAAGTTTATAAAAGAGTTGGGGAGGCTTATTCATTAATATAGCCTTGAATAATTAAACATTAATTAATCAGGTTTTTCAGGACTGGGTAAATTCAAATCAGACACATCTGATTTTAGTGTTTGGTTATTGGGAGTGATTTTTATTATCCTTTTAAGTACCTGCTGTGGAATCAGTTCATGCAAAATTTCTTCTTGAATCTATGGAATATTTTTCTAGGAAATTATCATTTTCTCTAGGTATTCAAATATGCTACTATAGAGGAGCATGTTATGCAATTTGTATATTTCATCACTTTTCTATTGGCTAAGGTTATTTCTCTCTTTCCTTGTTCTAATTATAGAGTCTTTCTTTTGTGTGTGGGGGTGGGGATGAGGGTACATTTACTACTGGCATGTGTGTAGAGGCTAATTCTGATGTCCAGATAGAACAGTATCTCTAGAGAAGGACCCATGGTGCCACCTATATCTTATCTCTGACTAGGACCTGGGAGAAGGTTCAGCTGGCTGCTGGTGCTGTCAATGTCAGTGAAAGCCCTGTAGACATCAACGCCTCATCACTAGCCATCCTGGCTGGTCTCATTCTGAGGTTGTCTGATTTCTGGGTGGCATATGCTATGTCTCTGATAATTGGTACATTTCTGACCTCTGAACATCTTGTGTTAGTCTGCCTTAGATGGCAATGCATAGTATAGATTCTCCTCTACATTACATAGACTTCTCTGATCATGAAATGACAAGGTGGATACTGGCTCTGAAGTTGTGGACATACAGAGCACCAATCCTGTGAGCATCCCTGGCAGGTCTTGCCTCATTTCTACATCTGTGGATATCCTGAAGTAGACTGAAAAAAAAGGGCAGGGTAGTACTGAAAAAGCTGTGACCCAGGATCAACTTCGGGTGAGTGAAAGGAGTCTCTAAGTTCACTGATGCTTATCCCAAGGCAGGAGACTTGTCTGCCTGTCTAGCAGATACCCAAGCCCGGGTAACCAGCCAGCCACAGAGGACTAGTCTGAATGAAGTTCTTGATTCAACCACTGACTGGGCACAACCACCCACTAAACAGGCTTAAAGCCACTTATCACCACTTATCTGGTGATACTTAAGCAATTATAAACAAGGTGAATGAAAAATAAATATCAGTTTCATGGAGAACAAAAGATGTACAGCTGGCCATGGTGACACGTGCCTATAAGCTTGGTGCTCCAGATATTAAGACAGGAGGATCGCCGTCTGGGCCCAAGCAAAGAGCAGGTCTCAGGCGGCAGCTCTGTACCCAACTTCAGAAAACCGAGAGAAAGAGGTCCTCCCAGGAGCTTTAACTCAGACAGCATCCCAGGTAAAATCGAATCATCCGTGATGTCTGCTGTTAGAAGTTCTAATCCAGATACTGGCCTCCGAACTTATACTACTCAGACCTTTGAAGACCACTGACAAGGACATCAAACAGCTAGAGATTGACATCACTAATCTGAAGAAATCCCTCGTTTCGCTGTCTGAAGAGACCTCCTAAAATCGCAAAGATCCTTATTGGACTTGATTTACTCTATTACAATAGAAAAGGCTGTGTACAGATCTTGACTGTGTACAGCCCTTAAAGAAGAAAGTTGCCTTTACATAGACAAGACAGGGAGGGTTAAAGAGAGCATGAAAAACGTCAGTAAAGGCCCTGAGAAAAATCAGAGAGAGAAAGAGACAGATGAATGCTGGTACAAGAATTGGTTTTCAGCCTCTCCAAGGTTGTCAACCGTACTTCCTCCCATCTTGGAACCATTATTTGGGTTCTTTTTGCTTTTTTCTGCTGGTCCCTGGCCCTCAAATAGGCAGACTAACTCTGTGATACAACAGATAAATAATTTGGTAGCAAAACCTATTCAGATACATTGTCATAAGTTAGCTATGGAGGACCACGAGACTCAAGATGAGGTTGTTACTTTATACAGGGTGTTCCCAAAACCCATCTTCACCCAACCTAAAAGAGGAGGGGACTTCTGCCTCTAGACCAAGCAGGGAGGGGCCACCCAGAGCCCCCTCTGACAGGTGATCTGAATTCTTGCTTAGGCTTCGAGGTTAAGCACTGCAAGGAAATATAAATAAAAGTTAAAAATCTCTCTCTGGGTTCCCTGAGGGACAAGCCTGACTGCATAAGGGTTGATGTCAAAAGTATCCCCTCTCCAGGAAAAAGACATCGGGCTGGGTATGGCCCTCATGCCTCACTGGACAACAACAGGGGGACCGGAGCCATTACAAGGTCCCCTTCAATTAATGGAGGTCAGGCCTCTATCCCCGCCTTCACAAGATTAGAATCGCCACAGCCCTTCTATACTTAGAGAAGGGAGGAGATGTCAGGGGCAGCCCTGATTACACACTGAAGGCCTAAAATCAGCCATAGGCCTAAAATCAGCAATAGGCCTGTCATACATGTATACTAACAGCAAATCTTGGGTCTCTGTGGAAAAACATTGAAACAGATGGCTATAAGCTATTGTAAACAGGCAGCTTTTGTGGAAATTTACCAGCCCGAGTAGTTCTAGACCTTGTAAATAGGTAGCCTTGGTAGACAATACCAACTTAGATAAGGACAAGTGAGTCATAGGCAGAGTCATAGTGACCTGTCCCCTGAACCTTCACCCAGCCAGTATCATGTTCTAAAAGATACCTGTACTCCCCCTGAACACCCACACTCCAGTGTCATCCCCTTCCCCACATCCTGCCTTTCTGAGTTTATAACCCCTGTGTGAATGAATTACGATTTGAGAAAAAAAAATAAATTATTAAAAAAAAAGACAGGAGGCTCAAGAGTTGAAAGCCAGTCTTGTCTGCAGAGCAGAATCTGATTTATGAAAGAATTTATATATATATATATATATATATATATATATATATATATGAGTGTAACTTCCTTCTACTTTGAAATGAATGTTTCTTCTTTTTATTTTACAGAGGTTTAGAAGTTTCTGATTTGCATTTTTCCTATTTTCCTTAGGAGTAAGCACTTGGAAGAATTTCTTAATAATTTTTCTCCATTACTTCCATCAAGGAATTAAATTTTAACGTTATTCTACCACATCTAATAAAATATCAAAGATACTCAACTGCTTTCCCCAGTACAGTAGACTATAATACTCCATGCCCACAGCTACCTCCTATCTTTTGATACCTTGTCCTGCAGTTAAAACATGTCATATCATAATATCAAAAATATTATAACATTATTTCTTTTCTTCCATGTGAGACTTCTTGGACGATGTTGACATGTTTGAGATATACTTGACTTCTGTCCACTAGCCCTTTTTGTCTATGACCTTGCATGTCACTCAGCTTAACAAATCAAGCAGAGGCAAGTAAACGTGGCTCTGCGTGAGTGAACCAAAGGACCTCGAGATCCCCTGTGACAGTTGTGTCTGTGATGGCTTCTGCTCTACAGCAGTGACAGCTCTGGCTGGACTAGAAACTGAAAAACATACAGAGGCTAGGGAGACTGGCCATGAAGACAAAGGTCTTGTGGTTCTGTCTTTGGGGTACCAGAATAACTACAGACTGCTAGACAGGAAGCAGACAAGTCTCAGTGCATGTCCCACAAGTGTACATATGTCCAGATGCTCTCTAAATCCTGACCCAGGTTGTGCTGTTGTTGCTGTTGCAGTGATAAACACTAAGATCAACTTGAGACAGAAAAGGGTTTATTGGATTTAGATGTAGCAGTCGTTAACCAGGGGAAACCAAGGCAGGAACTCAAGGTAGAAACTTGAAGAAGAAACCATAGGGGAACGTTGTTTCTCCTGGCTTTCCTCAGCTGCCTTTCTTACACAGCCCAGGCCTGCATTCCTGGGAATGGTAGCACCCACAGTGGCTTGGGTTCTTCTGCATTTATAGTTAAGAAAGTATCTCATAAGACATACTCACAAGCCAAATCTGACAGAGGCAATTCTTTAAAATCTTTCCGCCCAGGTATGTAACAAGTGGGCAAAAGCTGAGTATTACCAATGGAGGCTTCTTTCTACAGACTTATGTCTGGAGCATGGACAGATGTGCAGCCATCTTGACTAAATGAACAGCTCAGGGGGACTTTCTACATAGTCTTCTTGGCCTCTCTGGTCAGCATTCTTTCCTTGCAAGTGGAGGCGAGGCCCCATTCTTGCATGAGGTTCTTGTGATCTTCCACTATACAAGTGGGTAAAAGAACTTCCTAATGACCAACTTGAAAAGAGACACACAGGAAAGAGTTGGAATATATGTCTAGATACTGGCACCCATCTTACAGAAAAGAAATCTTGAGTTTCTGTGAGCTACCTCAGGGGAAAAACTAGGTGGCTGAAAGATTAGGAGATGCTAGAGAAATTTTGTTCTCCAAGGCCTAACACATCCTGACTCACTCTCCTACCTCTGTTCCTCCAGGGGCTATTCTATAGCTGCTTCCAAAACCAAGGAGTAAACATTAGATGCTACGATAAAAGAATTGCTCATTATGCCACTTGTATAGCAATGAGGGCTACGGCCAAAACCCATAACATATATGTGAATATGTATCTGTGTATGTGTGTTATATAATTTTACATATATTATATATTTTTATAAAATATGTGTTATTTAATATATATTAGTGCTTTGTATTTGTCAATACCCATGTATTCTATAGTTTGAATGTGTTCTGTCTCACAGAAACCCATGTATTATAGATTTAGTCCCTAGTACAGCCTGCTGGGACATAGTGGAGAGTAAGATGCAGGGTCTAGTGGAAGGTTTTGTGATTGGGTACATGCCTTTTAAGGGACTACAGAGCCTCATTCTTTTCTCCTTCCTTCACTCACACCAGATCATGAGGTTAAGGCTCTTTTCTGCCAATACCCCCACTATAATGCACTGTGACACACAGCCTCCACCAGCAAATAATGGAGACAGTTAATCATGGACTAAAACCTTAAAAATAAACATGTTTTCTTTGAAAATTATTTCAGCTATTTCTTTTGTCACAATAATGGAAAATTAACATTATATGGATAGACAGAGAGACAGACAGAGAGACAGAAAAATACCACAGGCATTCATCTGTATACCTTCATGACTTAAAACTAGAAATTTTATAATCTAGTCCCTAATTTTAGAATTGGATCACCACTCCATATGGGGCTTCATGATGGAATGTGAGGAGTTGTGAAAAAAATGAGAATGGTGAGATGTTCCTGAAAAGACAATGACCAGAAATGAATTTGAACTCATATGTGCAATGAATCTGAGATGTCTCTGGCCGTGCCTCTGTTGTATCACATGACTGTGCTACAGCCCTGCTTCTGAACACAGGATGTGTACTCTGGTCTGGAACAGCCCATCCTGCTCCACGTTTGGGTCCACTTTGTCCTGGCCTGAGCTGCTGCTCCAATCTGTGGGTCAGGGTCTAGCAAGAGAGAGAGTGGGGATGGAAGGGCAAGAGACCTGAAGAATGGAGACAAGACAGGGTGTGTGATCAACTCCCCTTTATTGAAAGGAAATCCTGGGTATATATAAGCACAAGCAGGGGGACACAGCTGAAGACACTTTACCACGTGCACCTTGCAGCTGGGGGCACTAAACAACAAAACAAGATATGTGAGAAAAACAAGATTTTTATCAGAGTGTGCTCAGCTGTTGTGGGCTGTTGAAAACAAGTCTCTTGTCAGGGTATATGGCCTGAGATAGCTGCAAAGATGATAGCCGCTTTCTGCTAGGAGTCAGCTCCCAACACTGGTCGGCATGTACTGTCATAGTAAGCAAAGCCAACAAACACTGCCTGAAAGCTGTGGTTTAGATTTAAGATTATTATAGATATTTTGGTATTTTGGCTGCATATCCAATTTTCTGCTCTTATGGAACCATAATAGTTTAATTATGCCAGACGAATGAGTTAATATTTGCCAACCATCTCCTCCAGTATGTAAGTATAAAGTTAATCTCTTGATAATGTTATAATAGAATTCTTTTTTTAAGAACTGGCATATGAAGGATTGATGAGATAGCCCAGTGATTAAATGTCTGCTGTGCAAGCATGCAAACTGAAGTTTTGATCCCCAGCATCCATGGAAAAAGCTGTGGGGGTCAGCACATTTGTGCAATCTTAGCACCAGGAAACAGAGACAGGAGAATCACAAGAGGTCCCTGGTCAACCAGTCTAGCCAAGCAGTGTGCTCCAAGATTAGTGAGAGACCATGCCTCAAAAGTGATACAGTGCAGAGTGATGGAGGAGGACACCAGGTATTCATACTTCTGGTGTCCACACACATGAAAAGGCATGAACACACACACACACACGTAAATACGTATGTATGTATGTATGTATGTATGTATGTATACAACACACACACACGTGCACGCACACACAATGGAGATGCAGGAAATCTGGTAACAGAATTCAAGTTGAGTCTTAAGGACTGATGATAGGGAGAGCCTATAATGGAAAACCCAAGGGCTAAAAAAGCTAGGATGACATTTCCTAGCTCAGGATGGTACGTAGGGGGAAAGGCAAACTGCTCCAGCTCTGCCAGTGTGTGTGTGTGTGTGTGTGTGTGTGTGTGTGTGTGTGTGTGTTGTGTGTGTGTGATTGAAGATTGAGGTAGGGTGGTGTGCATGCTATAAACATGTGTATGTTGTATACATACATACATACATACCTGTGTGTGTGTGTGATTGAAGACTGAGGTGGGGTGTGTACATGCTGCAGTATCCATGGAGATCAGAGGACAGTTTGCAGTAGTCAGTTCTTCTCTTCCACCATGTGGGTTCAGAGACTGCATTCAATTGGTTAGACTTGGTGGCAAGTGCCTTTACCTGCTTAGCTATTATGCTAGCCTTGGTACTACCTTTTCTAGGCAATTCTTCAGTAAATAAAAGATAATGGTATTCATATGGGGTGGAGGAGACAAAACCCATCAATCCTAAAGCTGATCTCTACAAATGTGGAGAACAGACAGGTTCAAATCACCAGGAAGCCTATGTCTCACCCAAGTTGATGTATGTAACTTCTAATCCTCCACATGACTCTTTAACTAAGTCCCAGTGTCTTTGTTCTTATGAGCAGTATCAGAAGCTGGATTGGAACCCTGAGTCTCTGGACATTGGCTACTACTCTGTGTTGCCCCTACTACCCTCCTTGATTTCTCCAACTCCCTACTTTCCCCTCTTACACAGAGTACTTATTAACATTTAGCTGTGAGTGGTGACAGACACCTATAATCATAGCACTTGAAAGACTGAGGCAGGTGTGTCATTATGTTCCAGGCTAACCTGGACTACACGGTGATACCTTGTCTAACAATAAAAAGCAGCATGTGCATACATGCACACACACACACACACACACACACACGCCAAATATTTATCATTATCTTATATTATTTGCTCCAGAAAACATTGGCCTAGAGAGTGGTACTGAATCAAAATGACGTTCCTACAATCAAAACGTGGTTGCTATGTGCCATCTTATCCATCCAGGCTAGGAGGAAGTCAGCAGCACAGGATTCAGGTTGTGCTCAGTCTGGAGAGCAACGTGCTTCCCAAATGGGATTGTGCATTGTATGGTCCACTCCAGCCTGCCTGGTATCTTCCTGTGTCTGCTCTGAAACTATCGCTCCCTCTGGGAGCATACCAAGTGAAAGTCTACCACTTTGGGTTTTCAGGAGCTCTCCCACTAACTCCCAAGGCCTTTGAGTCATATATCCAGAAAATTATACCTTACATTTTAAAAAGCAGGTTACTGACAAATCAGATGATCCCTCTGCAATGAAAGTCTGATGTAAGAGAGTGAAAATCCCCTGCTAACAGGGAACTCCCACGTCACTCATTCTATATTAATGATATTTACTCTCTTTTGTTGTTCTCGTTTTTTAAAAATGGCTCCCCTGGTTGCAATGTTATGTTAAGCATATTACATGTTACTCCAAAGCCAGCTCATATATCGTGTCCCATTACACCCCGGGGTATACATTTCTGAATAGCTCACACTCCACGGCTACAGCTCCACATTAAATATGGGCTGCCACAAGTAGGGCCTGAGAGAGTTGTCTGTTCCACTCCCGGCTTCTTGTTTTCCCTGGAAGTTTTCCTCCTTCCATTGCTCACCCCTCAGGGAGGGCGTGCCTGCAGTAAGAAAAGTCTACCTGGGGAAGGTGGAAAGGATTTCTCTCTTGAGTTTTCTGGAAGGGAGGGTAGAAGTGGTATCTGGTTGACTGAGTGGCCTGTCACTTTCTGTGGGGGCCAGTGATGATTTGCACCTGCGTGGCTATGCTGATGGGACACAAAGGAGGTGGGGTGCCAGAAACCATCATGGCCACGGACAGAAAGCTGTAGTATCTTTTCCTTCTGCAACATTAGCATCCCCAGGAGCTCCTGTCTTCTCCAGACAAGGAGGTTTCATCTCCGTTGGCGAGCATGCTATTGAGCATCTGGGTTGTAAGACCATTTAGAGATGGTTTTGGGGATTTCACAGGATGTAATCTTCCTAGTCTCTCCAGTCCAGTCCAGCCCACCATGACAACACTGTGTTATTTGCATTGACTGCAGGATCCAAACTAATGAGCCACTACCTGCTTTCTTTGCTTCCCCCATTCAGCAGACATTATGCATTGGGTTCCCTGCAGCTCTGGGAGTATCACAGAAAAAAAAAAGTCAAACTGCATGAGCTCACCATCACGGGAGGCCAATACTCCTTGGGAACAAGTACTGGGATGTGGGGTCTGGTGGCTGATGCCAGTGCCTTCCCTTCTGGTGTGGTTTTTCAGTCTGACAAAATCAGAAAGCCTGCGTTGACTGAAAGGCCTTGTATAATACTTCTCAGTGGGCTCTGAACATCTTCAAAGGTGAACAAGTCAAGAGCCTCTTCTCTCTTGTGCAGTTTTGCCAGTTCTGATCCCTCCCCCACCCCATATGCTGCCGTTCATATAATCTGAGCCATTCCCCTGCACAGTGCGCCGAGCTGCAGGCATTTCTCTCCTTTAAGATAAGGGGATCTTCAGAGGAGAAGTACTCACAATGGGACCAGGGCACAAGAGTCCCTGGAGCCCACAGACATTTCCCTTGACTACAAAGCTGAAAGCCTGAGACCCTTGACAAATTAGAATCAGATTGCATCCAAAATACATCACAGACTCTTGGGGCTTTCTGTAGCCATATAAGGAGCTGGCTAAGAGCTATTTATCAGAGAGGTTCTTGAGGCCAAAGAGAACCTACAGGATACTTCAATTAGCTGAGCAGTTCTCCAGCTCTCACATGCCCACAGCTGTCACCAGGAGGGGGTATCAGGGATTGAGATGGCTATTATTGCCATTAATATGTGAGAGCTCCAAAGGGCCCATCTTTTTTTGTCTTCAACTCCTCTGAATATCTTTACCCATAGAGTCTTGAATTTCCGAAAACTATTAGAGTCAAAAAATAGTCAAGCTATTATCAAATAGGTATATGCACAAAAATTCCAAACAAGACTGCTTAATGATCACTGGCCAACACAGCTAAAGACAAGACAAAAGTCTACCCAGGGAAATCTGCCCACCTTCTCCAATGAGGCAAATAAGAATAGCAAATCTGAGCCACAGCAGCTGTCCCAGGTTTTAATATCAGTACCACATTCAACAGTGCTTATATCCACAGACAACTCAAACCCAAGATTCAAGATTCACTTGACAAAGTGGCCAGTGGATTCCTTTTGGGTCACAGTAGGAAATGGGTTTATACATGAACATTCTGAACTCATTAGTATTTGTCTTCAAATTTTTCTCTAGATGTCTTTTGGTTCAGAAAGGGTTGACCAGGCATTTAAGAAGCATCTCTGAGTTTTGTAATGTCAGCAGCATTACTTACCCCATAAACAGATAAATAAAATGTGATGCTATAAACCTAGCTAACAACTGGTAGTTGGAGAGGTTATAAACCTTAGGATGGACTTATAATTGCCATTTTCCTGAACTAATATAGTTGCTAAACATATTTGAAATACTTACCCTTATACCCACAGGAAAGTGTAGTTTTTATCCTTTATCAAACGAATTTCTTCCTCCTCATCCTGCCCTGGGGTGAGTGTGGAGCAGAAGAGCCAGTAGTCTGGTGGAAGAGCTAGATTACCTGTGTCCTCCCCAGTGGCACCCTGCTAGGGACTGTGATGATGTCTGTGGCACATGTGACTCCTGAAGGCCATGCAGATGTCTATTAGGCCACGCTGCTAAAAGTCATAGTGAAATGAGTGGCCTGTGCTGTCACCTCAGGCTATGGTAATCTCTGGGTCTGTGATGCCACCAAGAGCCATGTTTGGGTCCATGGTTCTAC
Source organism: Grammomys surdaster (assembly GCF_004785775.1). Classification (NCBI taxonomy): domain Eukaryota; kingdom Metazoa; phylum Chordata; class Mammalia; order Rodentia; family Muridae; genus Grammomys; species Grammomys surdaster. Next base: position 1,024,183 of record NW_021604754.1, on the reverse strand, counting down.
TGTAGCTGGGGCCGCCAGTGTTGATGTCCATGACTCATGTTACTATCAAAGACCATGTGAATGTCCACGGTCTGTGCTGCAGCCTGAACCCTCTGGGGACCTTGTCTGGGTCTGAGGTCCTACTGAAGTAGAGGATCATGTTTGTAGTTGTCACCAGAAACTGTGGTGGCCCACCATCTGGGCTCCCGCTGACTGCAAAGAGTAAGGAGACTACATTTGCTGTGATGCCGATGACTGCAGATACACAGTTGAGAGAGAGGAACCTAGAAGGCTTCTGTGACAATTTCCACCCTGACTCCTTCCAAAAAAGTAATAGCCAAGACAGGAAGCCACCAAAGAAAAGTCTTAAAACAAATGATGGAGAGGCAGAGGAGTAGCTTTCCGATGATTGATGGCTTCTGGTGGAGGTGTTGGAGGGGCAAGACTCAGTTCTATTTAAAGGATACTCCACTGAGAGTTTGACCATGCTCCACTGATATATAGATAACAAAGGGCAGACTTTTTTTTAATTTTGTACTTCTTTTCTAGGTAGTCCCAGTGGGGGTGTTATGAAAAGACTGGGAAGGATTATGATGGGGTGCCTGATGTGAGACTCCCAGAGAGTCAATGAAAGTGTCATGTGGTGGGGGAAAAAGAAAGGTAAGAAAGGTATTTGAGATAGGTCAGAGGTTAAGAGTGTACACTGATCTTGCAGAGAACTCTAATTTGGTTCCCAGCACCCATATCAGTAGCACACAACTGCATATGATTATAAGTGCAGGGGGTTCCAATACCCTCTTCTGGCCTCTGTGGGCACTGCACTCATGGGTGTAGAGACATAAATACAGAGTTTAAAAACCAAAAATCATAAAAACGATACATAGTGAAAGTTCATAAGTAATTGTGTTGACACTACAACAGGAATACAAAGTATGAAAGTGTACAGGATGAAAGCCAGATAATTTTGTTGAATTGAAGACAACAGGTTGTATGGTGGTTTGAATAACACTGGTCCCTATAAGCTCGTATATTTGAATACTTGATCCGCACCTGGTAGTACAGTCTGGGAAGAACTAGAAGGTTGGCCTTGTTGAAGGAGAAGTGTTACTGAGGTGGGTTTGGGGCTTTCAAATGCCCATATTCTTCCCAGGTAGCCCTCTCTGTGCCTCCGGCTTGTATATCAAGCTGCCCCGCACCACCGTTACCTGCCACGACGCCATGCTCTCTGCCATGACGGTATGGACTCGAACCCTCTGAAGCTGTAAACCCAAATAAACGTTTTTCTTCGATAAAGAAAGAAATTGTTTTTTAGCAGTAGATAGAGATGATCACAGTCACACTGTCACACAGACCACACTGGTCAAAATGCAAGAATAACTGACCATGGGGTTTCTATCCCAATTGATACATTTATAACACATATTCATAACTCCTGTGCCTATGTAGCAGAATTTTTCCCTAATTGATTGATTGGGTAATAAAGATGACAAGCCAATCACTGGGCGAGGAGGAGGCAGGCCTTCTGGTCTGGGAGAGAAAGTGGGAATGAGAAAGGAATGTGTCTTTTTGGAGGGAGAGGCGGCAGTGAAGCAGACAAAATGTTGGTCGGGGACTGTTAGATCTGGTGGTGGAATCCACCAGGATATGCCACCGGAAGATTTTTTAACATAAAACAGTTGATGAATTTAAGAAGTTAGATTCCATGCCCAGTGGTTGTGTTATCTGTTGATTCTAAACTACGATTGTCTGGTGTTTTCCATTCCATGGCGACTCAGTTGGGCCAGAGGGAAAGAACATAGCCGAGGTAGCATTTGGTCAGGCTTTGGGTTGGGAAGATTGGGCAAGGACTGAGCTCCAGGGGACAATAGAAAGCTGAGCAGGAGCTGGCGAGGGCACACCCACAGCTTCCTGAGGGAACCAAGAGAGTTAGGTCTAGCTCTGCAGAGACAGAGCCAGCATTGGTGGGAGAGGCTTTGGCTAGGAGAAACACGTGGTCTCGATCTCGGGCTATGTATCAGGCTGGGAACAGACCAAGACTGCCTGCCAATGCCTAGCTGGCAATAGCATGATTTGTTTTTTATTTATTACACACAACACACCTAAGACTCAGGTAACATCATAGTGGAAGGGGCAGAGAGATTGTAAAAGCTAGAGGATCAGGACCCCTGCTGCCAGATAGTATCTTCTAGAAATGACTGGGAAGCTATGGCCATAAAAATCTCATCAAAACAAAGCATACATAATGACGATGCTAGTTGACATGGTGATTTGCATAGGAAAACTTCACAAGTCCTCACACCGAGATGAAGACAATCAATGGTTGCTAAGAGAGGGAGAGTCAGTTTTCTTCAGGAAAAAGGTTATCCAATTCCAAGTGGTCAGCTTTAAACTCAATAGTAAGAGTAAAAGACTCAATTTTATACATATACATATATATATTATATATGTAATATATAATATTTTTTCTAGTTCTAATTCTGTCATGGAGTTTTTTGGGTTTGGTGATGGATAAAGGTGGATAAAATATATTCAACACTGACAGTGAAAAATTTAATGTGAGACCCTACAGCTTCTGTTCTGAATGTCTATTCAAATTGTATCAAAGTTCATTGAGTTATATAGACTTTGGATCTAGCTAATTTTAGCATGTGATATATTTTTTATTTATTTTAAAGTTTTTTTACAGTAAAGTTTATAGGAATAAAGGCATATTTTTATTAACAATAAACAGTAATTATAAAGATCATGCTATGAATTTGAGAGGAAGAAGGAGGGGACTGGGAGAAGTTGTAGCCACAAGAGCCTAGAGATTATATAAATACTGTACTTGAGTATGAAATTCTCAAGTAAAATCCATACTTGACACTATTAGTAAGACCAAGAACCTGAGACTAAATAGGTCATGGCCACTAGGGGTTTCCTATTACTATCACTCTGCTAGAGAAGCGTGTTAATAAAATGACATATCGATATGCCCATAGAGCAGTCCATCACTCAGCCTTCGTTAGAGAAGCTTCCTGTTGTGTAGACAGTAATAGGATCTACAACTGGACAGTATTCAGAGAGTGCAAGACCGAAGCATTCAGCCATAATGGGATGACCTTATCATATCTCCACTCAGTTCGGGCCTCTAACTCTTTATAAATGGGATCTCACAAAACTGAAAAGCTTCTGTATGACAATGGACACCATCGTTAAGAAAAAGCAGCAGCCTGCAGAATGAGAAAAGATTTTTACACATCTAATAAAAAGCAAATATCCAAAATACATAAAGAACCTTGACAATTCGATATCAAGAAAAAAAAGCCCAATTTAAAAAAAGTAGAGTACACTTATAAACAGAGAATTCTCAAAAGAAGAAACCCAAATGGCTGAGAAACACTTAAAGAAAATGTTCAACATTCTTAGTCATCAGGGAAATGCAAATCAAAACTTTCAGATATCATCTTACACTAGTCAAAATAGCTAAGATCAATAAAACAGATAACAGTCCACCCTGCCAAGGGTGTGGAGTAAGGGGAACACTCCATTACTGGTGGGAGTACAAATTTGTACAGTCACTATGGAAATCAGTGTGGCAGTTTCTCAGGAAGATGGGAATTGATCTACCTCAACAACTAGATATACCACTCTTGAACATATACCTAAAGGATGTTTCAACCTTCCACAGAGACATTTGCTCAACTATGTTCATTGCTACTCTATTCACAAGAGCCAGAAATTGCAAACAACTTAAATATCTCTCAACAGATGAATCGGTAAAGAAAAGGTAGTACATTGCACAATGGATTTTTATTCAGCTGTTTTAAAAAATGAAGTAATGAAATTTGCAGGTAAATAAATAAAACTAAAAAAAAAATCATCCAGGTGAAGTATCTCAGACTCAGAAAGACAAATATGGTATGTATTCATTTATATTTTGATATTTTCTGTTAAGTCAATGATAACCAAGCTATAATCTGTAAAACCACAGAGGTTAAGAATAGAGTAAGGGACTTGTAGTGGGGTGGCGTTTAGGTCTCCCCAGGAAAGGGAAATATAATAGATAGTTACGAATAGTTATTGGATAGATAGTGGGGTGAACTGGAATGGGAGATACGGGATACAGCAGAAACTTCATAAAATATACACATATATGAAGGGAATCTAAATGAAATTGTCAAATAACAGAGCAAACAGAGCCCCAGCTGACCATCAATTGTCACCAAATGAAGCTTTCAGTACTGGGATTGGGTTACATGTAATTGAGTTGTTGGCCAAAGGGGTTCCATAAGAATGCCTAAACAATCCAGTCTGATGCCAAGACTATAGGTTGCTCTCCACAAACCAATGGCAATGCCCCATGCTGAAGAAAATGCCTTCGCAACTCATTGAACATGGGGACATTGAACTGGTGCCCACACAGAGCCTTCAGACCTACATGCTAGCATCATGCTAGCATCATCAGTACTACATGCTAGCACATGGAGGTACTCTGCATGTTACCAAATGAGAAATGTAAACACCAACCCAGCCACAAACCCTTTGGACAAACTCCCACAAAACTTTGTGGGAGTAGCAAACTAATATTTTACTAGACTTCAGACTCACCCCCTAAGATGGAATTCATAGCGAATGCTGTTTGAATAATCGAGAACCAGAGACTAGATAAGGTACCTTCCATAGATGGCATTTCATTTGTTTTCTGTCGGCCATCTACTGGGCATGCAGCCTACCTTTAAGAGTAGTTTGTTTCCTCAGTGAGACTCCCTTGAAGAAAAGTACATTTTAATTTGTTCATGGCTAGCAACTGGAGATAGCTTCTGAGTTAGGGATGTGGACATGTGTCCATTTCCTTCTGAGGCCCCATCTGGTATAGACTCATGCAGGCCCTGCGCATGGTGTCTGCCATGTTGTCAGGCTTTTCTCTTTTTCTTTTATATTATTTTTATTTAATTTTACTTTACTTAATTTTTATATATTTTCCCTCTCATTTTACCTTACAGATCCTTTGTGTATATATTCTGGCTTCCAGTGCTCTCTTTTTTATGAGATTCCAAAATGTGTGAATAAGTGGGTTCCTGCATCTATATCTGTTTCTTGGGTTTGTTTCCTTTCGTCTGTGTGTTTTATTCTGTTCCAATGTGTTTGGTTTTTTTATTTTATTATATTTTATTTTATTACTATCCTGTAGAAGCCTGTTTGTTTTCTAATGAGAAACAGTTCTAGCCAGACAAAATCTTAGCGCAGAGAAGAAAAAGTAGGTTTGAAGTCACACCCCTAAACACCAAGCTAGTCAGCCTTAAATGGAGTGACCCTGGTTATGTCAACCACACTCCAGGGCAGGTCCCAAGACCAGGAGTAGTGGCCAAGACAAATGGTCTCCAGACTTTACTAAGATGTTATTGTTGTACTGCTCTATTCAAGGAGGAGAAAAAAAATATGAAGTGAGTAAGTCTGAGAGGAGATGCAGGGATAGAAAAGAATATAGTTGAAATACATTGCATAAAAAAATCTAAAAAGTAAAAAATAAAGCAAAACTCAAAAAGCCTGAAGGTCGTACCATCATCTTATAAACAAGGACATACCATCATCTCTAACATGGGTAAATATTGAAGATATTATGCTTAGTGAAATAGACCAGTGTTATAGAAAGATGTGTACCGCATGAGTCCATTTGTAGCATAATTCTAAAGTAGTCAAACCATAAGCCATAAAAGCAGAGTTGAAATAATGCCTGCCAGTGTCTGGCTAAAGAGATGGTGCTATGGTTTCAGTAATGACCTAATTTAACCACACTGTGTTTATAATTAACAGTAGAATGATGGATATCTTATAAGGTAAGAAGTTAGACTTCATGTTGTATACACTTACCACAATAATATTTTTAATTATTTATTTTTACTGTATGTGCATTGGTGTTTTGACTGGATATATGTCTGTATAAGGGTTCACATCTTGGAGTTACCTGCAGTTGTGAGCTGTCATGTGGGTGCTGGGAATCTAACTTGGGTCCTCTGGAAGAGCAGTCCGTGCTCTCAACCCCTGAACCAACTCTCTAGTCCCCCTGCCCCCAGCATTAAAGTATTTTAAGATAGCCTATACATTTGTGAAATGTCTTCCCTTTCTTTCATCTAATTCCATCCACACAGATGTGTGTTGATTCTGCTTAGAGAATGAAAGAGGAAGTTTATCGTTTAAGACAGGATATCTCACCTCATCATGTTGACATTTATCCAACGCCCCTGTGATTTTGTAAGAGGCCTGAGCTAGTGCATTCTGTGTCTCCGTGTTATCTATGCCAGCATGTCATGCTCTGTCCTGACTTGAGACAAGGAGAATCTCCACTCACAAAGGAGCTCACCACGGTATCCCCCTGATAAATGAACATCCATCCCAGTGTCAGGACTATGAGTCAAATCAACCTTTATTCTCCATGAGCAACAGAAAAAAGGTTTAGACCATTTGCTACGTTTAGTGCTTAACTGACTTTGCTCTGAACTGTGATTGACTAGTTCCATTTCAGCCTTCATAAAAGTTCCTTATTAACAACTGCTGCACTCCACGCTCTTAACATTTCCCATAACTCATGCTGGAGAGATGGCCCAGCAGTTCAGAGCACTAAATACTTTTTCAGAGGATGTAGCTTCAATTCCCAGCACCCATATGGAGTTTACAGTTGTCTAGAGCTCAGCTTCAGGGCATCTGGCACCTTTACACACATATACACGCAGGCAAAACACTGGTGCACAGAAAATAAAAATAAATACTTCCTTAAAAATGTATTCCCCATTACTCTTGAAAACGGCATGATAGCCCCATTGAAGAATGGAGGAACTGAGACAGAAAACCATTTGCTTGTAAGAGGAGCTAGCTGGGAAGCAATAAATTCATATGAGGTTATTTGTTTGTTTGTTTGTTTGTCTGTTTGTTTTTTAACTATTCTCTTTCTCCTATCCCAGGGTTTTGAGTCTTTTTGGTTCATTGAAATCAGGAGATCCTTAGAGACCACTGCTCCATTCTGATTTAATTGATATGGAGTACAATCTAGGCACCACGTATGTAAGTAAACAGTGGTCCTCAGGTGAGTCTTTTATGCAGAATAATTGGGAGAGCTTTGACCTCGGTGACTGAGAGCGTGTTTCTCCACGTTTTCTCATAGTGTCCTGCCCATAGTGTCCAGTGTATGCTTCTGCTAAAGCTTGTCTTCGTATGCTTTTCTGGTATATTGGATGTTTTACCCCTAAATTTTAACGCTGGCAACTATTCAGATGCAAGGGGTGTGGACAGGGAAAGAAATGAAGGCTCTTACTAGCACAAGCCCCAAATCAAATTCCAGTGAGATTTCACAGTGGGAAAATGTAATTAAGCAGCAGAGGCTACAGTTAAATTCCAGCCCTCTTGTCTTGAACCCTGCCTGCTTGCGTTTAGTGGGAGAGACCTGCTTCTTCCCCGCACCCTTCCCGAGCCTCAGTTTCCTCAAAGGCAATGGCATTCACATGGCTTCTTTTTGTTATTTTATACCAGGGAAGAACTTACGCTCAGGACAGAGATCAAGATCTTGGGTAGAGAGTCTGAGGGGCTTCACAGAAATAGAGAAATGTGTAAGCAGTCAGGATACACTCCCTGAAGGCTCCACACTCTCCCTCTAGCTGTCTGTCACTGCGACATGTCGCTCCCAAAATTACTGAGGAAAATCTCAAAAGGGGGCCGGTGGCTCCCCTTTTCATTATTGAAGGTTTTTCTGTTATGGCCTAATTTACAGAAGGAAATTTGAAAATAGACTACCTCTTTAAAATGTTTTGCTCCGTTAAGATTTTATTTATAACTTTTAATACTGAATCCTGCCAAAGTGGAAACATCACCTGATAAAGCTGTGTTGTGAATTTACATGCACTTACTGTCTAATGCATAGAATTTGCGTTTTTATGAAGTCCAGAGAAAGCTTCTGTTTTCTTGCATTTAAGGAGCAAACAATTCAGGAGAACTTTCAGCATCTATGGAACTAAAAACAATGACACTTTACAGATGTTATTGGATCCAGATGTTGGTCATTGCTAACAGAAATCCAGAGTGATTAAGAGATATGAGAACAAGTATGCTTAAAGCTCTGGATTAATTGAATCATTCATTCATAAACTTTATTTGGAGTCTTCTCTCTGTGTGTGTCTACATTTTCAATGTTTTCAGTATCTGGCCAAAGAGCCCAGTCAGGTCTCTGAATCACAGTGTACTGTTCCTCGTGAAAGAGGCCGGAAGCAAAGGTAAGCTAGCACCAGCCAAACAAACAAACAAACAAACAAAAAACCAAAAAACCACCACCACCAACAACAACAACAAAAAACCCAGCCCCAGAAAGTAACTGAGGAGAGGATGCTGGGCCTAAGATGATTGAGCACTAAATACAGGATCCACGCACAGCACCTGAGAGACATGGGCCTACCTCACACCTCTGATACTCTGCAATTCATTGTCTCCAACTGCAAGAAAAGAGAAATATACCTGAAGTCTTGAAGTCTATACTCAAGGTTCCTCGCAGCTCTGTGCTGAGTATGAGAGTCTGCTGGTCGGCAGGACGGGAGGCCATGGAGGCATTCTCCTAACGGATGTTCAGCCTAGAATGGAGAAGTCATGGGTCAGAACCCCAGCAGACCAATCACGATGATAAAGAGAGATCAGTAGAATGAGTTGGTAGATGAAAAGGAGAACGGGGACATTACAGAGTGGCATTCCAGAGATAGGACATACAGGAAGCCGCTATCACTGACAGGGGGGAGAGACAAGGGGAAGATTGGGAGTGCGGGGGATATGGAAATGTGAGTGCTTGGGTAAGTCCTGCCTGATGCTGCTAGTGCTCCTTGAGAGCCACAGGAGCTAGGAAGGAGCATGGCAGAGAACTGTAAACCACCACGCCTCCTGCTGTTGGGATGCCAGGCAAGGAGCGCTGCTATTCCTCCTCTTCCTCTAGCCTTGCAGTCCCCTCCTGCATCTCCTTCCTGAACAGCCCAACCAAGAGCAGCTGGCGAAACAGATTATGTGTGCTGATGTCTCTGCTCAGTGAGCGGAGTCCAGCAGCCCAGGGGTGTGGCTTGGTAGAGAGGCCAGCTCAATAAGGAGCATTGGAAGGAACCAGATGGGGTATCTGGAAGGGGGAATCCTTTATGTGAAGCATCCATCCCCATCCATCGGAGCAAATTCTTTGTTATGTAGTTTTCTACCTGTCTATTCCTTAATCTTCACTCATACTTTGTGAAACCAGCACTAGTTTTCACCTATCGATCAGAGAGGTTAACTCTCCAGCCTTATCTGGGACACGACAGACAGAATGAGATTTGAACTCGCGATTGTCTGATTTCAAAGCTCTTCCTATCTTAAAAGATAAACTGTATGCTGAATACGTGCTTGAGGCAAGACCTTGCACGGTGTGGGACGGACTAGCAAACTGAGAAGTGGGCTTATTAAACAGAGGTTGGCATTGATTGGGGCTCTGGCCATTTGGTCTGGTTAGGCCATGAGAAGCAGTGGTGCTTGGGAAGACTACAGGGAAATGGTTTAGAGTGAGTTATGGAAAGAACGGGCTGAAGAGAGGGGAATGGTATCAGCAAGCTCTCACGTTACATCAGTTCCAGAGTCTTGGAAATGGTTGATAAGGACTTTGGTTTGGATGGCGGCAAGAAAAAAGACGAAAGGAAGAGAGATTTTGAAGGATCAAGAGATGAAAAGTTCAGGCATGGCTATTGTATACAAAGTGTGACAAAATAATTTTGAAGTTTTGGGGTGTAGCTAATGAACAGGATACTGATCCTGCCTTAAAAAACAAAAAACACCTCAAACAAACAAAAAATAACCTTCTGGGAGTTTTTCCTGTTTCCACAACACACTGAGATGGCATAGGTCTCCCTATGCGTCTGTGTCTTCTTTGATGCTCTTCCTGACTGTGACATTAGGAAAATTATTAGATGGCAGATTAGAACTGGATTCTCCTGCCAACCTGCTGTTATATCCAAATATTTTCCCTACTGTGGCTAAAAGGTTGATCAGTACAGTGTGGGATCCTTGGCCTTCAGGAGTCATTATAATCACCCAAGACGCTTTCAAAATACCACTGTTTGGCCCAACTTCAGACATCTGATTTCATTAGTTTATAAACCCAGTTTTCCCCAAGCACAGGTGGTCCCAGTGGACTGTGGCTAGGGATAGGCTTGGTAGTTTAGGGAGTGTCTGAGAATGAGGCGAAGGAAATGGCCATAACCTAGAGTGTTTCGTTTTTCCCTAAGTCAGTATTTCTGATTATCTATTTGTGTGATTCTTCACATACATTCTTTAGTAGCCACAGACAGTTCCACTAATAGACAGGGCTGTTGGCATATTAGAATTTGCCTGGGCTGGTTTATTAGTGGTGTGAAGAGACCACAGAATGAACAATCTCTGCTCTCTATAGAGCCCAGTAGGGTATTTTGAATGTGCATAGTCTCAACCCGAAACAAAACCATGCATGATTTTAATTGGATTTATAAGTAGTACAGGAACCTCCTTCACACTCTCTTCTTGTGAGTGCCATGGGCTTAATGTGGGGGAAGGTATGCCTAAATTATAATTCTTTTTTTTTAAATGTCCAAGCCTAGCAGAGCCTCAAGTTACCCAGAAAGCAGGCATTAAAGTCAATAAGAAAATTACGTTCAAACTAAATTGAAAAGAAGCCTTGAACTTCCCTTATGGTATGCAGACATACCTATTCTTCTCCTACTAAAACACTGCCTACTCTGCACTGAGCCTTGAAAAGGTGGTTGATTATGTTTTTAAAAGGCAATATGTACCTAACATCTTTACTATAAGATCCACACCTAGAGTATAAGGATGATCAAGTTGAGAGGAAGACTGCCTAGAGGCAGGGGCGCTAACTGTAGAAAGGCCCTGATACTCTCAGCATCCTTCCTGATGGAGCAAACATCCTTGTTTGCTCATGTTTTCATCTACCTCTCTCCCTCCTTTCTGTCTCTTAAGTGCTAAGTGTTAACTTCCCAGCAGAAGCCTTCAAGGCCTTACTATCAGAGCAGACTCCTCTCAGACGGTACAGTGCAGGGCAGTGAAGGAGTTAGGGGCTAATCAGAGCAATACGAATGCCAAGGGCTCATTACTGCAGAATTAACCAAGTGATTAGCAGAGTGAGTAGAGGCAGAGTAAATGTGAGGAATTTCTTAGTAACATTGTAATATTTTTGTACTTTGGGAAAATAAGTCCTTGGTGACCATTACAATTTTGAATCTCTTTTGATCATTAATAGGAAATTCAATATCTTCATTCCTGAAATTTCAAGATAGTTAAAGAGCAACATAAGACATAGGGAGGGTATAGAAATTGGGGCCTAAAATCAGATTGTTCTTGTTTTTAACAACTGTTTTTGAAAGTATTAGTTTCTGTTCTTATATTTTAATTAGTGTTCTTTACTTTAAGGCTAGTTTTAAGAATTTGAGATAGAATGTGTTATATGTTTGTCTATGTATTTGCTTGCACAGATATATATGTGTGTGTATGTAGAGTCCAGAGGTCAATGTTAGATGTCTTCCTTTATCACCCTCTCTACCATATTTTTTGAGACATGCTTGTACCTTGTCTGCTTTATAAGTGTAGCTGGTCAGCAAGGACCCAAGGATCCCCCTGTCTCTGTCTCCATGGCCCTGTCTCCATGGCACTGTCTCTATGGTGCTGTCTCCATGGCACTGTCTCCATGGCTCTGTCTCTATGGCGATGTCTCCATGGCTCTGTCTCCATGACATTGTCTCCATGATGCTGTCTCCATGGCAACTGTCTCCACGGCGCATGTTTGCTTGTCAAAGCACTTTATCAACTGGACAGTCTTTCCAACCCCTACATCAACCCTGATAATTGCATATTGTCATCTCTTTGAATCTCTCAGAAAACTTTCTACAGTCACTTTCCAATGGCAATCAATTATGACCATGGCAAGACACTGGCTTATGTGGATTTGTCAATGCTGGGTCCTACCTTCACACAGAGTGTACCATGATTGGTCAAAAGTGGTCTTTTAAGCTAAATCAAAATTGCTTGAAGTATAATTTACAGTCATTTCTTTATTCCCTTATTGTAAAATGGCATTGGTTTATTGACTAGCTGCTGGATGCCTACTTCTTTGCAGCTGACCTCAAAAAAGAATGAAGAAATGCAGAACCAGAGTGAAAGAAGGAAGGACAGGGCTTACGTAAATGACACTTGCTTGACCATCGTGTCTGGTCTTGTATTTGAAAAATCACTAAAGAAGTTAATCTTAGTGAAAACTTGGCATTTTATATTTTTCAAGGTATTCTTTCTATGCATTCAAATTATTATTTCTAATAGTAAGGTTTTATTGGTCTTTTGTTGTGATACTTTACACTTAGTATGTGCCATAAGTTAGCCATGAATAGTCTTTGCTTTCTTGTCTGAAGGTGGACTCTATAGAACTACCTGTGGAGGGTAATTCATCACTGGTTGGCTGAGACCATCAACATACTTTATTTACAACTTTCTTGTTCTTTCTACGCATATTGTTTTTCTTTGTAGTAATTCAAATGTTCCACTGTTTTCATAGCTACTGCTGATGCCAGATCAACACAGCCAGCTTTAGTTTGTGGTTTGGTCTTCCCCATCCTAAGGATCAGAGTGTCTTCCTTCATGGTCTCCTCCTTTTCTAAGTTAAGAATTTGGGGATTATCATGATTGCTAAAATCCATAGATGTTTCTATAACACAAATTGCTCTGTCACTTTGAAACTCATTATAACTGTACTGGTTAGTTTCGTGAACTTGATACAAAACTATATTCATCTAGGAGAAAGAACACTGAGTTGAGGAATTACCTTTATTAGATTGGTCTGTGGGCAATTCTATGAGGGACTTTTATTAACTGGTAACTAGTATAGGAGTGCCCAGCATACTGTGGGTGGTGCTATTCCAGGGCAGGTAGGCCTGAGCTGTGAAAGTAGCTGAGCAAGCTAGAGAAGAAAGCCAGCAAGCAGCTTTCTTCTATGATTTCTCCTTTCATTTCTGCTTGAATTCCCATTCTGACTTTCCTTAATGAAGGATTGTGATCAGAATGTATAAACCAAATTAATTTCTTCCTCATCAAGTTTGTTTTGGTCAGTGTTTTATCACAAGGACAGAAAGTAATTAGAACAGAAATTGGTACCAAAGAGTTGGATGTTGGATGTTGGATGTTGTTGGATGGGGGATGGTAGACATGACCACATTGCTTAATAGGAGGGAGACTGGGAATTGTGGAACTTTGGGAAGGAAAACCTGTTGAGTATTCAGAACTTAATGGGCTATTGTGGGAGTTTGAAGAGAAGAATGTTAAGATTAATGTGGATAATTGGAGGCCTGGTTTGAGAAATTTCACAGGGAATCAACGATTCGATCAGGGCTATTTGTGTGATGCATTTAAATTAGGGATCTGTGGAAGTGAAATCTGTGCTTTTATTAGGACAACCAAAGCTGATTATATGGGGGCTGAAGAATCAACTGTGATTAATAAGAGACCACCGTCATTGAGGTGACATCTTCTGGGAAGTATTTCCTCAGCACCTGGAAGCTGTGGCCCCAGAGGGGGCCAAGGCTTCAGCTCAAGCTTCCAGCCAAACTTGGTAATGTGTAAGAATCTCCTATGTGGTAGTAGATTACATGACATGACAGCAGGAAGACTGAAGGAGTCATGGAAGGCTTATGAGGCTTGGCACAGTGAGAGATCAGTGAGGCCATTGGTCAGGTGTTGCCTTGGCTACAGTGGAAAAACCCAGGGAGTAAAGGGGTCATAGAGAGAAGCTGAGACTTGGAACCATGCGGCAGAAGGGTCAGAGTCCATGAAAACAGGCAAGGGAGCCATTTATGAAGGGGCAACCTCAGTTTCAGTAAAAGCCTCAGGATAATAGAGATGCCTGGGTTTAGGGACAATCTCTAAGGACAGTAGCAGCTGGGAGTGGAGCTGGCCTCTGCCTATTAGATGGGCTGTGTGAGCTGTAAACAACTGAGCTAGAGATAAGGGGCTACTCAAGCCCTTTGAAGACTAGAAGATTGTGAGTGCTAGACAGCCAGCTTTTCACACTTTCAGATTTTGGGTTTAACTTTGATTTGATTGTAATTGTACCCTGGTGCTTCCATTTTAGAAAAAAGACCTATTTAATTTGTTTTTATTTTAGAGGTACATACTGTTAAGAGACAATATACTTTAAAGAGACATTGAACTTTTAAGTGATGTGATTTTTTTTTTAAATGACTGGGACTTCTAAAGTTGGCCTGAGTTTTATATTGTGATTTTTTAACTTGAGATCTTGCTGACAAACAGGAAAGGATAGGTTATGTTTGAATAATGGCATGTTTGTGTCTCATGTTGACAAGGGTCAATTGTGCTGGTTATTTTTGTTAGTTTGACCTAAGCTAGAACCATTGGGAAAAAGGAAACCTCAGCTGAGGAATTGCTTCCATTAGATTGACCTCGGCAAGTCTATGGGAATATTTTCTTAATTGCTAACTGATATAGGAGTGCCAAACCCAGTGCTATCCCAGTGCAGCTAGGCTGAGTCATATAAGAAAAGAATCTGAACAAGCCAGAGGAGGCAAGCCAGTAAGCAGCATTACTTCATGGTTTCTGCTTCATTTCCTGCCTCCAGATTCCTGCCATGACTTCCCATGGATGTACTGTGACTTTGGAGTTGCAAGAGGAAGTAAACCCCTTCCTTCCAAGTCACTTTTGGTCAGGGTTTTGTTACAGCAACAGAGGAATAGACTATATCCATTTCAGTTTTCTCCACCATCAGCATGGCTGCCTCCTGAACTATCATAGAGTAGTCCCTTCTATGATCAAAGAGGACATTCCCTATAAACCATGTGCACAACTCTCACCACTGTTTTCAGAATCATTTTGTTCTGGATAAGATGCTGGCAATCACTTGCTTTGCCAAAACTCTTCCTTATCTGTAGTGATGTTCACTCAAAACTTTTTTTAAAAAATTTTTGTGAATGCCACTTTATCTAGTCTCTTACTGTGCTATTGCTGTGAAGAGACACCATGACCTTGGCATTATAAAATAAATATTTAATTGGGGCTGGCTTACAGTTTCAGAGGCTTATACTGTTATCATCATATGGAGAAGCATGGTGGAATGAGGCAAACGTGAAGTAGCTGAAACTTCTACATCTGAATCCACAGGCAGCAGGAAAAAAGAGAGAGCCACTGGGTCTTGTTTGGGCTTCTAAAACATCAAAGCACCACTATGACACACACTTCCTCCAACAATGCCACACATCCTAATCCTTTCAAGTAGTGCCACTCCCTGGTGACCAAGCATCCAAATGTATAAAACTATGAGGGTCATTTTCTCATTCAAACCACCACATTCCACTCCCTGGCCCCCATATGCTTGTACCCATATCATAATGCAAAATTCATTTAGTTCAACTTCTAAAGTCTCCATAGGCTACCACTGCCTCAACACTGTTTAAAAGTCCAAATTTCAAAGTTTCTTCTGAGACTCCAGGCAATCTATAACTGTAGTCCCTGCAAAATCAAAATAAAAACAAACAAAAAGACAGACAGATAGACAAACAAACAAGCAAATTATCAGGTCTCCTATTCCCAAAAAGCAATGGTGCAGGATATACATTACCATTCCAAAATGGAGGAACCAAACACCATGAGGAAATACTGGACCAAAGCAAGATTGAAAACCAGCTAGACAAACTCAAAACTCTGATTCTTCGTGTCAGAAGTCAAAGTGCTCTTCAGATCTCTAACTCTTTTCAGATTCGTTGACTGCAACATCTCTCTCTCTCTCTCTCTCTCTCTCTCTCTCTCTCGCTCTCTC
>NW_021604754.1:976329-1007969 GCF_004785775.1 Grammomys surdaster | reverse complement strand
CCCTTTCCCTCTCTCTCTCTCTCTCTCTCTCTCTCTCTCTCTCTCTCTCTCTCGGGATGGTTTCATACCCTCCCCTTCAGTGTCTTTCCTTGGCAAGTATCCCACAACTTTGACATCTCTAACATTTTGTGGTCTCCAACACAAGTCAGGCTTCACCTTTACAGCTTAATGGAATGGCGTCTGTAGGCTTTCATGCAGGGACATCTTTGACACGGGCCTGACCTCAGTGGCTTTCCTTAGCTGTGGAGGAAGATTCCACAACCCCTTGTGTGTATTCTTGACCATAAAGCCAGAGCTACATGGCTGAAGCTGTCAAGTTCTGTTGCTTCCTGGGGCTGGAACTTACCCACCGACCCCCGACCCCATTCAAATATATTTCACTAACTTTCTGTTTTGGACGTTTCTTTCACTTGCTAAGGGTTTCTTTAATTCTTTTCCACAAGTTGAAAGCTTAACTGGTTGGGGTCTTGCCCTGAGGTTACCACTCCCTTTATTCTGGCTTTTCTTTAAACTTATCTCCTTGAGCACAGGAATTAGTTCTGTTACACTTCCTGGTGCTACTTTTCTCCTCAAACTGTGCATTTTGTATTTTTCCTTGCTCAGCTTGCTCCTTTTCATAATAGATCGTTACAAGAGTGGCTACTAATAACCATATTACACATTCTGCCAGCAAGCAGCATGGTAAAGTCTGTCACCCAGTGCCCTGCTCCCTGGTACCAACTTCTATCCAAGTCACTGTTCTCTTGCTGTGAAGAGACACCATGAGCCATGTCAACTCATAAAAGACATAATTTAATTGGGGCTGACTTAATGTTGTAGGGGTTTAGTCCAGTATCATCATGGCAGGAAGCATGGTGGTGTGTAAACAGTCATGGTGCTGGAGAGGTAGCTGAGACTTCTATATCTGAATCTGCAGGCAGCAGGAAGACGGAGACTGGGTTTGACTTGAGCTTCTAAAAACCTCAAATCATTTACAATATTCTACGTACCAAACAGCTTGCCAGTACTGTCCCTTGTAGAGAGTGCATAGATGTTCAACCTTTCATTCACATGTACGGCTGGAAGCTACATTTGTGGCATCCTGCCTAGCAGCACATGAAAGAGAATCTTTCTTTATATTGCCAAGCCAAGATGATATCAAATAAGACCTTAGAGTCTGGTTTCTGTTGAATTTTTATTATTTTTACACTATAATGAAACAATTGTAAACTGTTGGGGTTTATCAGTAAATAGACCACTATTTCTAAAATCCATTCATCCACTGATGTATACTTAGGTGTATTCTATATTTTGACAATTCTGAAAAATGCTACAAAGAATGTAGGAATGCAGGCATATCTTCAACATGCTGATTTGATATATATATATATATATATATCAGAACTGCTGGATCATCTAAGTCTGGTTTTAAAATTTTTCAAGAATTATCAGTACTCCCAAAATATCTGTATTAATTCAAAAATATGACCATGAGTGAATGTTTACTAGACACCCCTTGAATCTCTTTTTCAAGATCATTTTTCCACATCACCGTTTGTCTGCTTTCCATAGCCTTTATTCTGGCGAATCTGCTGTGCCCTGGTGGGATATGGAACAAATTCAAGGACTAGAATGTTTGGTGCTTGAATCTCTTGTCCAAATTTTTAATGAAGAGTAATGTAACTGTAATATTTGATATTTTGGGAAGTGTAGTTACATCGTTTGTTTTGTCTTATGATTATGATGGCTTGTTTTGTTCTGTTTCGCAATTCTGGATTAGGAACTCAGGTCTGGTGCAGTTCGATATGTGAGAATCGTCTTATGTTTGGTTGAAAGTATCACCTTCAAAGAGGCTTTGCACCAGCTAGGCACCTCAGTCTAAAAGTGTTTCCTTAAAGTTAATTTCTTGTCTAGACAATCCCTGAGACATACAAATTATACAAATTCCAACACTAAATTAAAATGAGAAGAGGATGCTGTCTGTAAATGGTCAGCAGACAAATTTCCCTACCACAATCCCATTCCACAATAAACTACTCACACACTCTACGATATTTTGTTCGATGATGAATCATATGTAGGACAATGATCTCATAAAATTATATGAGTCAATGACATTGTTGCTATCTTAGCCTATGTTAATTACACTATGTGATGACCAAGCTGCCCGTGATGCCTTTTCAGAATGGAGCTCCATGGTTAAGCAGTACTTAACCAGTTCCGTACGCTGCTGTCCAGAATTTTCCTTTATTGAATGCATAGCCTTTTGAAGGTACTGACTGTATGCATGTTGCCTCCTAATTTCTATTCTTCGACGTCACTAAAGATATTAGCTTTACTTCCTGTATCAAAATGGTCTTTAAAACCACAAATACTGAGTAGAAAAATTAGTGAACAACCATTCAAGCTTCCAAGCTTGAGTTTTCAATTTCTTCTTTTTCTGGCCAGATAAACGTCCCTGAGTTTGATGGTGGGTGTTGGAAGAGTCCCCACATAATTCTAAAGGATGCTTATCTTACCTGAATCATGGACATTTTGTGGCAAAAGTGATTTTTCAGGGGTCAGGGAAGGAACATTTGATTTGCCATAGTGGCAGAAATTATTTATCTTATTCAATGAGATATTTCAAATACTAGAGAAAAGGGTGGGGAGACAGTAAGGTGGGGAATGTTGACTGAGTAATTATTAAAGAATCTAAGATAGGTCTGGGGCTGTTGGGTTTCATAGTCTTGGGTTTATTACCTGGCCAAAAAATAATATAAATAAGCATGCTTATTTTACAGCCCAGACAGTTTTATTAAGAGTGAAATAAAAGAGTTTTTATACATTATGTGCTGATCATTATACCCCCCCTCAGCTCCCCCAGATCCTTCCCACCTTCCCACCCACCCAACTTCAGGCCTTTTCTTTCTCTTTTTCTTTATGATACAAAGAAACAGGCAAACAACACGACACAAACCTAAAAAGCAAACAAACCAAAATGAAGAAAAAAAAAACCATGAGAAACACACATACATACAAACACACAAAAACAAAACACATAAAAATGAAAAATCATAATAAAATAAAGAGAGTGGGCATGGGGGGGGCATGAGGAGGTTGAAGAGAGGGGACCTGGGACAGGTTGAGGAAGGGAAGGGAAGAAGAAAGTGAGACATTTCTGTTTTAATAAAAAATACCTTAAAAGTGAATAAATAAATAAATAAATAAATAAATAAATAGAATGACACTTGGAATGAGTTGCTCCTCATGGGTGTCTATATAATCTATGCAAGAATTTGTCTCTGCTACAGCTATAAGGAAAACTGCTGATGTGTCCAATAAGGGGGAAATGACTTTAAGATATTATTTTACACTGCTTACTGCTCCCAAACATGTTCTAGTTAGGATCAACTTCCTATAGTCTATCTATCTATCTGTCTATCTATCTATCTATCTATCTATCTATCTATCTATCTATCTATCTATCTATCATCTATCTATCTATCTACCTATCTATCTATCGTTTATCAATCTATCATCTATCAGTCTATCATCTCTCTATAGTACTATCTTTTTATGATCTCACATTTCTTAGCAGCTTTCTCACAAACCAAAATGCACGTCTGTGGGCAGTTTTTCTACATTATAAATAAACATGAGTATCAATCTGTTCCATACACTTTTGGAAAAACTGTAATAAAAGTTCTCCACCCTCTCCCTTGACCCGTCATTTAAGATTCCACTTAGACAGGATTCTTTCTCTGGCTCTCACTATACTCAAATATTTATGTCAGGACTTGCCCCAGGCTTCCTCAGTTTCTGAAGTGACTTAGGTCTGAGGAATTTGGCCGCCATCAGAATAATCCCAGGTTAGAGAGGACAGGCGTCTAAGTGTCGATTAAAGGTCACTGCTGGAAACCTGCACTATTTCTCCTACCTTATTAGACTCTTTGAGACGAAAAAGGGGCAGGGAAGCCTGTTGTTAGTAGAACCCTTCTCCAATCACCTGGGATTATATGCATCTTCCAAGTTTTCCATATGGAGATAAAGAACACCCACACTTTATATCAAGCAAAGTAAAAATATTATTGCAAATGAATGCCAAATTATATTTATATGCACTTTGTGCCTTTAAAAATTTTTGAAACACATTATTGCATTTGAATACAATTCTGAAAATTACTTCTTGGCCATTGTTACTAATAAAACTCTGTCCCTCTTTCTTTTGTGCAAGGAGAAAGAAACTATTGCACAAGATTATATATACATATACATATACATATACATATACATATACATATACATATACATATACATATACATATTACATATTAGCATGTTCACTTTATCTAGTCTACCAAGCATTAGAAAAGACTTTAGGGAAATTCTAAATAAATCATGAGACTCAGACTATTTTTATGCTGATAAGTAATATTTTAGAAATCTCTTCATCTGCAGATTGAATCTCCACAGCAAAGTAGACTCCTCATGGCTGTAATGTCAGGTTTTGTTTGTTTGTTTGTTGGTTGGTTTTTTTAGGGGTATCTCAAAGCTATTTGTGCTTGTACAAAAATACCTTTAAAAATATATTATAATGAGATGTCACCCACTTCCTGGTAGAACTTTGTTAAATGTAGCTCTGTAAAGTATTTTGTTGCCATATAAATTAAATTAAAAATCATAGTGATTCTTTGGTTATCCACTTGTTTCCCAGCTTTTATGAGTCCTTTATGCCCTTAAGCCAATTACTAAATCTCTCTGAAATTTGTCTCAGCTCAAAAATGACTATAATCACATCCAGATCTAAAAATGGTTCCAAGTACTAAATCCAATCATGGCCTTGAGCAAACTTATACAGTAATAAGTTCTAGGTGTCTGTACCTCCAGACACACCAAGCACGGCTATGTCTGCCTCAGACTCTGATGAATCTCTAGTAGGTAGTACATAGGCTGACTCACAGGGGATGTTCAATAAAGAATCACTGAGTAAATAATAAATTGTCCTTTCTGAATATGATGAGCAAGTGCATATCCTCTCACTCCCTGCTGTGTTTTTAGAATGTAACACGTTGGCTGACTCACAGGGGATGCTCAATGCAGACTCACTGAGCGATTAACAAATGTTCTTTCTAAAAGATGATTCAGAGTCTCTTGCTAACATCATAGTCCAAACCATGGAGTTTCTTTTGTTTTCACATTAATAAAATGTAAAGGTTGGAATAAATGATCTGCGAAGTTTCTTACAAATGGAATGTTCTCTGACCCCGGGAATCCTCACTCTCTCTGGATCCTGAAAATACCATGTGATATCACTGTACCACCAAAAGTGTCATCTACATGCTAGAACCACCCAATTTTCAGAGAACATTGAATTATCAGTCTACAATATGTGAAGTAGACATCATCTTGACTCCATCATCCAGTCGCTTCGAAAATTAAAAGAAATTTGTTATTGAATAGTTAACAGAAGGACCATCCAACTTCACTTGTAAAGACGGCCTACTGAGTAGTTCTTGTGCCAATTGCTAAAGCCTGTAGAAGGGGAAAATTTCTCATCTGTGAATCACGATTCTGAGAAAATCTCAGAGGGCTGGTGTAAATACTTTTAAAAACATCCGTGCTTGTTATTTCATGTGAGTTGTTGAGCAGCTGAGGCATTGTTTATAGCTACAGCAATGTATAGGAAAATGGAAGCCACACTCCCTTTCCCACCTAGTTCTACTCTTTGGCCAGGAACATTTGTCTTGATTGATCATGACTCCAAAATAATGACTCAGAGTTCGAGGCCTTCATTACTGTTAGAGGATAATGAGCAATGAACAGGTGCCAAAGTGTATGTGGGTGGGTAGACCAGTCGGGTTCAGATTGGTCTATTTTGCCTGATAGTGATTTGATTGGCAGACGGCCTCCACCTGTGACGCCCAGTCCCCAAATGTTTACAGATTGGCTTGTGAGGCTCTGTAAAGGGACTGTTGTGAGCAATTGGCTGAGTGGATGGATACCAGAGGCATCCTTGTCATTTGATTATGTGAATTGGGTTTACAGACAGTAATGTGATTCCTCTGAGAACTTAAGAAAGCCCATGATGCTGTTACAATAGGAGTGGGTGGGCTGTCTGGGGAAATCCAGAGGCTGTAATTCAATTACAAGGGCTTTCACAGGGCCAGTTGGTACTCAGAAATACAAAATCAAGTGGAGTCGAAACATAGTCCAAATGTTAAATCGATCACATTGCTCAGATTTTTTTAAAATCCTTCTTTAAAACTTTTTGAAATTAAAACACACTTACATCATTTTCTCCCTTTTCTTTCCTCCCTGCAATCCTTCCTGTGTTCATCCTTGCCCTATTTTCTCTCAAATCCATGGATTGTCTTTCTTTTCTTGTTGTTTCATATGCTGATCAGATTTTAATTATGCTATAATCAAGAACTAGATAATAACCAGAGGGAACGGACTGTGAACTATTTGTTGATAAAAGTGGCTCTTACTGTTCATTATGTTTTGGGACAGCATTAAATAGAAATTTAATTTGGTCCATGGAAAACGATCAAGTCAAAAAGAAAGGCTTTCAGATTCTTCCCATAAACCAGTGGCCATCTGCCCCAAGTTCTCTAGTTCAAGGAGCTTAACTCTTGAGTCATTTATTGGCCAAGGTTTTCTTCCTCACTGTATCTCATCTTCCCTTTGCCATTTAGTTACACTGCATCTTGTCATCTTCCCTCTTAAATATCACAAACACGAGGCTAGGGCCACCAATTATTACCCAGCTATCTGAAGGCTTTTTGCACTACTTGAGTAGAAATTATGGATAGGAGAAGAGAAGCTGGTTTTATGCTAGAAATCCTGGGTCTTAGAGCCCCTGAGACCTAAGAGGTAAATTTTACTGCAAGCCCTGAGAGTTCAGGGCCCATTGCTCTTGGCCTTAGGAGCCAGAGACTTCAGGTTCTAGCAACTCAGGTTGGGAGCTTCTTGTTCTGAGCTTTAAAACCCAGTGAGCCCCTGCCCTTGGCAGCTATTGTAATCCTTAGCTTGCAATAGCAGTGGGTGGTGGCAGCAGGAGATAGCAAGTAGCAGCAGATGGTTTCTTCTGTTCCTATAGCTCTTGCTTGGTCCCCAGTACTAGAACTTTCACCAGAACAAGTATTACAGCTGTCATCTTTAGAATCCCTAGCCCTCTACAACATCTAGTGTTAAAACATTTCATATAGTGTTGTAGCTGTTATAAAGGACGGCTCTGGCTGATTGCTTTGACATCTAAGACTTGGTAGCTCTCTAGAATGTTTTGGACTAGGGTTGCTAGAAGGTTTCCCCTTCAGCTCCTCTCAGCATTTGTTGTCTTTGTCACATCTGCCTCCATCCTCAGTAGCTCACTGGAACCTCCTCTTTGCTGCTCTTGTCATTGCAGCTGCTACTTCTGCTCCAAGGCTGCTGTCACACTGCCATTTTGGTCACTGTGTCATGACTTTAGCTTGATCTAGTGACGATCAAAGTAAAAGGTAGACAAGAAAAGACCACTCAAGAGGAGGGTGTCTCTCAGCTGGCTTACAAAAGGAGTCAAATAGCTTTTCTATGTAGCCAAAGAGAGGACGTAGCAAAATTATCTGCATCAATTATGGCAGACCACCATGGATATAAAGGACTGTGCTTGTACCATTCCCAGACCTTTTCCTGGAAATATCCTCTCTCTGAGACTGGCTAAAAATGATGCAAAGGAAGAAGAGTCATTTAATACACTGATCCCTGAGATGACAAAAATCCAGTGGATGCTGTTTCAAATAGTCATGTCTGGGACAGTGCCTTTAGGAGCTACAGTTAAGTTTCAGTAGCAGGCAGCAATGGTTGCCATAGAGCTTCTTTAAGGTACCCGTAGCATGCTCAAGTTAGCCAGTGCCAGCTCAAAGGGTCTAACTGTTGATTAGCAGTTCTAGCAAAACAGCGAAGGCACAGGACAATGGTCTAAGAACTCTCAGTGAGTCAAGTTGCCTGAGCCCCCAACATTTTACCTTATTTAAAGAAACATTCAATGGCCCACCTACAAAAAAGACTTCTCATTAATAGCAACAGTAATTTAATAGTATTTTACAGTACCATGATGGTTTGATTTTGATTGTCAACGTAATTGAATGTGTAAAGCACATCCCTAGAAATCTCTGTGGTAGTGCTTCCAGAGGGAATTGGATCATGTGGATTCTTACCTAATAAATGATAAAACCCTTGACGGAATGATAATGTCCTGGAATTATTGGAAGGAGGTAGCAAAGTGTCAGAGGGGCCTCGTTGGAGGTTGGAGTGAGTGTATTTCTGGGTGTGCATCTTGGGGTTGTATCATGTCCTGGCCCCTTTCTATAGCCTTTTTCCCTCTGCTTCCTGACTGCTAGGAAGTAAGCAGCTTCCTTGGTCACATGCTCACACTTCCATGTTTTAACCAACATCTGAAGACAAGTTACCATGGATTCAGTGTTCTGAAACCGTATGCTACAGGAAGATAATTTATTTTAAATATTTATTTAAAATAAATTATCTTCCTTTAAGTTATTTATGTCTGGCATTTTGGTTACAGTCGGGATGAAGTAACCAATATTAGTGCAATGGCTAACTACACCCTTGTTCATCAGATTCCCTGCCATCTACAGCAACTGGCTTTGACTTAAAACTTAGCCTTTCTTTATTTGAAAGGCAGACCTTTTATAGTTTTCAGTTTGTTCTTACCCTCTCCTATGGTTGCACAGAGGAACTCAAAATGACTCTCCTAGCTGATGCTGAGTTCTAGTGCTTTTACTCCCCTGTTTTCCAGGACACATCATGTGGATATTTTTTTTTTGTTAAAAACAAAGAAGAATCAACAACAACAAAACCCAACAAACAGATAAATTAAGCATTATAGAATTGAGGAAATCCTAAGAATTTCGAATCCTTCCTCTACAACCAAGAAGTTTCATGTTTTCCCAGGACCTTGGGACATGTAGCATAGACCTGGTGAGCTTCAATACTTAGCCCCTTTTCTAAATACTGTGATGGGCTGAAGGCTCTATGACTACATTTTTCTCAAAGATTCTTTCCTAGCCTGTCTGAGACACTGATGTTGAGGATCTTAGGCAAAAGTGAGGGGGAGGGAGAAAAGTACTGAAATTTTAAGAAGCCTTGTTTAAAATGTTAGACTAATGGCATTTGACTAAGGACCCTTTATATCACCTTCCTCTTCCACAAGGGGACATTTTGAAAGTGTCTGAATGTATTTGGTTGTCACAACTAGAAGACAAGGAAGGAACTTGCTTCCAGCGTCTGTCTAACTAGGTATAAACCAGACTATCTTGTGTATATCCTATCTTTTTTATGTCTGCTCCTTTACACAAAAGGTTAAGAAGAGGGAAATTCCATTGATAATTTCTGGCTTAAAATATTTTGTTGAAATGTCCTTATGCAAATCACTTCCTTTTCAGATAATCTAAGTAGCTGTAGAAATTTCTGTAAGAGACAACATCATCCTAGAAGGCTGGTGAGAATCTCTAGTATGGGATTACTTTGAGATGCTTAAAGTTTAGGGGTAGCCTTGCCAAGTTCTGGCATTCTTAGAACCGAGACTAACAGGGAAGAGAAAATGGAAGAAAGGATTGCCTTTTCTGGGAGAGTGTTTGTGCCTATTCAATGAAGCTTTACTGCTTGAAATAACTAGCCTACACATTCTGTAGGTGCAAATTGAAATGGAAAGTCATGTGATCTTATCTTTCTAATCAAGCTGAGAAAATGATATTTTAGTCTACAGGAAAAGTGATAATTCAGGAAGGTTGATGAGAATGTATTAGATAGTAGAAAGAGACACTGTATTTAATATTAGTTGGTCAGAGGCGCCAACTGTCGCATAGCAGCCATAGTGAAACAGAAAAAAATGGAGTAATATTCCAATCCTGAATGTAAGTCTTCTCTATTCCCTCAAATGCAGAACCATCAGTAAAGCAAGTCAGTTGTTTTCTCTGATACTCTCTATAAGCATGAAAGATGTTTCTTGATCGGGTTGTTGGAAGGTTACTCTTGAGAAAAGATGAGGGAATAGTTCACACAACCTGAAGATATTTTTTCGAAGAGTTTTGGCAAGACTACCAAGAGTCTAAAAATAACAAAGTTAACACCAAAGTTTTACTTTATTATGTTTTGATTTCACAGAAAATGCCGACTTGTAAATAACAATAGTTCTTTATAACAACCTACGTGACACTTTTATTAGCCTTGGAAGTGGGAGGTTGGGTTAAACGGGAATCCATGGGAATTCAGGGGAGAAAGAAAAAAACAAAACAAAACAGCCAGGGCTGGGAATAACTATAGTTTAGAAAAATAATGATCATGTTGGATTTCAAACTGCTTGACACTTTGCTGATCCCCAGAAAAATGTAAAGAACATCCTGAGGGGTGAGTGAAACTTGTCTCTGCCTCGGGAGGAGAAGGTCAAAGTCACCTTGCCTCACCTGTCAGCTCACAGCCAAGCATTTCTTTCCAGAAGTTTAACACATGCCTGCCAGGCTATTTACCAGTATCGAGGTCTGTTTATTGAGTACAATTGTTGCTCTAAAGATAAGGAAACCCAGATTGAAATATAGAAACTAGTCACAAAAGAGGGTTCTGGTTCACTGGACACTTCTCTGACCTTTTATTTTGAAATTGTGCAAGAGATGTGTGTGTGTGGTAGGGAAGGGTGAATGTATTTCAACTGTGTGAGACACAAGCCCCAGGCCAACTTCTAAAACCTGAGAATATGGTCCAGGGTGTTCAAGTACAGTCATGCAGGGGCTCTGAGATGGTCTGCTGTAACTTTATCACAGATAGCAAGGATCTTCTGTAAATTACAGGGCCTAGGATAGTCATTGGGAAGCTTGGTATTCTGACTTTAAAGATATCTTCTTTGAAAAAACAACCAAACACTTGAGGTTTTTTTTAATAGCAATGATTCTAAGATGAAGGAATATAGTAATGATGATTTAAAAATAATCTTGCAATGAATGTTGATGATTTCAAATACAAAGAACTATCCAATGGATAAGGAACTTGAGTTCTGGCCAGGGCCCTTGACTCTCAGGAAGAATGTGCTTGATGGGAGAGAGGCAACAACCATAGAAAGGACAGTCATGACCAACAAGAATGGAAAATGCCACTGCCCATGACTACAGAGGTTGACAGGTCATTTGGCCAAAGCTGGCAGGTTCTTTTCCTCATACCTGGTTCTATCACCTGGCATCACTCAAATGGAATATCTTCACCTCTCAGGTGTCTGTTTCAACCTGGTGACACCCAACAGGAAATGTTCTGTGGAGCCTTATGCCCCTCTCTCTGCCCTCAGAAATCTGTCAGGCAGCGAAGGAGCACACTGGGAACTGAGCATCTTATGGTTCTGGTCCTTTCTTGCTCAGGCTAATGACACTTGAGGGGAGAACTGTCCTCTTGAGATAGGGCATTGATTTCAGACTAGAAGGAGTTGTGGGAGGGTAGTATAATTGGAAGGTTATGTGACAAAGCAAGTGTCAAGGCAATAGACAACTGTCAGTCAGCAACGCAAACAAGTTTAGTAAAGGAAATCTGTTGAAAAAAAAGCCACCTACTGGCTAAGTCTTAGGGTTATGGTATGGTTATTCTGTAGAAACCCTAGTAAACTAGTCAAAATGTATTGAAATATATTCAGATAATGCAGGGAATGAATTAAAGCTAGCCAAGACCTAAGGGACCAATTTATAGTAAGACTTTTACTTGGGGGTGGGTGGTCATTGACCTGAACGAACATCCTCCTTATTTTGTTTCAATAATAAAGTGTGATAGACTTTCCTTAATGACCCAAGATAGGCAAGGACGTAGTGTATTTCAGACTTCCTGAATATCAATCTTCTACTAAGCTCTAAGTTTGAAGTTACCTTTATCTGTTTTAATTATTTTCAAATATAAATGTCCTGCTTTAGAAATAGAAACAGATGAAAACATTCCATTTGCTTCTTATTCTCCCCTCAATGAAGACACACTGGCCTCTGCAGGAACTGGGACCATGTCCTCACAATCTAGAGCAAAGTCTACAGGCTACATATGGAGAGGCTTTGCTTCCTTGATGTCTATTAGGGGGACATATCTCAGCATAAAAAGAAATTTAGGAATTTAACATCTCAGCAATAACAATAATAATAAAGATAAATACCCACATATCTACTGGAGGCTAAAATTCTGTAGTCTCTGCTAAGTTCATCTGAGAGAAACTTGTTCTTTTGAATGGACAAACTAACCTTTTTCAAGTTTTTGTCTGGTCCTACTTATGTGGACACTGGGGTTCAAGCTGATGTTTGCAGGGATCTCTTTAGGTCTTTTGAGTTTCATTTGCCTCAACTGGAAGGAGGTGCTATCTTGTAGAAATCTTCCCCACCCTAAAGATATCCATGAATTTAAGATTTCACCATTCATTTAGTAGCAAGAAGTTATGGTGGCTTTGGGATGCTCATGATAGCTTTCCCAGTGTCCAGGATACTGGGAGCTATGACCCAGCCAGGCCTTCCCCATGCTAAGCCCTGAGATGCCACTTTCCTGCTCACTGTTCCTATTTACTGAATTCATGACATACAAAGAGACCAGATGTAGATGTGGCTCAGGGGTAGAGGCACTTGCCTGGCAAGGGCAAGACCCTGGTTTGACCTCTATCACTAGAAGGGGAGGAAAGCAAGGGAGAAGGGGAGGACAATATTGGAATTCAGTCATTTTAAGAAGGATAAGAGGCTAATACCAGCCCTGATAAGAACTCCAGCTATTTGCTTTCCACTCAGCTTCAGGCTGAGTGATTCAGACAAGGATGGAAAAATGAAGGCCAAAATATGAAACATCAAGAAAGCACCGGTTGATGCTGGCTGTATACCAAGAAACATCCTATTAGTTAATACAGCTCTATGGAGAAATTACATGTAGAAGAACCAGATTATACCACATGATAAGAAGTAGACTTATCAACTTTACTTTCTTTCATCTAACATTAAAAGCATAAATTGGGGCCGATGGCCCTTTCCTCTGAATGTTCTCTCCTGGCAGAAGTCAATCTTTATTTCTACATTGATATTCCCCTAACTACAGCTGTATTATTTAAATATGGTCTCCAAGTTACAGACTGCTTGTGATGTGATACAGTAGTGTTACTAACTTTAAAGGTGAAGTTATGTGCCATTTTTCCCTAGGCTGCACTCTCACATCTTGCAAGCATTATACAAACACAGGAGTGCCAGGCCTTAAGGTTGGGTGGATCCTAGCCCATGTTCCTCAACATAAAACGATAGCTCTCATGGGCATTTGTGTATGGGAGGGCGGGTCCTAGGCTCTGAAGACGTCTTTGTCAGTACTACACTGGTCCTCAAAGTGGGCATGAGCAAAGTAGTCTTAATCAAAAATTCCACTGGGATTTTACTGCTTTCTTTTCTTTCTTTCTTTCTTTCTTCCTTTCTTTCTTTGCAATACAAGGACATTTCTAATATTCCACTCACAAAGTTATTAGTATTTTAATTTCTTTAACCATATTTACCCAGTAGTTAAAGAACACTGCTAGATCATCCATCCCCCTTCAGATTCTCTCCAGAGCACACACTGAGAAGTCTCATCACTTAAGAGTCCTTAAATTGATGGGACAATGAAGAACTACAATCATTTTCTAAGGTGTTGGCTAACTAGAAAGTTCAAAATAACACTGTCTGAAAGGACAAACATTCTCACCCTATTATATCCAGGGCTAATATCCAATAAATTATTTGAAAACATACATGTTTTAACCTGATGTTTATTGAAACCATCCTTCTCTAGGCAATCATCAAGGATGGTAGCAACAGTTATCACTTAGTTAAAGCCCTTGCTTAGTCTTTTTAAAAAATTACAAGGAAATTTGCGAGTCAGTTGATTCTGCTTTCCATACCTACCCAGACCCCCAGAGGGAAGTATGGACTTTCTGAACTGTTGGACTCTGTGGAAAGACACAGATAAATCTCCTCTGCTATGTGAGGTTGTTTCTCCCCACACCCAAAGAGGAAATGTCTAGGTGACAGTGGTGGGGGGCCATGACCCTCCTCCTCTAACAGCCTGTCATGCCATTTCCAAAAAGATATCAGCAGGAAAAGAGGTGATCTCAGAATGCCCAAGATAAACAGAATAGGATATACTTATATGCAGCATGTGGTTCCCAAAAAGGGGGTTTCTGTTGAGATGAAGGCTACATGCCTTAAGAAACAGTCCCCCCTGAAAACAACCCAGAGGTCCAGTGTCCTTGCAGATGTAATTTGAGTCCTTGAGGGAAGGAAGGGAGAATATGACCTCTGTTGAGGTCATGTGGGAGTTGTCCAGTCGGCACTCTTGGGGGCCTTGCATGTGTGCACGTCCAGGGCCTCAAGGCAGTCTTGACAGCGCACGGCACAGCACCAGTGGAATTTACACTCACACTTGGTCATCCGGGTGACATGGGATGTGTCATAGCCTCTCCCACAACACATAACTTCGCAGCTGTCCATGCCTCGGGAAGTCAAGTTGCACACACGGCCTGCTGTACCCAGGGAGCCTGGAAGACAAGCCAGAGAGATGTCACTGGAAACACCTGGGCAGAACACAATAGGCCTTGACAGAAGAGTCATCAGGCTCATCCTTGAGAACAGAGCCTAGCCCAACCTTCCTCATAGCTTACTGAATCTGTGTTCTATAGTCCCCAGTGTTGTCCCTCTATGCAGCTGAGAAGTATCTAGAGGGCATCAGCTAGAAAAAGTGAACCAGAAACTTTGGGTTTCCTTAAGGTAATCTGAATACAGAGCTTGTACTTTTAATTGGATTGACTTTCCATATTACCCTTACTGGGCTTTACATCGAAGGGCCATTGGGTGAGCATGGCTAGATAAGAAAGAAAAAGGGACTTATCCAAGGTTTTCCTCTTCCAACTTCACATCACAAAAAGGAAGCTGTGGCCAAGGTCAGCTTTCTCCAAGTGTAGGAGGTATTGAACCATGAAAAGGAGGAGTTTGCCTCCCTAGACCTACTTACACTGGCTTAGTGGACAGAGACCCTATACTGTAGCTGGTCGGGGAAGAGTCTCATTCATGTGAGGCTTTGAGGAGGGACGCCATAGCCTGGCATTGCCCATCACTCTTTTTTTCTGTCTTACAGTTTAGCAGACCACAGGAGGTGTGTGAAGTACCTATTTGAGGCCATAATTCTTGTTCTTCAAAGAACAAATGTGGCATTGTATCAATGTCATATTAATCAATTTTATATTTGCTAAATGGAGTCTATATTTATGTATCTTTTTCTTTAAAAGGAATTTCAAAGACAAAGTTGGGTATGGTGGCTCACAATTATGTCAGAAATCACTGAAAAGTTTGTGAGTAAGCCAATATATTCATATATATATATATATATATATATATATAATTTCCAGGACACTCTAGGATGTATCATGATCCCCTATCTCAAACACAGAAATAAGAATTTCAAAGATATAAAGTCTTTTATTTACTCTATCCCTGGGATAATATAGCTCTTTATGACTTTATCAGATGCATAATCAAGAGTATGGGACAATTTCGGAGAGTGTTTTTCAGCTTGCAATGACTTTTTCTACATTAATCTTTCCTATCAAGATGAGCCATTTGGTTACCATGTTTTATACCATCACCATCTTCACTGGACCGGTGGGCACCTGCGTCATTCTGGGCCAATTAGATAGAACTCCCAGGAGATTGTTGCCATACTTAAACTCAGTAGGCCCAGCCCCTGTACTCTAAGTTGAGCTCTGTGGATAGCCAGAGAGCCACAGGAAAACATGAGTTAAAGTACCAGGAAAAGGAGTTCTGTCAAGCTAGACTATTGTTTGGTTCTGCTTGTATCTCTTCTGGAGGCCTGGCCACACACTGACCTTGGAGGACCTAGAGACACTGGGATTTCTCCTATGAAGTGGTTTGAACACAGTGTCTTAGGTATACAAGGCAAGCAGTCTGCCACTAAGCTACAACCTCAGTTACAGCTTGCTATCCTTCTACTAACTGTTCCTTTTAGCTTAACTGTTCCTATTTCTATTACAGTCCACAATACTAAATAACTGGCGAACCTGCAGAAGAAAAATAAGTACAGGGAGAAAAAGATAATAAATTAATTTTTTTTACTTCTACCTCGTGACACTGTTTATCACTATCTGCTCTGTATGAAAATTATCTGTATGAATGTCATGCTGCTCTGCCTGTGCAGAATGACCAGGGAAACAGCAGGGTTCAGGCAGGGTATGAGGTCAAGAAAAGCATAGGGTGGGCCAGACTCACTGTGCGTGATCAGCTGCCGAAAGCAGGAAGACAGACAGAGGAGTTTCCTGAGGACAGGAAGGATGGCAGAGGGCCGGGTCGGGGTAGAGGGTGGGTCAGCCAGGGATGGCCCTGAGCCTACATCATGCTGAAGAAGCAAAGGGTTAGAAGAGGCAGCAGCTGGGCCTGAATTCAGGGTGACCATCAGGACAGTCTCTTAAAAAAAATTACTGATTGTGCAAAAAGGACACCCACTGCCAAATGCTGCCTTTTAACATCTCACCCATTATTTCATTTGATAGACATAAATTTAGCGGACATAAATATGTATAAAATATCATGTTGGCTGCTTGGGGTTTTGGAGACAGGGAAAACTTCAAATGAATAAGACCTAGCTCCTATTCCTCATCAGACTTGTAATGTAGTGAAGAGATAAGTGTGTGTACCACAACCTCCAGACCATCATTATTTCATCTGCTAATGACCTACTAGAAACCACAATAGAATCACATGCAGCGTATCAGGGCAGACAAAGATCAGACTATAAAGCCAAAAATGTTAGACTGTGGGCAAGCAAGGGTTTGCTTGTAGTGTTGCCATGTGTCAACTGTATCGTTGTGGCAAGTAAAACAAGTAAGTTTCCCTTTTCTCTCTTGCAAACATGGCATAAAAACAGCTCATTATTCCATAGTATGGATGAGATAAAATTAGAGTTCCAAGTGTCTATCGGAATAGGTGCTCAACACATGTTAAACATCTATTCATTACTTAGCAAGTGTTTATTGAGACGTAATTATCAGTGAACAAAATAAAGACACCATCCCAAGGGACTTATTATCATAATGCTATTTCTCAGTATGACTATCAATAATAGGGAACAGGACCAGGAAAAGCATCTTCAACTACATGGTTTTAACACGAAGGTAGCACTAGAGAGACAATGTAAAGGATGAGCTGATGTTTAGGGAAATAATGGGACGAAAGACATTTCTAGGCACAAGAAACTCCTAGCAGAAATGCTTGAGAAAAGTTTATGAGAGTACAGATTCAGTATGACTGAAGAACAGGGTGTGTATTCTATAAAACTCATAGGAAAGAAGAATGGAACAACAGGTTAAAGAGTCCTTTGCCTTGGTAGAGCTTTGATTTTTGTCTATGGTGGGTATAAAATCAGTGTGGATTTTAATTCAAGATTTAATTTAACCTAAGCCTGTTAGAATGACTGAGAGAAAGGAGGCCAAATGTGAGCTCTGAGAATTGTCTAGGCAAGACTCCATGAAGAGAGACAGAAGGACAATGAATGAGAGGCCTAAGAGGGTAAGCCACTAACATTTGGCTTTCTATTGAAGTATGGGATGGAGGTGGAGGGGTCAAGTAGGAAATGACCAAAACATGTTCATTTGGCTCCACAGTGAGAAGAGGAGCAGACACTTGGGATAACACCATAGGTTAAAGGGAGAGTGGGAGGAAAGGCTGCGTGGAAGATGGTTAAGTCCTCAAGGGGCATGATGGTGAAGGAAACTTAAAAGACAGCTGCTGGAACTGAGATAGATAAAGCTAGGACTTCAAGATCATTTCAGGCCTTAAGTATTTGGGGGAATCATTACACATCAATGGAAGGCTGACACAGGCTTTCCTTGTCTTTATTTAGACAGATAATAGAACTGGGATAAACTAGTCATGGATGTTTAGAGCTGGGGTGGTGCTATTTCTTAGAGATGGGAAGACAAAGCACATGAGGACGGCTCTAGAATACCAGACCTCTTTTATGTCATAAACTGGGCCCAAGTTATATGGATGTGTTTAATTGAGAAAACTTCCTATATTAGGGTTATGGTGGACACAGCTAGTGTTAATTGAACTTTCCCACACATGTTATGTATGTTACTAGGAAGAAAATGAGGAAAGCAGAAGTAAAGAGGCGGAGGCCACACAAGCTAAGAGCTTTATTCGAGGAGTAGAAAGGCATTCCACATGGCTGTGATTCAGTGGTCAAAGGAGAGAGCAAAAGAGCTGAGGCTGAAGATGTTGGTAACAGCTGCATTGTCAATGGCTTTAGATGACAGGGCAGGGGGTTTAAATTTTACTGTGTAAGCAACAGATTTCTATGGAAGTTCTTTGTGCAAAGAGCAATATGGTTTAACTTGTATTTATGAAGGCAAGGCAACGTGCAGAGACTGAATAGATTGAAGCAAGTCAAAATCAGGGCAGGGAGATAAGTTAGAGGCCCATCCAGAACTGGAAGCCAGACACAAGATGACCTGGATTAAGACACTGATGGTGAGAAAGAGAAAAGTTAGTCGAAGAGACAAGACCAGTAGATATGGTGAGTGATGAATGGATGAGACAGAGCCAAGAGGGGTCCAGAGGGGATTTCAGGTTTGGGTCTAAGCAGTCATACTGGTACTAGTAATTCCCCAAGGAGAGAAATGCCTGGGAGGGGAAGACTTTAAGCACCAATGTGTTTAGTTGTTAACATATTGAGTTTGCTGTGACAGGAAAATGTTCATTAAAGATACCGTGGGATTCAGGAAACAAGTTGGAATGTGGTTCCTGGGCTGGCTCATCTTTTTCAGGAGGTAGGGACTGAGGCTTAAGGTCTTTGAGTAAGACCCTGGCACACCAGGGGTGAGTCACTTTGTAATGGTTTCTGCTTTGTCTTTAAGTCTTACAGACCAATAAACATTCTTTCATCTTACCAAAGCCTAGCTGTCAAACTCTGCAGATATTGTGACACATTTGAATTCTTTGTCCTCTCCATCGGCTGTCAACCTGAGAGGGCTGGAATGGGAAAGTGATGTGTCTTGTTCCTAAATCAGGGTGTGGGGCCTATATTAAAAGCCCAATGGTCTTTGCTTACTGACCAGAAGCCTCAGGACATCTAAGAGTGTTTGCTTCTCAAATGCAGAACTGGAGAGGACTTGCTCTGAACCAAGGATTGTTTGTCAAACTGAATCCACATCATCCAAACTCGTGGAGAAAAGGCAGGATAAGGCAATGGCTATTGGAAAATTTTCATCTAAATATGATGGCCTAAGACTGGAATAGAATGATGGTGAATTTAGGCACACCTGGGCCATGGAGTGAGTTCAAGGTCAGCCTGAGCAACTTAGTAATATCTTGTCTCAAAGTAAACTGTGAAAAAAGACAGCTGAGGATAGAGCTTACTGGTCGAGTGTTGCCTAGCATGTTCAAGACTCTGACTTCAATCCCTAGTGAAAAAAAAATACAAAAGAAAGACAAAAGTTGGCTTTGCTATGTGAAACAAAAACACGCAACAAAGTGTTATCAGTTCATTGTTCAACTATAAAATGCTCAAAAACAGAAGTAATGTTAACATGCTGCTCACCACCGCTTTCTAAACGGGGCATAATGAGGCCAAGAAGAAGGAAGATAAAAGAGAGCTTTTGAAGACTGAGGGCCACTGATAACAGAACAGTACTGGGGTCATAGCCTAGAGCTGTAATGGGCCCCCCTGCGGTACTGGGATATAAGGAATAGGCCAACAGGGAGGCACGGAGCAGTCTATGAAGTAGGAGAGGATGACGATGCCTAGGGAAGGTCTACCAATTGGCCCCTCTTTGGGATAAAGCTCTAATTAGATGTAATTCTAGACTGTAGGGCAGAAGGGCAGTTCAGGCACCTGTGCCATTAGAGCGGAGTGTGGAGCTATTTACTCAAAGGTGAGTACAGACTCTCTGTAAAATTGGCCACTGTCGTTTCCCTTTAATGGAATCATAGAAGGCTTGTTAAGACTCTGAGCAATGGAACTGGGCTAATATAATGACCCACCACTGGTCTTTCTAAAGCAGAGTGTCACCATTATGGTTACTTAGAATTAAAGACAAGAATGAAGCTTATGTCCTCACACATGTGCATGCGTGTTCACTAAAGTGGCTTGCTGGATTTTATCATCTGTCTGCTTTCTTAGTGTTATGCCTATTTTTGGCATAAGCACCAATAGGGTAATTAATGAGTCACTCACTTCTGCTTGATCCACTGTAGTGACAAAGACTCAGTTAAACCTTTTCGCCTTAAGTCTTAAGGCAGGTTCCACATTGTCAAAACTGAACAGAGGTGACGATTATTCGTACTTTCTCCTCTTCCTTTTTTTATCAATTTAGTCTCTTTTCTTCTCTTTATACTCCCTCTTACATTTTTGTTCATAACCAGAGGTATAAAATTTGTAGAACATTTATGTAGTTGAGACCCTGTGCTAAGCGATTTAATTCCTACAAACTTTTAAGACAGATATTATTACCATCACAAATCTGTAAATGGGGAAACAGAGGTCATGGAGGTGCAGTAACTTGCTCAGAATTACACAGCTAGCAAATGCTGGGCCCCCTTGGAACAGAGCATAAATAATACTTAAGTATCTTCCCTGCTCCATCTCTTAACTTTTTTTAATCAAATGAACATATAAGCTGCATGTAGTTAAAAAGATCTAAAATCCCAGCACTAAGGAGGCTGAGACAGGCAGATCATGAGTTCTAGGCTAGCCTGGTCTAGATAGTGAGACAATATCCCCAAACTTAAGTGTGGGGATGTAGCTCAGTGTCCCAATACCTGCCCAGTACAGGTGAGGCCATAGGTTTGATCCTCAATACTTCACACCCCATCCCTATCCTCCTCCTAAGAACTTACAAAAATCTGATTTATAGCCTTTTGGACGACTGGAAGGGAGAGTCTTTTTCAGAAATTCATGACATGTAGGCTATTGAGTCACTTAACGTTTTGTGAGAAGATAAAAAGGGCTGGATGGATATATATATATATATGTATGTGTGTGTGTGTGTGTGTTACATGTGTGTGTATGTGTGCTACGTGTGTGTGTGTATGAGATAGAGTGCAAGTGTAGTATGTGTAGAGGTCAAAGGAAAAACTTGGGTGTTGGGCCTAGTCTTCTACCTTGTTTTAACAAGGCTAGCTGGCCCCTGAGCTTCCAGTGCGATAACAAATACAGTCACTACTGTGGCTGGATTTTACATTGGTTCTGTAGACCCAAACGCGAGCGTTCAGTCAGCATAGATAGTACTTTAAAAATACCAACTAAACATTTGAAAAGTAGCTTCAGCTAATGGTCCTCTTACTCAGGCCTCCCAAATTGTCATCTTCTAAGGAAAAACATGCACTTGGATGCTTTCTAATTAACACACTTATTTTTAAAAAGTCATGCTGCTTTATCACATTCTCTTGGTTTGATTTATGTGGTTCACATGTTCTTTTGCTTTGGTGGTGAAGTGTGCCCAGATGTGTTGCCAGCCTGGTGACAGTGCTCAGTCCCATGACATAGAGTCCTGTTGGCTCGGACTCCAGCTTTCCTGTCATCTTTATCCCAAACAGTGGTTCAGATTGGCTGCCTAACCTCTATGTCCATCAATAAGTGGCAGTCTCTGCAGACAGGCAGGGCATATGTCATGGGAAGGTGTAAGATGCTGCTTCTGGCTAAATGCACCTTTTTTCATCCCCTCATGTTATGTCCCCACCCCAGCTCACAAGATGAACTCACATTATGCATGGGAAAAGAGGCAAGGATGGAAGTTTCTAAATCACATGTGTTTGGGACCACATATCATATTTGGTGGGGCAATATCAAGGGAACTTACAGAATCAAGCATCCCATCCCCAGAGCTATAAAATTAATAATGGAGTCAGGGTTCCCAGTGTAAAAACATTTCTGTCTCCACCAACATGCATCTTCCTGACAGCAGAGGTGGAACAGAGGGCTTTGGCTAATAGTTCCCAGACCCATACCTCTGGAACCTGGAGGAAGGGCCCTTCTCACCCCCCTTCCCCTCTCCCCTCCCCTCCCCCCTTCTCTCTCTTCCCTCTCTTCCTTCTCTCCCTTTGCTTGTATCTTCAGAAATTCCTGCCACTCAGGCCAACAGAGGCCCATATGTTGACCATTAGGGCATAAAGCAAGATTCACTTAAGGCTGTCATCCAATAGGCTGTTTCTCCTCTGCTTGACTTACACGTTGTCATTAATGACACAGATTTATTGAGGGAACAAAAGAATGTTACAGAGCAAATGTTAGAGTCTGCACATTCATCTGCTTACAGGCCTTCCCTCGTCCTCACAAGAAGGATTGCAAACCTAATGCTACTTAGGAAAGGCAATATCTATACTTAGTTCAGATGATTTTACTCATTTGTATTCATTTTCCTAGCTTAAAGGTTTGACTGGCACAGGAAAGCCATGTCCTGTTAAACTAGCAATTCCTACAATCGAATTAACACTGTTATGGCTGAACTCTGTGAGACTTTCCATACCTGGTCTATCTAGCCTGGTCAAAGTTATTTCCTATTCTCTCCCTCCTCACCCCCACACTAACCCCACCTCTTCTTCCCTGAACTCCTCCCAAGCCTCATACTTTTCAAATAGGTTATCTCCTCCCTACTGAATTAAGCGATTTTCTGACATTATTGAAGTCATGTAGACTATTTTTTTTGAAGAGTCATCCCCATCTGTAAGCTGTGGTCTTCCTGCATCCCAAGCATAATCTTCTCACATTTTCAAGATTCAAGCCTACATTAACACCTCCCTTGGAGTGCACTCAGTCTGCACAAGTTTCATTAATCTATCAAAGGCCTATAAGACACTTCCTAAAACTGGGTAGGTATTTCCTAATGTCAGATCCCACCTTCTTTGGGACAGAGGTTGGGTCTTAGCCTTTCCTCTGTGCACCGCACAGTAATCGGGTGCCAATGCATATTTGTTTTTTCATTAAATACTAGATTAAGAGCAATTTATTATAAACTAAGAACAGCCTTCCCATTGTCTGGTGAGGGCATACTTTTCATTGACATGTTTGCAAGTTTGCAGGTACACATTGGGAGCAGGTTCGCATCAGCAGTTAAGCCTGCCTCCCTTTAAATGGTTTCATTTAGTGTACAGAGAGTACATGCAAGAAATGTGGCACATTCTTATTTTTTTAATTTTGCACATTTAGTTCAGGATTTTTTTCCTTCCTTCCTTCCTTCCTTCCTTCCTTCCTTCCTTCCTTCCTTCCTTCCTTCCTGCCTTCCTTCCTTCCTCCCTCCCTCCCCCTTTTTTCTGAATCATATGGCCTTATATGTAGTCCATGCTGACCCTGAAGTCTCTTAGTTGATATTATATATGTGTGCTACCATATCAGGGCATGGCCTATATTGAAATGGTAGAAATTCATATTGATAACTTAAGTAAGTCTGTGGCTTCAGGTGAAGGTTCTGAACTACAAACCAGAGTCAAATGAACACTTTATCCAGTTGTCAAGTCAGAAGAACCTTAGAGATTTCAAGGTGAAACATATTAAGAGAAGCAGAGAAATAAATTTCTCCATGGCTTCCCAATCAGTAGAAACAGAAGTGGAGAACAATTTGTAGTCCTTGAACTGCCTATTCCACAATGCAGGCTTGATAGCTCCCAAATAATGTGAAATTTCCGTAAGTTGGAAGAAGGGATTTACCACTATAAAGTAGATTTCATAGGGAAGGCTAAAATAATTAAATTTATTATTTTAATGTACTTTTAAAAATCACTTTGTCTGCAACAATTAACATAGCAATCAGAAATGAGTTTTATTATTCCTCTCACTTACCTCCCTACAAAAAAGTCAACTCACCTGTTTGATAATTAATTTGTTGTTAAGGGTTCAAATGATGTCAAAGAATTGGATATACAAAATGACTTAAAATTTGTTTACCAAGTTTTACATTTATTCTGATTGCCAGTGTCAGTTTCGGATTTTAGTATATCCTATGTTTATATTTTGAAAGATAACATATTTATAGAATAACTGCATTGGGTAGTTATTTTATAAATAATATAATAAGTTATAATATAAAATATATAAAATAAGTTATATTATATTATAGTATATATTATATATTTATTACACACAGACACACACACACACACACACACACACACACGATAAACTCCATTGAATTAAAAACAAAACAATACATTGCTTTAGTTATCAATGGAATCAGATGAAGTGACCAGCAGCAAATGCTTTGTAAAAGAACTGAGTTCCTGGGGCAATGAAATCTAGAGCTGCAGTCTGTTACTGTGTTTATTTGGCATCTTTTCTCTTGTCCATAGAAGAGTCAACAAGCAACATAACATAATCATGGCCCTTGGAAGATACCTACTAATGCAAAAGTTCTATTTAACACTCAAGCTGTGTTAAATGGAAAAAAAATTTGCAGGTTGTGCACTATAACCAGTGAAAAAAGCAAAAGCAAACAAAACAACAACAACAAAATGCTTTGTGATTCTCTGTAAGGAGACCAAGCTATCTTTAAGCTATAAATCTATAGAATTCAGCTAGTGAATGAACAGTATTCTATGTGGTTTACAACTTGCTATTCAACTTAATTCTCCACATTTATTTGCTGGATATTTGGAATATTAGTAAGAGAGACAGTTCTGCTAACATGGGTTTCCCAGCAGAGCCTGGTGGGGCAGAGAGGTAGCTAATAATTAAACACTACACAGTCTATAAATGGAAGAATGAGCGATTCTTGGGCCTCTGGGATAGCAGTGAACATGGAGAAGCAGATAGATCCTCCATACATTTCCAAGGTCCTGATGTGGGTGGCATGGCACTAAGAAGGGAGAATGAATATTGGCTTGCATATTGATGGCTTGGGCACTGCAGCCATCAATGGTAGTTCAATTTTCTTTAGAGGAAAATAAGCTTTGAGTGGGACAAATCAGTTCAACTCTGAATGAAGCCAGTGAATATAGTATAAGGAATCTAAATGAATCGATTAGGCAGGGAATTAAATATAGGATGTGGCAAGAGAAAACACACACACACACACACACACACACACACACAAATGGCTAGAGATATTGAAAACTGTAAGAATGGAGAAGAACAAACCATGAGAAAATATATTGAAGGAAATTAGCCCGATGGAACTCTGCAAAATAAAACCACAAAACTGCAAAGTAGAAGGGAATAAACTAGTCACTGAAATGGATTAAGATGTGTTAATAGAACAGGACAGAAATCAGGAGCATCAGCTGTACACAGGTCACCTAGATCGTGCAGTGTTGCCTGGCTGCACACTGGACAACCTATAACGATCACATGGTGGATGAAGCCTTCAGGACAAGGACCAAGCAACTCTGCCTTTGTTGCCTTTGCGCTGCCAGGGTTTATATGTCTGGCCCATAGAACAATTTCAATTAATATTTGTTCAGTAAAGAAATAAAAGACTCAAAATGTCCTGCTATGGGTTGCACATTATTAGTGTTTAGTAGAGTTGACCCATTTGTTAAAATCTTATTTTGTTGGTTTTAATAACACCCAGGATAGAGTCAGTGTTCATGATTGTCTGCAACCCAGGCCACAGCACAAGACTTATCTAGAATATGAGTCCCTGAACACACTGATTTTGGGAACTGGGTTGACATTGGGTTTCAAGGAATTCTTTGCCAAATATAGTTCATACAAGGCACAAATACTGACACCAGGAACCTGTCCAGCTTTGGGTTTTTAGTGGACAACATGTTACCCAAGAGTTCCATTTGTTTTGAACTTGACTGGGGAAGAGGTGGAGGCTTACTTGTTTCCTCTGGTTAGAGAAGAGACCTCAGGATGACCTCTAGCCCAGGTCAGGGTTTTACATCATTCCCCGTGAAAGTGGTCTGTGATTAGGTGCAGACACCTCCTCTGCAGGGGAGGGCAGCATTCCTTCATTATAGATGGACCTATCTCTAACTGAAGGGTTGCTTTGATTTACACATGCCTGGGGGCAATCACCAGACTAGATAGCACCAGAGCCACCAGTGCTCATCTCAGAAAGTCCCTCTCTTAAGATGTGGCCTCCGATCTGGCCTGCAAAATATCACACGCCCAGCCTCTTGCAGTTTGCTAGTAGCCAGCAAGATGTGCTTCAGATGGAGGCATTTACAGTTGACCATCAGAAAACATCTACCTTCGTCAGTAGAAGAATAAGGGAACATGTTTAGTTATTGTTTACACAATTTCTTCTTCAAATTTCTTTTTCTTTATCATTTATTAGGAACAATTAAAGGTAATCCCTTAAAAACATGAAGTGGTAGGCTAGGGAGATGACTCAGTGCAAAAGAGTGCTTGCAGTGCAAGCAAGAGAAGCTGAGTTCAAATCCCCAGGATTCAGATAAAAGCTCAACATGGCTTGTATGTACCTGTAACCACAGTGTTGGGAGGCAGAAATGAGTGTATCTGGGAAGCTCTCTGGCCAGTCAGTCTAGCCAAAATGGCAAGTTTTATGTTCAGTAAGAGATCCTGCCTCATGGGAATAAGGAAATATGAAATATGAAAGCACAGGAATGTACTCATTTACATACTCACACTACACAAAAGAAAAGAATAAGAAAAAAAAATCTTGGAACGCTTCTAATCGCATAGGGCTTCAACATAATCTAAATGTGGCTATTTAATTCTGATCAGATTTGAACTCTCAGATTTGTGGGCACCCCCAAATTAAAGTCCCATATCTTCATACTCCATCTTTATTATAGAAGACCCCCCCACACACACATACTTTCCACAGAATCCAAATATGATGAAAAATAGTATAGTGAGGGAAGTATGGATTTTTGTTTTGATTTTTATGTATTAGTTTTACTTGTTAACTCATTCCAGGCAATGAAATCTTGGACAAATTACAAAACTTTGAGATTTCATTTTCTGTATTTGAAAATGAGAGAGAATGCTGCCAAGAGCTAGGGTATACACATGTAAGGATGAAGAACAGACCTGACCTGTCAGGAACTCAACCCATGCTCCCAGCATCCATACCGAGTGAGATGTGTTTTCACCAGGTTCACTCAAGGTAGCCACCCTGTGGCTCTTCTCGTCAAAATTACTCATTGTGTCATGGAAGAGGATGACTTGATAACCAAGATGTCAAGCTAGTTGCAGCAGAAGTCTTAACGGTTAAAATCATTTAAACAAGTCACTTGTAGTAGAGTTTCAACATGTCAAAAAAAAAGTATTTTATGCCACTTGAGCCACGACAGGGGGTATTTTTTGAGTGATGTCAATCAATCTACAAATAAGAATGCTTTTCACCCTCTTTAAGGATCAAAGACCCGAAGAACAAAGTATCCTTGGATTTCCTCTTTTCTGATAATGGGGTAAACGAAGACCATGAACCACCAAATCATTGGTTGTCCAAACTTATTGTTAAGATTGAAAAGTATGAGGATCTGATTCTGATCCTGCAGGTCTCTGAGGAAGAATGGAGAATTACGGAGAATAATGAAGTGGACCTGAAGATGCACTGCACGAACCAAACTGGAAAACGCTCTAGATCAGTCCTGTGCTCTGTTCTTCTGAACAGGATGCAGCAGCGAGACAGAACAGCATTGCCAAGCAGTTCAAACACCCTCACCCACCCACCAATGTCCCACATGATCCCCACTCTTGCACTGGTAGTGCTCTCAAGGAGAAGGTGCCCAGTAAATTGAACATTAATATTGACTCCAAATCAACCATTTAGAAAGGGAAGATTAAATATAGGGAAGAGTGACTATGAATTTGAATAAAGAAAACAAACAATCAAGAGGAATGTATTGACTTAATGTTGCTACAAAGTTTTGGTTTATCTTGGAGCTAAGCTAGTCTGTAAGATTATTCTAGCACAGTGTGTGTTCATTCTGTTACAGGCTCATGCTATCGGCATCCTTTCTATAGATTGAAAGACCTAATACCTTTGTTTAACAAAAGGAGGCTCCTGTGCCCTTTGTGAGTTAAATGCAGGAAGTCTTCATTCCCATGGGTCTCAGAATTATCTTTTACATCTCTCTGTCTCCACAAACAGAGACTAGAGGCTGTTCCAGGAAGATTCCATACCCAGAAACATTTACTGTGGTGTGGACCAAATTTAGTAGTACACAGACCACAAAAGGTTACCCCAGGCAGGGAGACCCTCATCTTAAGACAGCCAGCAGTCACATGACAAAGGGCAAGATTTAAGCAGTGTGTGGGTGAAGCAAATGTCTCTCCACTTCACACCTGTGACTATTTGCATAATCGAAATATTAGCTATCAAAAATATCCTCTTGATAACCTGAA
Organism: Grammomys surdaster; assembly: GCF_004785775.1. NCBI lineage: Eukaryota > Metazoa > Chordata > Mammalia > Rodentia > Muridae > Grammomys > Grammomys surdaster. Next base: position 979,673 of record NW_021604754.1, on the reverse strand, counting down.
CTTTTGCCTATGTCATGTAAAGCAGTCTGAGTCTTGTTTTTTATGAAAACAATCACATGTAGTTACCAAAATTACAAAAGAGACATTGCAGGTCACATGGGTAACTTTGGCATGTTCTCAAGCACAGCTATAAATGGCATTGTTTCAGTTTATTTCAGAAAATTACAAATAATCTGGTAAATGTCTTGGAAATGTGGTCTGTTGTATTGGAACTGGTACTTCAAAGACCAGAATGGCTCCTATTTGATCAACACTATTCAAGGACCAAAATATTGACCTAATTTTAAATTAGATAAGTAAAAATATTTCTAAGAAGGTATAGAAATAAGAGATTAAATTATATATCTTAGTATGGAAGCCAGTCCTTTAACTGTGTGCCCTTTTTGTGCCTCTGCTAGAGGCAGAGTAAAGTGATGGAAAGGACAGACAGACAGACAGACAGACAGACAGACAGACAGTCCTGAAAAGATCCTTACATCCAAGAGCTTCAGTTTCCACTCCTATAAAACAGAAGGCTGAGAGTTGGTGAGAGTGCACAGATCAAGCCATGGTGTGCAGTGGGCATTGCATATGTATCTGTGACTTTATTATCAAGGGGAAGACTTTCAGGATTTCAGCTTTTTAATAGTGCCTACTGCTCTTGCAGAGGATCCAAGCTTTGGATGCCACAACTACCTGTAACTCCAGCTCCAGAAGATATGACATTCCTGGCCTCTGGCAGGTACCAACACTCACATGCACTTCACACACACATACCAACACATATGCACACAGAGAGAAAAACAAGAATGAAGAATGAAAGAATAATCAATTCAATAGCTTACAGGGGCAGCAGGGATTGCATTCAGAGACCCCTTCCTATGACAAGAAAGTATGGTCTTTCATTCCCTGAATACCAACAAGGAAGAAAATATTTATCAGTTAGGACTATTTCCTTCACTACATAAATTATTTCAAATCAAAGAACCAGAAAACCCCCTGTAAGACAGCATATTATCTAGACCTGATATGAGGTTTCAGTCTTAAGGTCTTTTTGCCATCATGTTTAGGAAATAGGTGAAGCAAATGTGTCTTCTTTGAGCCAAAGCTTAGGCCAAACATGGGGCCAGACATGCTTCTCCTTCCATGCATGATGTCCAATGTGGGCAATGTGTTATCCCGGGCTGTTTATCTGATTTTGTAAGCTAGGATGAGAGTTTGGTTGATGATCATCATTAAGGACCATCTATTATTTTGTACCTTTTTTCCCTAGGTAAAAATTTACAGTGTCCTGATGTCTTCAGGCTGCTTTATATATTCAACAAGAGCAGATGGATATGCAAAGGTCTTAGGACAGTGCTCAGTATACAAGTGTCTATTTCTGGGACCTAAAATGATTGAGGTGATCCCATACCCATGGCCCGCTCAGAGTCACATAGCTAGTTAAGGACAGAAGCGACACAGTCCACTGGCTTGATTTACGTGAAAGCAACAGGTTCCATTGAGCCTGTTGTCTGACAGGTAGGATAACTTGGTAGCCAAAGCATGGCAAGAATGCAGAGGGGGCACAGCATCAGGTCCTCATGCACAGCAGTCTTGCATTCATATGCTTCATGTACAAACATGCTCACAGGCTGTGGACAGCTAACTCATCAAACCACAAAGGAACTTCAACAACTCAAGGGCAAGAAAAGGGCTCCAGGCTTCTGATGATGCTTCCTGATCATCTTGCCTATCAGTTAATCTAGCTTTAGCAGCTGGCTGCATCTGCACTGTTTTACTGGCTCTTTTGCAATTATTTCAGAATGGGAAACAAACTTAGAATCCAAACTGAAGGATATTTTTGTTGGATAGTAAATGTTATTGCTTCCCACTAAGCACATAACTTGAGCCAAAGAGAGCTGTGGCTACCGTTACCCTCTGTCCACTGAGACCCTTTCGGTGATGCTTATTTTGCTAGAGTCTTTGCAGAGGAGTCTTTGCAGCCTAATACTGACCTTGAGGGTAAGAGGTGGAAAGCATATATCTATAAAAGTAGACAGATGAGGACAGCTGCTATGTCCAGGCTGGAAGAAGGTCTCTTGGAGTACAAGACGGAGAAAGTATTATTTCAGAAGGTAGGGTGTAGCTTTAATAAATGAGGCCTCTTAAATCTACTGCCTATATAAAACACACCTATGGCCAAAAAAGTGAGGTTTTCTTGCTGTTTTAAATAAGAGTTTAAAAATAGCTTAATAAAAATCTTTGACAATTGTAACCATATCAGAAAGAGCAAGGGATTATGAAATAGAGCAGATTTCAGAAGGGGTTAAATCCCCAAGCCCTGGGTCCATTTCAGAGTCATAGTTGGGGGATTTGTCATCGGGGAAAGATGATTACAAAACTGTGCCCTGCTCAACCTAGGATCTTAGGAAAGATGCTGGGCAAGTACTCGGAACGCTTATCCATCCCCTTAACTAGAGTTCTGTGCAAGCAAGAATTCTGCTGATCTGCATATTTTGACATTTTGCCACATACGTTCTTGTTAGTTCATATTTCCTCAGAATCTGCACACTATCAACCTGTTTCTCTAACTGCTTGCGTGAGTTTTCTGTGCAGTCTCAATGTGAATTAGACAGAGCACAAGCCTGGAACCGGAGGGCAGGCATCTGTAATTACACAAAATGGCCTGCTGAAAAACATAGGCGTCCAATTAGGTTGTAGAGCATTGCTGTCGAAAGGAATTCCCTTAACTTACCTGCCTCTCGGTCCCTGATACAGTAGTCTGGAGAATTCTCAAAATACACGAGGTCATTTTTCGTTGGCTTCTTAAACCTCTTATTGGCTACAGTGAAGCCAGTGCCATCCTGGTTCATGACCACTTGGATGGCCCCGTTGTACTTCCTCCAAAGATAGTCTCCTGTTTTCCTGAAGTCAGCCATGGCCAGCCAGCATGTCCTCAGAGTACACGAGCCACTCACACCATGACACTTGCATTCTTGTTTCAAGAAGCGCTTTACAGCCTGCAAGAAAGACAGAGGAAAGCTCATTTGGGCAATCTAAGTACAGGATCCAGCTATGAGTTTCCCAACCTCAGTGCTATAGAGAAACAGCCCTGAGGAGGCTGGATCCTGGGATCCCAGAGCATCACTTGCCATTTGCTCGTCACCTTGGGTACACGGTTGGTAACTGCAACCATTGGGAGAATAGGTTGAGAAATGATAGGACTCCAACTCTGAACCCCAATCTATTTACTATCCATGTAACCAACACTATTTTATAGGACACATAGCAGCTTATTTGTTTATTTTTTAATTTAAAGCATTTTTCATATAGTATATTTTGATAATATTCTTTCCCCTTTCCTAACTTCTCTCCTATCACTC